>NW_024080661.1:4445645-4923613 GCF_003009895.1 Hyaena hyaena | reverse complement strand
ATTTTTTTAAGGTTTTTATTTATTTCTAGAGAGAGAGACAGCGTGAGCAGGGGAGGGTCAGAGAGAGAGGGAGTCACAGACTGAAACAGGCTCCAGGCTCTGAGCTGGCAGTCAGCACAGAGCCCGACGCGGGGCCCGAACCCACGAACCGCGAGATCATGACCTAAGCGAAAGTCGGACGCTTAACCGACTAAGCCACCCAGGCGCCCCCCTAGATGGTTGTTTTAATCTGGATCAAATAAGAAGGCTTACATATTTACATTTGGTTTAATATCTCTTAAGTTTCTCTTAATATGTAACAGTTCTCCATTTTCCCCCCTTGCTATTGAGTTTTGAAGAAATTAAACTATTTGTATTTGAAAATTCTCCAAATTTTGGATTGGTCTCATCACATCCTTTGAGCGTTGCTTTATATGGTCTGTCGTCCTGGGGCGTGTGGCTGGCTCAGGCAGAAGAACGTACAACTCTTGATCTTGGGATCATGATGCTCTATGTTGGGTATAGAGTTTACTTATATAAATAAACACCTTTAAGAAAATATGGTCTATCTTCTTTATTTCTTAACAGATACTACATTGAAAAACAATTATTAACAACTTAACTGAATTTAACAATAATTACTTAATGTAATGGAATATTTTATTCCCTAACTGCAGGGTAAATGTGGGGATACTTAGGATTAATAAGTTAGCCTTTTATTTGGTAGCATTATTTTTTAGATTGCTACTGTAGGCAAAGTTACTAATTTAAAGGGCTTTTCTTTTTTTGGCTCTTGAATCTTTACTCCAATTAGGAACAGTCTCTAGGGTTTTTTTTTTTTTTTAAACTTCATGAGCTTGGCTTTTCAAAGTATTCATTTGTTTTTTCTCCACAACAGTGGGGCAAAACAGCCCCTATAGGCCATCTGGACTTGAAACCATTTTGCTTCATCACAAAGCTTATTCTTTGTAGATCCTGACATAAGTCTGTATTGTCTATGGAGCCTTTTTTTTTTTTTTTTAAACAGTGTCTAGTTGCTCCCAGGAGAGTTCTGTCTGCAGTTCTGGCAGTGTTGTTGGCTGATAAGTAGTTGAGAGGGGAAAAGGGGATCTAGTGAAGAGGGATTTGTCATAGATGCTAAGAAAAGCATGTGTGCATGGGCTCTTACACTCCCCAGCCAACACTTTTTATAAAAAGCGTGTTGGTGACAGAGGACATAAAGAGGGAGACAAAAAGCGGTAAGGAGGGAGGTGTACTCCGCAGCAGCATACCTGAGTGGGTCCGACCAACTCCTGTGCTGGAGGGGAGTAGCTAGAATTTTCCAGGGTTGGATGCTTTTGTAATTTGAAAACCTGGCCCTGTCCTGCCTTGATGTTGATACTGCTCTAACCCCATCATTTGCTAAATGTAGTCAAGGGTGACCAGCTTCTTAAAGTTATTTCACTGGAAAGAAGTGAAGTCACATTTAACCAATTATGAATGCCCACAGGCTTCTATTTTTGAAATTATATATATAAATATTTGTTTATTTTTGAGAGAGAGAGAGACAGAGTGCGAGCAGGGGAGGGGGCAGAGAGAGAGGGAGACACAGAATCCGAAGGAGGCTCCAGGCTCTGAGCTGTCCGCACAGAGCCCGACACAGAGCTTGAACCCACAAAGTGTGAGATCATCACCTGAGCCAAAGTTGCTTAACCAGGTGAGCCACCCAGGCACCCTGCCCAGAGGCTTCTTTTGAGCATTCTTTTACTTTGTTTTTGAGCATGCATTTACTTTCCCCACCACCTCCTTCAAAATGTCCCTGGGTGGGGTAAAGCCTCAAGTCCTCTAAAAGTACGGCATTACATGCAAATTTTGGTTGATGAAATCTGGTTGTGTAGAGAATGCTGTTGTAAGTACCTTTATAGGAATGAATGACATCTACAAAATGAATCTATTTTGTACAGTCTTTCTGGAGCCTTTTTGAGATGGATCCATGCTCCTCTTAGTGCTGACGTACACCATCCTGTATTTTAGCTTTCGACTTCAACAGATCTAATGTAATGTCATGGCTTATAGCATGAATTGTATATAATTAAAGTGGAATTATCCCTTCACATTGATTTTCCTCTCTCACTATCCTATTTCCGAGTATGATTTTGATTAACTGCATTTAGAAAAGCACCCATAATCATTTTTGGAAAGTTAAATGGTAATATTAATGTTTAATATGGCAACCTTTTCTAACCTGAAATGCCACTGAAGGTTCATGTTTGGCTTCACTACCATTGAAGAGGTGTAGGCCTTCAGTATGCATTTCCCCCCTTTCCTTTATTCTTTTAAAATATGTAAATAATACATAGTTATTGTCAGAAAAAATCCCAACCAACAAAACAATTTTAGACTACTTAAGGATAAGGGCTATTAAAAAAGATAAAATCACCCTTAATCCCAGCACTGCTAACTAGCCACTATGAGCATTTTAATATATGCCTCCAAATCTTTTCTTTTGCTTATTTATTCCTCCAGTTTGTAAATTTAGGATCATACCGCATATAACAAAGTCCTTAAAGAATATAAGAAAAACAACACCTTTCTCAGACATTCTTTAAAAAATTTTTTTTAAAATTTTATTCATTTTTGAGAGACGGAGAAAACAGAGCATGAGTGGGGTAGGCAGGGGGCAGAGAGAGAGGGAGACACAGAATCTGAAGCAGGCTCCAGGATCTGAGCTGTCAGCAAAGAGCCTAAAGTGGGACTTGAACTCAAGAACCACAAGATCATGACCTGAGTCGAAGTCAGACACTTAAGCAACTGAGTCACCCAGGGGCCCCACCCTCTCATACATTCTTGAACGCCTGTGATCCATATTGCTAACCTGCAGGTGGGCTGTACTAGTTACACTCCATATAATGAGATAACTTATTTACAAATAAAAATTCTATATGTGCAGTTGCATTAATATTAAAAATCAATTTTAGGGGACCCTGGGTGGCTTAGTCAGTTAAGCATCTGACTTTGGCTCAAATCATGATCTCGAGGTTCGTGACTTCAGGCCCCAAGTCAGGCTCTGTGGTGACAGGTTGGAACCTGGAGCCTGCTTCAGATTCTGTGTCTCCCTCTTTTTCTGCCCCTCCCCCACTCGTGCTCTGCCTGTCTCAGAAATAAACATTAAACAAAAAAATCAATTGTATTACTTTTACCTACCTCCCCATTGTTTTGTTGTTGTTGTTTAGTTTTTACTTAAATTCCAGTTAGCGAGTTAACAATACAATATAATATTAGTTTCAGGTGTACAATATAGTGATTAGACACTTCCATACATCACCCAGTGCTCATCACAAGTGTTACCAAGCCTGTTTCTTGGTTTGCTTCTCTCTCTCTCTCTTTTCTTTCTTTTTTTTTTTTTTTTGCCCTTTGCTCATTTTGTTTCTTAAATTCCACATACGAGTAAAATCATATGATACGTGTCTTTCTCTGACTTACTTCACTTAGCGTTGTATTCTTTAGCTCTACCCATGTTGTTGTAAATGGCAAGATTTCATTCTTTTTTATGGCTGAGTACTATTCCATTGTTTGTGTGTGTATGTGTGTGTGTGTGTGTGTGTGCGCGCGCGCGTGCACACACACATCACATCTTCTTTATCTGTTCTTCAATTGTTGGACAGTTGGACTGTTTCCATAATTTGGCTATTATAGTTTTGTTTATCCCAGATAAGCAATACCACCAGTTCCACCATTGGTTAAACCAGAAATCTGTCTTCTTTCCTGATTTTTTCCCCTCTGTCTTCTCCCTTACATTCATTCAGTCACCAATTCTGTATATTTTACTTCCAGCAAATAATCTTGAATTCATCCTCCTCTCCATTCTCCCTGCCACTGTTCATAATCCTCTCTCATTTGGACTACCGTGGTGACCTTTGGTCTCTTTCCCTTTACATACTCTGGTTCCCCTCATGACTCCCTCAGCTCCCTCCATTGCACTTCCCACATGGTCTCAGATTGAGCTTTCCAAAGTAGGAGTGGAGTTCAGTGTCTCTGATATGATCTAGTATTCTGCAAGGTCCTGTAGGATTTGGTCCCGAATTTTCCAGCCTCATCGCCAGCCATCCCTTCTAACTTGTCTCTAAGCTTGGCCACTCTGGATGTCCTTGGTTTCTTTCAGCCTCTCTTTGCTTGATGAGCTTTTATTTATATTTTAGGTCAAAGCTTAAATGTCTTAGGAAGGTCTGCATAGCAAGTTAGTCCCCCATTTTACACTTCTCTTTTTTTTCAATTTTTAATCAGATTTGTTTGTTTGCTTGTTTATAATGTTTATTTTTGAGAGAGAGAGAGAGAGAGAGAGAGAGAGAGCGCACGTACAGGAGAAGGGCGGAGAGAGAGGGAGACACAGAATCTGAAGCAGGCCAGGCACTGAGTTGTCAGCACAGAGCCTGATGTGGGGCCTGAACCCATATACTGTGAGATAAGGGAGACAGTGGGCTTGGCACTGACAGCAGAGAACCTGATGCAGGCCTCGAACTCATAAACCGTGAGATTATGGCCCTAGCCGAAGTCGGACCGACTGAGCCACCAGGCGCCTCTCCCCCATCATTAGTATTTTAAATGAGGGTGGCAGCTGTACATCTCCAAACCAAGATGTAATACACCCTTTTTATAAATGGTAGAAAATCATTCTTGATTTCTTGTAGACCTTGAGGATGTACTAAATTTGAATGCAGTTTTATCATTCACATATTTATGCTCCTGAGGAACAGATCCTCAAAAGAGTTCATGTTTCCAAAAAACTTAAGATCTGCTGTTTAGAATAAGAGAAGGGGGCAAAAACAAACCAAATACACCCTTGTGAGAGATGGCAGTTTGTTTTGTAGTCTCTAAGTTTATCTGTTTTAATTTGCTCGAAGGAAAGGCCTGGCGTTATGTATTTGCTTTGGAATATTTTCATTATTTCCAGTCCCTTCCTGTGAAGGGAAACTGCAAAAACAAGAGATTTACATTTGGAGATAAATAGCAGCCCTGCCAGTCCAAGAACTCATGTCATTGGCGGGGGGTGGTGGGGGGGTGGGTGGGGTGGGTGGGGTGGGTGGGGGGGTGTGGAATCTCTTTTTCTTTTGCCATGTTTACTTGAGGTGATACAGATATAAAGCCTCAGAATTCATAATAAAATGTGAACAGTACTGAAACGTGAATCAGCTAGGTAGGTCTCAGTAATGCTTGTAGAGTAAGCAGATAGTAGTGCGGTGACTGCTAAACAGTTATGGATTATTCATGCCCTTCTGTAGCCAAGCTGGGTCGCTAGGAAACAAAGCAGACATGAAGCTGTGTGTTCATGTTTCTTCTGTCAGGAGTTCTGAATAGGCAGAATAGTGGTAAAGCTTTTTTTCCCCAGCTTTATTGAGAAATGATTGGTGCATAACATGAGAGTTTAAGGTGCACAGTATAATGATTTTTTTAAAATGGTAATTTATTTTGAGAGAGACAGCAAGTGTGAGCGGGGGAGCAGCAGAGAGAGAGAGAGAATCCTATGCCGGATTCCAGGCTGTCAGAGCAGAGCCTGAAACGGTGCTCGATCCCACCAAACGTGAGATCATGACCTGAGCCTAAACGAAAGGCTAGATGCCCAACCCACTGAGCCACCAATCCCCTATAATGATTTGATACATGAATATGTTGCAAAATGATTACCACAAGTAAGGTTAGTTAACATCATGTCACATAATTTGTTTTTGTTTTTGTGGTGAGAACTTAAAAAAGTCTCCTTTTAGCGGCTTCCAAATGTATAGTTTAGTGGTGTTGTTATCTATAATCACCATTCTGTACATTACGTCCCCAGAACTTACTCATCTTATAACTGAAGTTTGTGCCCTTTGACCACCTTCACAATTTCCCCCTACTTCCATCCCCTGCCCCTGGCAACTACCAGTCTGTTAGTGGTAAAGATTTTAGTTAGAAGTTCAGTAGCACATCATTTTAAATGTTACTTGGTAAACATCTACTATATGTTCTTTAAAGCAGCATTTTATGGGGCGCCTGGGTGGCTCAGTCGGTTAGGCATCCGACTTTGGCTCCGGTTGTGATCTCACGGTTTGTGAGTTCAAGCCCCCTGTCGAGCTCTGTGCTGACATCTAGCTCAGAACCTGGAGCCTGTCTTCGGATTCTGTGACTCCCTCTCTCTCGGACCCTCCCCTGCTCACACCGTCTCTCTCTCTCAAAAATAAATAAAAACATTTTTAAAAAATTAAAACAACATTTTATCCATAGCATAAAAGAAGCCTAAATTTTCTGCTTACTTAACCCAGATATAGCAGTTCAGCTAGTCCAGGGAGCATCATATTCAAAGCAGGCCAGAAAATAATTACATTTTCTTATTAATTCTTAGTCTTTGCTTATATCCCCTGGAAAAATGTTGAAATAATTTATACAGACTTCATCACCAACATCCTGTTATATAGCTGCTGCTTTCTGTTCAACATAACCATTATATCTTCTGTTTGCATTCAATTTGTAGCCACTGAATGCTGTCAGGAGGCCGGGATGGGGTGGTGCTCCATGTTCCATGTGCCCAGCACAGAGTAAATAGGAGGATTTTTTTTTTTTTAATTTTAATGTTTTTAAATTAAAAAAAATTTTTAATGTTTTTATTTATTTGTGTTAGAGAGAGAATAGACAGCGTGAGCGGGGGATGGTCAGAGAGAGAGGAAGACACAGAATCTGAAGCAGGCTCCAGGCTCTGAGCTGTCAGCACAGAGCCCGAGGCGGGGCTCGAACCCACGAACCATGAGATCATGCCCTGAGCGGAAATCGGATGCTTAACCGACTGAGCTACCCAGGCGCCCCTTAATGTTTTAAAATTTATTATTGAGAGAAAGACAGAATGTGAGCAGGGGAGGGACACAGAGAGATGGAAACAGAATCGGAAGCAAGGTCCAGGCTCCGAGCTGTCAGCACAGAGCGTGACATGGGGATGGTCCCACCAACTATGAGATCATGACCGGAGCCGAGACAAAGAGCCAGGTGCCCCTAGGAGACATTTTTTGAATGAATAAATGAATAAATGAATGATTTGTCCAGTTGCTTCTTTTCTTACATTTAATTTAATATAATCTTTATCCCTTCTACTTAGGGTCATCTTTAGATTAGTGTTCTGGAGAAGCAAACAGTGGCTGTGTGAGGCTTTCCAGAAGCCTCACAAATATGGAATATGTTCATAGAAATGTATAGGGCATGGGTGCTAAATGTGTGCTTTATGGAAGGACTCAAAGGATCCCTGATTCCCAGGGAAAAATGGGCAGAATTCGGGTTGGGTGCAGGCAGTTTTTCTGGGGAAACATGGTTCACGGATGGGTCTGTGGACCTCTGAATGATTAAGAACCAATGTTCCCGAGCTTGTAGGTTTCAAGCTTCCAAAGATCAGGAAAACGTTATCCAATATAAGGAAATCAAATGGCTCTTGAAGGAAAGTAGATGACTGTATTAGGATTCTTCCAGTTTCTTGTGATAGAAACCATCTCAACCAAGCTTATGTAAAATAGGAATGCATCAGTTTATGTAGCAGGAAAAATGAAAACGACTGGAAAATGCTGGCTCCAAGAACTACTGAATCTAGGACTCAAATAGTACCATTGATGAGGATTTTATTCCTCCTTTCTCTTTGTTTTCCTTTATTATTGGCTATATTTCTCAGGCTTGTTCTTTCCATATTTTGGGAAAAAAGATATCCCTCAGCAGCTTAAGCCTGCTGATAAATTCTCAGAGTTGGCGATCCAGAGGACGAGAGGTAGTATTCTTTCTAATAACTGGCAGGCATCCTGGAGAAGAATGACCTGTCTGGCTCAAGTCATATGCCAAACTCTAGGGAGATGGAGTCATCACCAATCGAAGTGTACGGACTGAATAGAATTAGCATGAAACTGAAAAGGAGTGACAAAGGAGGGCAGTGTGTGCAGACAAAAACCAGTGCCCACTGTATTGACTGAAAAGTTTCAGATCAGATAAGTAATGCACAAGAAATTTCATATTAAAACTAGGATGTATTTAGTGATATCTTAAGTTTTCTTGCGAACTATACATTTTTCTATATGGGCTTCAGTTTTTTACTCTGAAAGTTTTTACAATTTTGTTTATTCATTTATTACTTTAACAAATATTTGAGCCATGATCATTGTTTATACAGGGAGTACAGCTGCAAAGAAAACAAAAATCCCTCCCCTCATGGAGTCTACATTCCAGTGAGGCAAAGCAGATAATAAATGAGATAATTACTGAAATTTATGGTATGTTAGTTGAGAGTAAGTGCTGGAGAGAAGCAAAGCTGAGAGGAAGGTAGGGAGTGTGTACTGCAGTTTTAAATACCACATGGAAAATCTTAGAAGATGACATTTATTTATTTTTTAAATTTTATTTATTTTTGGGAAAGATAGAGAACATGAGCAGGGGAGGGAAAGGGAGAGAGGGAGACACAGAAACCGAAGCTCTGAGCTCACAGAAATGGCTCTGAGCATTCAGCATGTTGCTCAAAGTGGGGCTCGAACTCACCAACTGTGAGATCATGATCTGAGCTGAAGTTGGAAGCTTAACCGACTGAGCCACCCAGGTGCCCCAAGGAGGTAACATTTAAACAAAGATGTTAAGGAGGTGAGGAGGGAACAAGCCAATTGGATATGTGGAGGAAGAGAATTCTAGGCTGTAGGTAGCAAGTGCAAAGGTTCTTCAGGGAAGTTTCTATTAGAGAATGTGAGGGAGGTGGGGTGGGGAGAGGAGAGTAGAAGAGGGTGATGTCAAAAAGTAAGGGTATGGTAGATTGTGTTGGTCCTGGGAGGCTATGTTAAGGACATTGGGAGAATGTAAGTAATCTGAGGATTTTGAGCAGAGGAGTAAACTTTTTAAAAAAATATTTATTTATTTTTGAGAGAGACAGAGACCGTGTGACAGGAAAGGGGCAGAGAGGAGACAGAATCTGAAACAGATTAACTGATGGAGCCACCCAGGCACCCCAAGCAGAGGAGTAAACTGATCTGACTTTTGTATATATATTTAAGTATTTAGTTATTTGTTTGAGTAGTCTCTACACCCAACATGGGGCTTGAACTGGAGACCCTGAGATCAAGAGTTGCATGCTCTACCAACTGAGCCAGCCAGGCGCCCCATCTGACTTGCTTTTTAGAGGTTCAGTCTAACTTCTGTGTTGAGAATGCATTGTAGGGGCAACGGTGGAAGTAAGGACATTAGTTATGAGGCAGTTGCTGTGGCATTAATCCAGGCAATAGATGATGGTGGAGATGATGAAAAGTAGTTGGATCTGAAAGTAGATTTGCTAATGGATTGGATATGAGGTGAAAGAGAAAGAGAAGAATCAAAGCTCACTCAAGTTTTGAGTCTGAGCAATTGACCACAGTGATTAAATGAACTAGGTAAGACCAAGACAAGCAAGCTTTGACTTGTTAAGGTTAAGATGCTTATTAGACATTCAGATGAAGTTATTCAGTAGGCAGTTGGACATGCAAACCTGGAATTGAGGTCTAGCCTAGGGACTGGACTTGAAATTTGGAGGTTGTCAGCATATAGTTAGTATAGTTAGCCATGGAACTGGATGAGGTCATCAGGGAATAAGAGTAAACAATGAAGAGAAAAAGTTGTCCAGGGACTGGGCTTGGGAATGTTAAGAAATTGGGGAGAACAGGAAGAACCAACAGAGAAGACCAAGAAGGAACAGCCAGTAAAGTAGAAGGAAAACAAAGTCCTGGAAACCAAATTAAAAAAAAAAAAAAAAAAAAGTTTTAAGGAGTGAGTGATCAGATGTCAAATGATACTGATAGAACGATTAAGATGATGTCTGAGATATAGTGATAATCTTCTTGATGAGAACAGTTTCAGTAAATTGAATTTTATTGGTGAAGTTATTTCTAATAAGTGCTCTTTTTCTCAGTAATTTAAACTCCATAGTTCAGGTAATCTAGAATCATTAATCAAACTATTGTTGAACAAATATTTATTGACACGTCATCATTCTTTAGTTCTCCATTTGTTGTACATGTTCTGTACAACAATATGTAAAAAATTGTCTTTAACTCAGATGAATATGCAAATATACTAAAGAATTCATAAATTTAGAGGAAGACATATGTATTTTCTTTGGAATGCCTATTCTATGAAGTGGAAGCATTTCATGAACTATTTTGTCATCTTTTTCCTTCTATATTTGGATGTTTTTATAGAGAAACTAAAACTCAACCTAAGTTCCTGATTCTGAGATCTTTCTGAGTAGTTAATGCCTAATTGTGATTCTTGATACCAAGAGACACAGGAGTGGATAATGTTAAAAAATGTTCATTTCTCTAATGAAAATAATACTTTTCTTTTTCTATTAGAAATTCATTGAGTTTGAAGACTCTCAAGAACAGGAAAAAAAGGATTTACAGACCCGAGTGGAATCTTTAGAATCTCAAACAAGACAACTTGAACTCAAAGCAAAAAACTATGCTGACCAGAGTAAGTAAAAGTACTTCTTCTCTACAGTTTCACATTAAAGAGTGGGCTCTAATAGTGCTGTGGCTCGTCTTGACATTTGACTGGTGTTCCAGGTATGTGCTTGGAAATGTCATCCGAGGCTGAAGAGTGAGACCTGGAAGCTAGGCCGAGTCCTTCTTTGTTCACGTTTTCACATGATACTGATGTCTGCAGAAATGACTAAATCAAAGATATGTTTAAGACTCTCTGCTTCAATTTAGCTTTGAGCCTTTGTTTGTAGTTATCATTATACTATATCCATTATGCAGGATTCTGATGTATGTGTGCCTGTGGATCATTTCTTCTGATTTTGATCAGTTGCACAAAAGTCCCATTGCTTTCTGTATTGCTTTGAAATTTAAAAATGTGACAAAAACTCTAGCTCTGAAGTGTGTGTAATAGAATTACTGACTTCTAGAGGCACCTGGCTGACCTAGTTGGTAGAGCATGTGACTCTTGATCTCGGGGTCATGAGTTCAAAGCCCACTTTGGGCACAGAGTTTACTTAAAAAAAAAAAAAAAATTATTGAGTTCTCTTTTTCTAGTGGAAAACTGAGGGAGTTCAGAGGAATGGAACATCATTTTTCAGAATTATTTCATTTTTAGGTACAATTTCATCTTAGTTTTGATTTAAAAATAACTTGTTTCAAACTCCAAGGATGATTTCTCTTTTTGGCTAATGAAAGTGGACCTAATTAAGTCAAAATTAGAAAAAGAAATGGGGAGAAACTTCATGGCCTATTTTCGTGTTTGATTTGGGCCCACAGAGGAGCTCTCCAGTTTTCCCTCCCAGCTCTGTAAACTTCCAGAATCTTTGGGAGTGAGAGGTGGCCCGCAGTTCTTCATACATCAACCTTTAAGGCTACATAGTGACACCTGGTGTCAAGGACAGGAATTCGTGGTGGATAACCTTCACTGACTACCAGGCCTGGAGTGTGATAACTGACTGCTCCCTCTAGCATTCTGGAATGGCCTAATAGAGCTAACTCTTGAATCACTTGGAATCTGGAGTTCAATCATTGTAGAATTCAAGGAGAACTGACATGGCTATTTAAGCAGATGTCATAGAAGGGAGCCAGTGGATGTTTGGTAACAGAAGCCAATTACAGTGAGACAGAATGAGCCATGTGTTTTGTCTTTGTACTTTTAGGCTTGTAGATACATAGAAGCTTCTATTTTTCCTTTGTTCACATTGAATATATTGAATGACTTCTGTGATTCTACTATAGAAATTTAAGGGGGGTGGGTGCCTGACTGGCTCAGAGTGTTTAACTCTTGATCTTAGGGTTGTGAGTTCAAGCCCCACATTGTATGTAGAGCCTACTTAGAATAGAAAAAAATGGAATGGATTGGAATAGAATAGATTATTCAGAAATATAAGGTCTTAGAGAGCTAACAAATAATATTACTGGAATCGCATTGCTGAGTACCACTTCTCTAGACAAACAGTCTTGTGGCAGTTGCAAGCTTTTGGTACATTTCAAGAGTTGAGCACTTTCTATTTAAAGAAGATGAAAAATTAGCTATTGGAGATATTTTAATTATAACTTGATTGTGTTTTCATATCAGATATTATATCATATTTTAGAACCAGACTGAAGAAGGCACAGTTGACAGAATGAACTTCATTGTTCTACTTACTGTATTTTCCTCTTGATTCCTGAAGAGTACCAAATTTTGGGTGAAGACCTAGAAAGGAACTTCTTATCTAGAAAGAATCCTTTTATACATTAAGTAATCTGTTCCGATGATAAGGGAGATATTATAGGAAGAATTACCTTAAAGCATCTTTCTTGCATTCAGAGGAGACACTGCTACTTTTTTCACAAAAGTACTTACATGGAATAAATTACTAATTTTTTTCACATACACTTTATTCCTTTTATTACTAAAATGTCAAAAACCTGCTTCCTGTTCCTTTCTAGTAAATATAAACAAAATAGTCTCTTAATTAAGATTTGTTATCCAGTCCAGTGAGTCAGTCATACCCAACTCTTGAAATTATCATGCTGGGTGGTATCTTTCTTCTCAGTTCTCTCTGAGAAGTACTGATTACTAGAGTTTTCCATCCTAATTTAAAGTAATTAAAAAAATAACGTATCATTTAAAAAATAATTGCTAATTCTCCAGGCAAGGGATGAGGAAATTCTTCAAGTAGATGTGGTCTTTGAGCTAAAGTTGATCTGGAAACTTTATTTTGTTACTAATATAATATCCCATCAAGAATTTCTCCCCTTGGGAGTTTGCTATCCTATTTTGGAATAAATCTTGGTGTCTAACTAATAGTTACAAAGAACTTAACAACTGTGGTTAGTCAAAATTGACCATTCAGATTCATAAAGCTGGTAACACTAAATCTCTTGTCCTATGAGCTGAGGCTCTGATGAGTTGTCTTTTGTTAATGCTTCTGCCCTTTTCCTTTGATACCTTGGAGTCTTTTTCTCTTTTCCATCTGATAGCTTTCTCTTCTCTCTTCCTTCTGTTTTTTTTTTTTTTTCTTTAAGCTTTAACTGGGCATAAGATGAAATCTAAGTGTATATTAAAATGTTCTTCCAAGGCTTTATTTTACCACACTTAGGTATTTGAAAAAAAGTTAGGGGGTGAAAATGGTTTGATTGTCTTTTCATTTTATTCTCTTAGGTTTTCTCTCCCTCCAATCTCTAAATGAGTCAAAACCCCTTATTTTTAAAAAAAGTGGTGGTAAGAGGTAATCTTTTTATTTATTTATTTTTGCCCTCCCTGATTTACTGAGGTATAATTGACAAAATGGTATATATTTCAAATGTACAATGTGATGACTTGATATACGTATACATTGCAAAAGGATTCCCACCATCAAATTAACACATCCATCACCTGAGAATCATGGGTTTTTAAAACATTTTTATTTTTATGGTGAGAATGCTTAAGATTTAATCTCTTAAAAATCCAAGTGCACATTGCAATATTATTAACTATAAATCACCATGTGATACATGAGATCCTAAAAATTTATTCATTTTATAACTTAAAGTTTGTAGGCTTTGGCCTATGTCTCTGACAGGAGATAATCTTTAAGTATCACCAGTGCCCTACGTTTTTGGAAAACCAGGACTCGGAATATGTTTTTTACAAAATGAAAACAGGTACCTGGGTGGCTCAGTCAGTTAAACATCCGGCTCTTGACATTGGCTCAGGTCATGATCTCATGGTTTGCAAGATTGAGCCCTCCATTGGGCTCTGCACTGATGGTGTGGAGCCTGCTTGGGATTCTCTCTTTCTGTCTCTCTCTGCTCCCACCTCACTCATGCTCTCTCTCTCAAAATAAATAAACTTTTAAAAAAAGATGAAAACAGATATAAACCGGTGTATGTAAAAGAGTTATGAATTCTTTTTTGTGTGATAGGCAACAGAATATCCAGGACACTTAATCTTAAATCTGTCAGTGTTTTGAAAGAATAAATCGTGATTTTTGTTAGTTACTGTAATGCAACATCTATTTGTATTGTCCTAAACTTTTAAAATGTTTTGAATGTCTTTTTTGTGTTCCTAACATCTGTAATAAACACTTATTTAAGGCCACATGATAATATTTATAATAGAGGAGGGATGGGTGCAATTTTTCTGTTTAGTACCATTTTTTGAATGCAATATAGTAACAGTATCATGCCTGATTTCCATGTTTACATTTGTATGTTAAGAGTCCTTAATTTAAAAGGCTCTCTGTCAACTTCTGATTAGTATGTTTTAGGACACATATCCTCTTTAAAAAGTAGCCACAATGAAAGTCCCAAGTTCTGCTTTGAAGACTACTTCCTATATTAAAAGGGGAAATTTTGGTTGGAGTTACTTGCTATTTGAATAGCAAGAAAACGTCAAGAAATAGGAACTGAATTAAGGGACAAATGTTACAGCTTTTGATAGCATGGAATCTCTCAGGTTGTGGTATGATTTCATAATGTTAAGAAGTTGAGTCTATAAAAATTTTGTAACAGTTTTGTGGTCTTAAGTTTGGGGATTTCTAGTTGCTCTCTTTTCAAAATTTGAACTATGTAGGATCTGTTTTTGGTTTTTCCAACATGAGTAAAGCATTTTTTAAAATGCTGTACTATATGATTTTGTATCTGGGAGTAACAGTAATGCTTCTTTGTAGCTAATGTCTTCGGAGCCTTAAGGAAGAATCAGAAACATATATGGAGTGGGAAAATGAAATTGTGGGTTGAAAAAGTCCTGTTGGTTTTGACAACTATAATCAGCCTTGCTATTTAAGATGTGGCATGATGGGGTCTTCATCACAAAATACTTTATATTCATTAGTTCTTTTCTATATTGAGTATAATATGGTCATTGCAGTCAAAGAACTCAATATATACTATATACTATACTATGTTTTTATATCACTTCAGTTAGAGTATACATACAACTTTTTTTCTTTTCCTTAACTCTATCATGTTTTTCTTATAAAATCTTTATTCTTTTTTAAATGTCTGCCTACACTCATCATCCAGAAGTTCTGCCATCTCTTATCGATTCTTTGTTTTCTATGGAGAACTATGTTTTCTCCTTTACTCTAGTAAGAATTATTTAATGGCCACTTCGTTTTTTTTTTTACCTTGGCTTCTTGAAACTCAGAACAAACTCTGATGTGCAGCTGTAGGGTCTGGCTTGTTGGGCCTTACCTGGTTGGCATATTTAAATTGCTTTCTTTTTGATCTATATTTTACACACTTATAATGAATTGTTATATATTCTTGTACGCCATCTCAAATCCTTTGTGGAATGAAGGAATGAATCAGGGTAAAAATGAATATAGGTAAATCAAAACAAACAAACCTCTGTAGGTTTGTGGGACATTTTTTCCAGTGTAGTGAATCATTGGAGTGAATATTTTTTCAAACCTATAGATTTTTTTCATCTTTTGGTAATTTTCTTAGAATATATTTAAGGAAGCCGGGCAAGGAAGATGCATATTTTAGTGGTTCTTGGTGTATAATAGTGTTTGGTCATTTTTAATAGGAACAGAATTGGAGAAGTAAGGTTTAGTAGCGTATTTCATTTCTTTCCTCATAACTTATGAATGTGACTCATTATCTGGAACATATTAACACACAGACTTGATACAGAATCATTTATTGTTTGATTCTCTCTTGGGGAAATTCTGTTTCCATTAAGCTCCTTGAATTTAGAACAGGTGACTTTCCCTTGAATTGTTGATGATGGTAGTGATTTTAAGCTACTTGGGAACTATTCTCTGAATCTGGTCTTCCTTCCTTTGAGTGAAAATCCATTTTTTTTATTTAAATGGAAAAATGATTTTTGACAATTGATAACATTTGTGGTAGAGCTTTATTCTGACCTTTTTCTCTTTCCACCACCCCCTGCCATATAACATTCATTTGTTTTTTTAATTTGGTATCAAGATCATAGTCTAATAAAATACCTTCAAATAACTTGAAACATATATTATTGTTGGAAGGAAAACACTTCATAAGCATTGGCATATTATGAGGTGGAAAGCATGGGGCAATATTGTAATCATTAACATACATATTTTCTTATTTTAAAGGAATGAAGGGATTAGGGCAGCCTTCCAGTTTGAGGATTATTTATAAGCACATTCTGTCTGTTAATGTGGTTGATCAGTTGAGAATTTTCACAACACAGAAGAAAAAGAAACCATTTTTAAGTTACCAGGTATAGATTCATACCAGTTAATAGTTGGAAGAGTCTAAATATTTTCTGTCACTGTTTTTCAGATCACTTAGAAAAAATACAGGTTAAGAAAAGGATTTATCAGCCCCTTTCCTGTGCTTTGTGATTGGCAATAAATGTTAATGCGCTGTGAATTTGAATAATATTGTAATAAGTCACTTTTTACATTTTAATTTTTTTCTTGTCATTAGGCAGTCTCTTCTGCATTGTTTTTAGAATGATTAAAGTAGAAAACTAATGATTTGTATTTTTGTTGAAAGTGTATTTTTAATAAGGCAGCTTCAGGAGTTTCATATCTACTGATTTTTAAAAAATGACAAAATAAGAAGTGCCTGGGTGGCTCAGTTGCTTAAGTGTCTGACTCTTGGTCTCAGCTCAGGTCATGATCTCATGGTTCATGAGATAGAGCCCCGGGTCCCTAGTGTGGAGCCTGTTTGGGATTTTCTCTCTTTCTCAAAAATAAAAAAACTTTACAAAAAAAAAAAAAAAGACAAAATGAAATATAAAGTGGGTTGGGTTTTTTTTGTTTGTTTTTTTTAAAGTTCCTTTTGGGGCACTTGAATGACTCAGTTAGTTGAAAGTCCCAATTTGATTTCGACTCAGGTCACATGATCCCAGAGTTATGAGATTGAGCCCCACGTCAGGCTCCACGCAGAGCTTGGAGCCTGCTTAAGATTCTCTCTTTCTCCCTCTGTTCCCCTCCCCCAATAAAAAATAAAAAATTAAAAAATATTTTAAATAGCTACCTTTTAAGTCCATTTAACTTGAATCTAATTCTTCGCCATATTATCTATATATTTAACGAACTTTATACAAGAATTTCTTTTTTAAGAGCCTATATCTGAGAGGGAAAGTAGAAAATGAAGCACAGGATAATCAATGCAAACACTAGCATTTTATTACTTCTCCTTCATTAAGTGATATCCTGCATGGTCTTCAGATCAGTTTTATGTTTCACTGTCTGTATTTGGACTCTCATTTCTGTAGTCTAGTGTCGATTGAGAACCTTAAGGTTATAGTTTATAACTAATATCTAGAACTAGAGTTTCAGAGAAAAATTAATTTTATGACTAAGGGTAAGGGGATTTACGGTGATTTAGCTTAGAGAACAGAATAAAAAATGATTTGATTGCTTCAAACATATCAAGGGATTGGTAAAGAAGATACCAAGTTGTTCTGTAATTTTGGAAGATTAAATTAGAGAAAATATATTTGTTGGTTTCGGTTGATCATGAAGTATTTCTTAACCATGGAGGTGATATGTTGGACCATGCACTAGGGGAAAGCATGGACTCCTCCTACCCAGAGACCATAGGTAGTAGAGTAGCCACCTTTCTGACGTGGATGGGTTAGGTAACATCTTCAAGACAGAGGCTAGGTCAGATCTCTTCCATGGAGATTCTTTGCAGTTATTTTACTCTGGTTTTAGGATAGAATCATCAATTCGTGAGAATGCTTTAGCATTTCACGTTGTCATTGATTAATAACATCTATCTGTCTGAAAATCTTTTGAACTTTAGAGAAGTTGGTGTAGGATGTTGTTGGCAGAGGAGAGGCTGCTATTACCGTTTTGATGTGGTTGTTTGAGATTTGTTTTCTCTTAAGTCAGCATTTGATTCTTGTTTACCTGTTGAGACTTTCGATGCTCAAGTATTCAAGGAAAGGCTTCTGTAAGACGATTGCCAATCTTTTGAGGCCAAATAACCATTGGATTATCTGCCTTCCGTGAATAGTAAGAACTGATGATTCCTTTTGAGAAGGCAAATAATGAGTTGGATACGGCATTCTAGCAGGTCTGTTTCTCTTTCTTCCCCCCATAGGCCTATCAGCAGTCTGATGGGGCAGAAGACAACAGAGATGGAAGGTGTTCCAAACTTGGCAAAGGCCATCAATCTAAGGAGGTAAGCTCTGATTTTGAGCAGGCAGAGCAGGCGGCTCTTCCTGCCTTAATCATGTCGTCTTGCTCTTTGGAAAGATGGATAGAAAGAGCATTCAAAATGAGGCTGAATTGTCTCTCTTAGCTATTAAAAGGGGACATTTTTGGATTAGTCTTTTGATTCTTCTATTTTCTTGTCCTCTCCCCCCATTTCTTTTTAGATGCCCTCATTCATTTGATTTATTTGTTCTTCAGAATATTACCAGTTTTTAAAAACATGGCATATTAGTTTGTTGTTTTAGGGTACAAAGGATGAGCAGAATCTTGTTTATTTCCAGTTAATCTCAGGTTGTGGCTAGGTGGATGAATAAAATGACAAAGCTTTAGGATGTTTCCTGGGGTAGTTTTTACATTTGGGTACACATGGGAACTATTAAGCAAGAAATGATCTTTTGCTATACATCAGATATAATGCAACAATACCAGATAGAGGTTAACTTTATGGTACTTTCAGGGGTGTCTGCCATCCATCCTTGCCCAGTCGGGCCTTTCTTTCCTGCTTTTCCCGGTCCATTCTACTTCCCTTTTCTAGTTATTTACTGGCATTTAGGACTTTGAAGAGATGGTTCTTCCTAGCATTTTTAAAAGTACTTCTCTGTTAAACACCATTCTATCTCATATGGCTTAGGCCTTGAGAAAACGGAGCCCATTGACTATGTTGTGCTGAGTATTTTAAGTATTTTCAGAAGAGTGAGAGGTTCTGAATTTGTATTACTCGATCTTGGTGGTTAACTCCTATACCTAAAAAGATAATACTAATATTTTGAATCACAGTAGAGATAAAGAAAATATGAAATACAGTCATAGATAGTTTCTACCAAGGTACTTGCTGGAGGTTTTAGGTTAGAGAAAATCATCACCTTTAGAAAAGCATTCAGAAAATCATCCAAAAGAACTAATTCATAAACTGTTTAAAATCACCGTGGAGTAACATACCCTTGATGATTTACAATGTCTTTTAAGAGGATTTAGATTTAATGCTTATTTATAAGCTAATATAGGAGTTAAAGTAACTGTAGTTGCTGTAGCAACCAAACTGCAATACATATGTAATGACTCAAATATTACATGTTATTTCTTGTTCATGTGAAGTTTAAAACAGATGTTTCCAGTGGAGAGGCAGGCTCTTTCCAGCTTCTGGCTTCCAAGTTCTTCATACTCCCCTGTAGGAAGGTAGAGGAGAGGGGAAAGGGAACGGACAGTTATGTGTGGAAGGTTTCTTCTGGACCGGGCCTTAGGAGTGATGCACACCAGCATTTGCTTCTACTTCAGGGGCTATAACTCAGTCAGGAGCCAACTGTGGAGGCGGGGGGGCATGCCCTCAGGCATTGTGTCTGAGAGATAGTGGAAATTGCTTTGGTTAATATCTGGCCAGTCTTTGTCTTAGTTTAAGAGCTTTAAGAGGTAGTGCCTGATTTTGCTCAAGAGTTGAGGTGAATGTACCTAATCTTAGTGATCATCTGCCTATTCTTTCCACTTGTGATTTATCTGAGGAAGAAAAGACAGCAAATTTTAATGAAAATAAAACATTTATAATTTGTGCTTTTATATAATCTGATTTTTTAAAAGTTTATTCATTTATTATTTCTTTTTTTTTTTTAAGGTTTTTTTTTTTTAATTTATTTCTAGAGAGAGAGAGAGCGTGAGCAGGGGAGGGTCAGAGAGAGAGGGAGTCACAGACTGAAACAGGCTCCAGGCTCTGAGCTGGCAGTCAGCACAGAGCCCGACGCGGGGCTCGAACCCACGAACCGTGAGATCATGACCTAAGCAAAAGTCGGACGCTTAACCGACTAAGCCACCCAGGCGCCCCTCATTTATTATTTCTGAGAGAGAGAGAACGAAAACACAAGTGGAGGTGGGACAGAGAGAGGAAGACACAGAACCCAAAGCAGGCTCCAAGCTCTGAGCTGTCAGCACAGAGCCTGATGCGGGGCTTAATCTCATGAACCATAAGGTCATGACCTGCCCTGAAGTCAGGCCCTTAACTGACTGAGTCTCCCAGGTGCCCTAAAAATCTGACTTTTAAATAACTTCAGTGTTATTCTGGCTTAATTTTTATTATTACTTTAAGACTTTTCACTGCATATTTATTTTTATATATATTTATTATAAATAAATATATTTATTCACCAAACATTTACTAAGTGTTGAGATTTTCTTTTGTTCTTTTATCATTTGACTTCCTGTCTTTTCCTTTAAAAAATAGGTTACTACTCAATTATGATGTAATTTTCTGCTGCTTGTGTTAGGAATAGGTTTTGAATGACATCTCGTCACTTATTTCATTTTTAATTTTTTTAACGTTTTATTTATTTTTGAGAGAGAGAGAGAGAGACAGCCTGAGCAGGCAGGGGAAGGTCAGAGAGAGAGGGAGACACAGAATCTGAAGCAGGCTCCAGGCTCTGAGCTAGCTGTCAGCACAGAGCCCGATGCGGGGCTCGAACCCATGAACCATGAGATCATGACCTGAGCCGAAGTCTAACACTTAACCAACTGAACCACCCAGCGCCCCACATCTCATCACTTTAAAAACAATATAGTTCACAAGGTGTCTGGCTGACTCAATCGGTGGAGCATGTAACTCTTAATCTCAAGGTCTTGAGTTCAAGCCCCATGTTGGGTGTGGAGCCTAATTAAAATTAAAAAAATTCACATACTCCTCAATCCACCTTTTTAAGAGGGACAAATCAGTGGTTTTGTACGGCCACTGCAAGCATCTTAATTCCACATCACTTTCACCACTCTGCATAGAAACCCGTACCTATGGCACTTACTCCCTCATGCCCTGCCACCCCCAGCCCCTGGCAGCTACTAATCTGTTTTCTGTTTCTATGGATTTGGCTATTCTGGACATTTCATGTAAGTGGGATCACATGGATGTGGTCTTTTGTAACTGGCTTCTTTCCCCTAGCATGAGGTTCTCATGTTGTAGCTTGTATCAGTAGTACTTCATTCCACTTTAGGGCTGAATGATATTCCATTATAGGGACCTGCCTTTGTGGACCACTCCCCTTTCCCCCTGCCTCTTAATTGCCTGTATATCTGCTAGTCTCAGAACCAGAAAAAAACAAAACAAAAACAAACCCAAACTCTAACTTGGCCATCTGAAAGCCTATGTAGTTTTGCAGAGTTGAGTATAATGAACAGCCCCTTTGGGAAGATATCCCTTGGGATTCTTGTTGGTATCCTGGCTTGTTTAGTTCTGAGTTCTTAAGTGAGAAAGTGGATAATTTAATGTATTGGTGTTTTGTTTTGATTTATATAATTAGCTATCTATGATACATTCTGGATATAATGATGTCAAGTAACAAATTTAAGTTTTCTGTTTAATCGTAATAGGATACAGAAGTAAATAATTTAAGAACCTCAAGTAAATAGACTGAGGTAAATAGGCTCTAGTTTATTCTCATACTGGAGTAGAGAGGAAGATGAAAATGGATAATACTTAGGCTAGAGAAGCTGATTATCATTTCTGCAGGTTTAAATCTAATTTATGCAGACATTTTAACCATGAGATAATTTGTCTGTTTTTATTTTAAATCTCGAGGTGTGGGGGGTGCCTGGGTGGCTCAGTCAGTTAAGCATCTGACTCTTGATTTCGGCTCAGGTCATGATCTCGTGATTCGTGGGTTCAAGCCCTGCATCGGGCTCCTTGCTGACAACACAGAGTCTACTTGGGATTTCTCTGTTGCTCTCCTTTTTTTTTTTTTTTTTTTTTAAATTTATTAATTTATTTTTAAGAGAGAGAAAGAGAGTGTGAGTGGGGCAGGGGCTGAGAGAGATGGGGACAGAGGATCTGAAGCAGGCTCTGTGCTGACAGCGGAGAGCCTGATGTGGGGCTTGAACCCATGAATGTGAGATCATGACCTGAGCTGAAGGCAGACATTTAAATGACTGAGCCATCCAGGAGCCCCTCTCTGTCTCTCTCTCAAAATAAATATAAAATTAAAAAATAAAATAAAATAAATTAAAAAGAGAAGAAATGAGCAATCAAGCCATGAAAAGATACAGAGGAACCCCAAATAATGTATTACAGAATGAGAGAAGCCAATGTGAAAAGGCTACATACTATGTGATTCTAAGCTCTGTGAGGATTCTGGAAAAGGAAAAACTATGCAGACAGTAAAAAAGATCAGTGGTTGCCAAGGTTAAGGGAGAGGAATGAATAGGTGGAGCATAGGAATTTTAAGACAGTTAAACTTATGTATGAAACTAGAGGTGGTTACATGTCATCTAGTTGTCCAAATCTATAGAATAGAATATTCAACACCAAGAGTGAATCCTAATGTACATTACATACAGGCTTTGGGTGATAATGATGTCAGTGTAGGTTCACGGGCTGTAACAAACATACCACCCTTGTGCAGGATGTGGGTAGTGAGGAGGGATGTTGGGGGGAGGGGTATATGGACATTGTATACTTTCTGCCCAGTTTTGCCATGAACCTAAAAAGTTGAGGGGCTCCTGGGTGGCTCACTCAGTTAAGCATCTTTGAGTCTTAATTTTAGCTTGGGTCCTGGTCTTGCGGTTTGTGGAGCCCTATGTTGGTCTCTGTGCTGACAGTGCAGAGCCTGCTCAGATTTTCTCTATCCCTCCCTCTCCTCTCTAAAATAGATAAGTAAACATTAAAAATAATAAAGTTTCCAAAAAAGGTTTAAAAAAACCCAAAGTTGATTAATAAAAATAACAAACAAGCTAAGGGACAAGTCATGTGTAACCAAATGTCGTTTGCATGTGGTAAATGCCCTTTTTTGTATGATGTATGCTAAGAAAAATAGAAATAGGTAATTTCTATGAGATTAGTAATTATATTTTGAAAGAGGTGGCTAGGAAATGGGTTGATTATCCCATGTTATTTTTGAGGCAAAAGTAAGAATATGATGTCAAATGGAAATCAATTAAGCAGAACCCCAGGTGGGCTAGAAAGCTCTGAGTGGAGGCTTAAGGAACTATAGATAGGGATAATCCAAAATGTTTAAGGGGGAACAAAATGATTAATAGGACTTCTAAGGAATTTTTATAGATGAAGCTAAGCGAGTTTCAACAGTGGTCATATTCCTGAGGTAAATGTAGGTAATCTCTGGCAATCGTGGTATATTGGGGTTTATATCTCCTTTCACACAGTCTTGCTGTTAAGTAGTGCATTGCAACAAAGCCAAACCAACATTGATAAGCAGATTGCCATGAAATCAGTAAGGACCTGTGTCTGTAAGCTTGAAGCCCAACTCCCTTCATGTAATTTGATGTACAGGCTTCAAGCTTCTTTCCAAGATGATGTTGATACTTCGTTTCCTATATTACTCTGCTAGGGCTGACATAACAAAATACCTAGAAATGTATTTTCTCTCTGTTCTGGAGGCCGGAAGTCCCAGATCAAGGTGCTGGCAGGTTTGCTTTCTTCTAAGGTCTCTCCCTTGGCTTGCAGATAGCTGCCTTCTCTCTGTGTCTTCATAAGGTCTTTTTTTCTTTGCATGTATGGGGATGAAGAGCTTTTATAAAGGTACGGAATCCTGTTGGATTAGGACTCCACCTTTATTTTTTATTTTAAGATATAAGAGTGTATATTCAGCATCCTTACATTCACTTCTAGGCATTACCCCATGTCAGCACATACAGGTACAGTGCATTCCTTTTAACAGTACCTTTGCTGAATTTGAAAACACATGTGTGCCAGGTGCTATTCCTAATACCAGCTCTAATTTGCTATCGTTATTTGTCAATTACAAATAAGGAAACTAAGGCCCAGAGAGATTAATATATTCAAGGTAACATAGCTAGGCAGTAGCAAAGCCACCACAATGTGTCCATCGTATGATGATTATAATTCACCAACCACCTAATGACAAATTTGGGGATGGTTCCAATTTGGGAGTTGTTATAAAATGTATTGCATAGAACATCCATTTTCACATCTTTGGGCTTTGGTGTGTTTCTGTAGAGGTAAGTAAGAATAGTAATACTGGGTCAAAGGATATACACATTGCTTATTTTATTAGATATCACCAATATGGCCTTCATAAGGATGGTTCAGTTCATTCTCCCATGATGCCCATCTTTTTTCTTTCTTTCCTTTTATAATTCTGCATTCTGGTAACATTTTTGCTTATTTTCCCATACACATGTTTGTTTCTTAGCTTATTTATTTTGAGAAAGGGAGAGAGTAAGAGTGGGCAAGGAACAGAGAGAGGGAGAGAGAGAGAGAAAGAGAATTCCCAAGCAGGCCCTGCACTGTCAGTGCAGAGGCTGATATGGGGCTTAAACTCAGGAACTGTGAAGTCATGACCTGAGCTGAAACCAAGAGCCTGACACTTAACCAACTGAGCCACCCTGGCACCCCTCATCTCCCTGTACGTTTTGTTTATATATTAAAAAAAATATTTTTTAATGTTTATTTTTGAGAAAGAGAGACATAGAGTGTGATGGGGGGGTGGGGGTGGGCAGAGAGAGACACACACAGAATTCAAAGCAGGCTCCAGGCTCCGAGCTGTCAACACAGAGCCCAGCGTGGGGCTTGAATTCACAAATGGTGAGATCATGACCCAAGCCGAAGTTGGACGCTTAACCGACTGAGCCACCCAGGCATTGCTTCCTTATACACTTTAATGGCAAATTGTCATAGTTTGTTTGTAATAGTTCCGAATAGTCTGTTTAAATCCTCTGCTAGATGTTGAACTACAGAAGTTGTTGGACAACATAAAGTAATGAGTATTCAAGCCAAAGAAGGTACCTGTGTGAGTAGGTGTACATTGCATTTGGACTGGGGCGGGGTGGGGT
The DNA here is from genome assembly GCF_003009895.1 of Hyaena hyaena. NCBI lineage: Eukaryota > Metazoa > Chordata > Mammalia > Carnivora > Hyaenidae > Hyaena > Hyaena hyaena. Next base: position 4,898,751 of record NW_024080661.1, on the reverse strand, counting down.
TGTACACACAGTAAATTAATCAGGTCACTAACTCCTCCTCAGAGGCAGCCACTACCCTGACTTCTGACACTTTAGATTAGCTCAGTATGTCTTTTGAACTTTGTATTCTTTGGCTTCTGCTTCTTTCCCTCAGTCTCCTGTGTGTGGGATTCGTCCCTGGTGTGACAACAGGTTGTTCATTCTCACTGTTGAATAGTATTTCAGCACAGGAATATTATCCATTCTGCTGTTAATGGGCATTTGGTTTGTTTCCAACTCTGGATTATTACAAATAATGCTGCATTGAGCACTGTTTTAAATGCCTTTTGGTGGGGGTGCCTGGGTGGTTAGTTTGGTTGAGTCTCCAACCTGGGCTCATGTCATGATCTCACAGTTCGTGGGTTCAAGCCCCGCATCAGGCTTTCTGCTGTCAGTGCAGAACCCACTTTGGATCTTCTGTCTCCCTCTCTTTCTGCCCGTCACCCATGTTGTCTCTGTCTCTCTCTCATAAATAAACAAACATTAAAAAAATAATAATAAATGCCTTTTGGTGGACACATGTATGCGTTTTCCTGGCAATGAACTTGTTTTGTCATAGGGTTGGCAAATATGCAACTTTATTAAATCTTGCCAAACAGTTTTCAAATTGGGTCTACCAGTTTTCACTCCCACAGTATGAGAGTCCCAAGCTGCTCCTTATTCTTCCCAGAACTTGGTATATTGTGTTTCTCATGTTAGCTATTCTGATGCGCATGCAGCACCTGTGTTGTATTTTGGTTTTAATATGCATTTCCCTGATGATTAATAAAGTTAGATATGTATTTTTCTTGGCAGTTTGGTACCTTTCAGCCATAGTATCTGTGACCAGGTTCTTTCTGTAAGAATGGAAGATGTTTTTGTTTGAAGCCAAAGGAGCATTGTCTATACATTCCCCCCTCCCCGAGTGAAGTTTTAAAGTAGACTCCGATATATGAACAGATTAAAAGGAGTATTTCCTTTTTTTTTTTTTTAATGTTTTATTTATTTTTGAGAGAGATAGAGACAGCATGAGCAGGGGAGGGTCAGAGAGAGAGGGAGATACAGAATCTGAAACAGGCTCCAGGCTCTGAGCTAGCTGTCAGCACAGAGCCCGACGTGGGGCTCGAACCCACAAACCGTGAGATCATGACCTGAGCCGAAGTCGGATGCTTAACCTACTGAGCCACTCAGACGCCCCAAAAAGGAGTATTTCTTGAGAGGCAGCATAGCATGGTAATTAAAAACAGATTCTGGGCCCAAACTCCTCCATTAGGAATCTTAGTTTTACCATTTACTAACTGTGTGACTTGGGACAAGTTGCTTAACCTCCATTTACTTCAGTTTTCTCGTCTCTAAAATGAATGTAGTAATACTTCATCATAAGGTTCATGTCAGGCTCAAATACGTTTGTGCATAGAAAGCACATAGGACAGTGCATGGTCCATAATCACTATAAAATGTTATCTTCTAGTAGTAGTGGTGGTGATGCTGATATAAATCTATTTTAGGAATTCATTCAAGTTAGCTGATGAGAATAATGAGGCTGTACTGTTTGTTGAGCACAAATTTAAAATTGAAGTTTAGGGATGATAGTTGAAGTTTTACTTCAGAATCAACCTCAAATTTTTAGTTTTGTTGCAGAATACCAAGAAAATCCTGATATACACAGATGAACAATTAAAAATAGATAAGGTTTAGGTCGCCTGGGTGGGTCAGTCGGTCAGTTGTCTGACTTTTGATTTCAGCTCAGGTCATGATCTTACAGTTCATGGGTTTGAGCCCCGTACTGGGTAAAGAGCTTGCTTGGGATTTTCTCTCTCCCTCTCTCTTTGTCCCTCCCTCACTTGCGCTCTCTCACTTTCTCTCTCAGAATAAGTAAAAACTTAAAAATAGATAAGGCTGACCCAGTAGTCTCAGGTTTAAGGTTTTAGATCAGTTTAATTGACAAGAAGTAGTAGAAAACATTTGTTTTGAGATTGTGACTAAATAGCTATAATTTGCTTGGATTTCCTGTGTTTAAATAAAAATCACAGAAGCAGCACGAAAAATTGTTACGGTTCTGATATCTATTGTGATATCACAGTACACTTGCATTACAAGTTTGCTTATTATTGCTTTCAGCCACAGAGCTACAGTTTTTCTGAATAATGACATTTCAAGATATCCAGACAAAGGTGGCAAGTAAAGCTATGCAAAGCGGAGACGAGGGTACTGGGCAGCACAGGTTACGCGTTGTTTGGTGTGCACTGTGTGAACACCAGGTGCAGGAAATACTCGCGTGTGTACGGTTCTGGTTTGTAGCAGTTACTGGGACAGCCATCTGCCTCGGTCACAGGCCGTGGCTTACGAGCAACCTCGTGTGTTTTCAGCTTGCTGACCCTTTCACCGGAACATTTCCAATATTCCAAGCCGTGGCACCAGCTTGATTTTTCCCCACCAGGTTGTCCCCCACTGCTCCTCAGCCAGTATGGGCTCCTCCAGGCTGGCCAGTCTTCTCCCCCTCTTCCTTACCACCATCTCTGTAACAGGCCCCCTACACTCTCATCACCATCTGCCCTGAGTACTGGAATTTAAGTTCTTTGTGGTCCTGCTTGGACCCCACCTTATCTGAGAATCATTCCTGTCTGATATCATTATTTCCTATGAAATTGTGTCCTAATATTCTGTATCTCAGGACCTAAAACTTAAAAAATGTATTCTAAAGTTGTATTCTGTGGGCACTGCCCCCAAATCAGTGCCACGCACAAACTCCGTCAGCAGAGGGAGCTAAATAAAAGAAGATGAGTCCCTGAAATTAAGACCTGAAGCTGGAAAAGTACTTGTGAACAATGATGATTTCACATACTGCCTAGTAGTGGAAAAAAGCTTGAACAATGTTAGAAGTCAGTGACTTGGGGCCATAGAAGTTAAAAACTTCTATGAGGGGATTTGTAAAGGACTTTTGAAAGAGAGGATTCTGTATCATGTTGAAAACATATATAAGTGGGATAACTTGATAAACACCTGTATATTAGGAGAACCAATTTGATGTTTAATTAAAAAAAAAATTTTTTTTTTAAACATTTATTGTTGAGAGACAGAGACAGAGTACGAACAGGAGAGGGGAAGAGAGAGAGGGCAACACAGAATTCAAAGCAGGCTCCAGGCTCTGAGCTGTCAGCACAGAGCCTGACTTGGGGCTCGAACTCATGAACCACAAGATCATGACCCGAGCTGAAGTCAGATGCTTAACAGACTGAGCCATCCAGGCACCCCATAATGTTTTTCCCCCTCCCAGTTTATCCCATCCCTGAAAGTTTTATTTATCAAGGGGGGGTGAAATGAGCTTGATTTTGAGAACCACTGAGTCCTAAATTTGCTAAGAATTAGGGATAATCCATTGTAAGTTTTACAGATGGAATTTTCAAGTAAATTTCTCGTGTTTTGTTCTGATTAAATATATGTATCTTAATTTCAGTTAGCAGACTTGAAGAAAGAGAAGCAGAACTGAAGAAGGAATATAATGCATTACATCAGAGGCACACTGAGGTGGGTTTCTGGGTTCTTATCATGCTAATATTTAAATAAAGCAATTAACCTTAGAAGATTTTTCTTTGTCTTGATTTTTCTTTGAAAGTGGGCTGTTATAATTCTTAGGGATTATGTCCGGAAAACATTAAATTTCATATAGTATTTACCTCATTACCAAATGTTGACTTTTATTGTTTTTTTATCTGAAATTAACTTTTCATGTGAATTAGCATGCCACAGAATAATGCAATTACTAAAACAGTTGCAATAGTCTTTCTTTGGCTGGCATAATGTGTGCATAATAAAAAAATCTAGATGATGCTAATATGACAGAATTAATTGGTTACCAGTTGGGTTATGATGAATTGGTAAATTGGTAAGAGGCTCTGTATTTGTAATCCAGTATAAAGGGCTTATTTGCATTAAGCTCATAACAAATAACATGCACACAAATGGTGTATTAAATCAGAATGACTCTAAAACAGGTTTTTTGCATGAAATTTTATTATTTTAAATTAATAACTTTCGCACATAATCCCTCCAAAGCAAATAAGAAAACGTACCTGAGCATTTTTTAAAACCTTTTTATGATTCTCTGTCAGCCTTTCATATGTTGTCGTCGTCACAGTCTCCTTAACATGAAAATTGTTGTATTTCATGGTCAGTCTGGGGTTTATAAGCCTCAATAAATAGAATTTTCATAGATGCAAGCATTTTTTTTTAATTCAAAATTTTATTCTTTAATTAACGAATTTGGACGGGGAGGGGGGAGTGAGAAGGGGATGGCAAGGGTGGAGATTTTAGGACTCAGCAGCAAAGGCAGAGACCACAAACCAGCCGGTTTTTCTTTGCCACGCTGGAACAGACTTTAAACCAGGCTAGATCATTCCAGCTCTAGCCAGTCTACTCTCTAAATCCTGCTTCCGGGTAGCTGGTTGCAAACTGGCTTCACTTGATCCAAGGACCTAGATGCAGGACCTAGATGCAGGGCTTTCATGGTATCCTCAAGCTTGAGCATCCCTCGTTCCTGTCGCTGGCGGTGCCGCTCAGCCATGGACTGGAATATCCACTTGGCCTTAAGCTTGTACAAGTAAGAGCCATAAACCACGACCTTAGTGAGGCGCGAGGATTCCAGAACCTTTAGCTCAAGCATGACTTTGCTCACTTGCTCAATGTACAGGATTCGAGATCCACTTACGCCAAACGTAGCCTCCAAGAGTCGTGTCTGGGCCTGAAACAACTCTGGGTCTTTCAAGTCATTGGAAACTTTCACCCATGGTGGGGTATCTTTTCGTCTCGGCAATGTCCCCTTCTGCAGCGTCTCAAAACCAGTCACACTCCAACCTTAGCTAGGCCGAAGACAGACTCAATGCTTAGATAGACTCAATGCATAGACAGCATTGTTTGTTATAGATAAAAGTAACTCCTCTTTTTCCCCCTTTCTCATCCAAATCTCTCCCAGGATGCAGATGGTTCTGATTTTCAGCTTCCGTTTTTCTTTCACTAGTTTGTGATCTCTTATCCTGCCTGTGGTGGGAACCTATATTGTTGCTCATAAAAGGAAGATAAAACCCCACTGCACTCAGTTTCACTTGCTTTGGAATAATATGCTTAATACTTTCTTAAGGAGGGGATAGGATTTCTGACCTATGAGGTTTGATTATTACTATCTTCGTTTTTATAGCCACACATGAAGAATTGATATTCAGTGATGAAGGGGAAAAGATTGGCCACAGAGGGCTGGAACCACAGAGCCCTGAGAAGATAGGACTAGCTTAAGCAGCAGCCTTTTCAGTGTGTGAAAAATATCCACATTTTAGTAAAATGACATTTGGTAGGTAGATACTAAGACTACTCAAAACCAATGGATGGGTAAAGTCTTGTTATTGGTTATTTTTACCCCTTATCAGTAGTACTCATCAGAGCTATAATTAGAAATATGTTTGGGGGTACCTGGGTGGCTCAGGCAGTGAAGCAGCTGACTCTTGATTTCATCTCAGGTCATGATCTTGGGGTTCATGGATTTGGACCTGTGTTGGGTTCTGTGCTGACAGCATGGAGCCTGCTTAGGAGTCTCCAGCGCACGTGCGCGCTCTCTCCCTCTCTCTCAAATAAACTTTAAAAAGTAGAAATATGTTTGGGGGAGTATGTTTATTGCCATAGATAATAGATAATAGATAGTGATGAATAATGAACATTTTGTTTTCTTGACGTTCTAACCTGTGTAATATTTGAGGATTGTTAAGTTGAAGTATGCATGAAATGAATACATGCATTAAAAAAAAAAAATTACCGTGAAGTGAAATTTCATATTTTTCTCATTCATTTAATACAAGTGAAGATATGTTCCTACAGAAAAAACAACCTGACATCTTAATTTCTAATGAAAGGATATAATGATTTTTCTATTTCTCTGTTGTTTCAGAGAATGACACTCTAGGAAGAAAAAGCTCTCAGGAAAATCTTAAATACCAAGTTAGAGATGGGCCAGCCCAGTGTCTAAGGCAGGTTTCACATGCAGCACAGAGCTTTCCCCATGGGTCCCCTCCCTCAATCATAACTTCTTTACTCTGCCCTGATCGGTTCCTTTTATTTTGCACCGCCACCAGGAAGGCTTAGGTAATACAAATGTAGCTGCTTTGAAATATGAGACTCTCTGCCATAGACCACATTTTCCTGTGTTTACACATCTTTACTAGAAATGACATTCATTTAGCAATTAAAAATAGCTATCTAGTGCTAATGAACTAGATATCCTGAAGATAATTCTGGAAACCTTCATGGAAAGGAAGTTTGAAGGACTTAACCTTATTTTTTCGCTATCACTTGCAACTAAGGTAACCTTTTTTATGCTCACACAAAAGAATTGTTTAAATTTGAGGCACTTAAAGGGGCACCTGGGTGGCTTAGTCGGTTAAGTGTCCGACTTCGGCTCAGCTCATGATCTCACGGTTCGTGGGTTCGAGCCCAGCGTCGTGTTCTGTGCTGATAGCTAGCTCAGAGCCTGGAGCCTGCTTTGGATTCTGTGTCGCCCCCCTCTCTCTGACCCTCCCCTGCTCATGCTGTCTCTTTCTCTCTCTCTCAAAAATAAATAAAAAAAAAAACATTAAAAATTATTTTTTAAATTTAAGGCACTTTTGGGGTGCCTGGTGGCTCAGTTGGTTAAGAGTCTGACTCTTGATTTTGGCTCAGGTGATGATCTCAGGATTTGTGAGATTGAGCCCCCCATCAGGCTCTGTGCTGTCAGTGGGATACTGCTTGGGATTCTCTTTCTTTCTCTGCCCTTCCTCTGTTCTCTCTCTCTCTTATTCTCTCCCTCCCTCAAAATAAATGAACTTAAGAAAAATAAATGGCGCTTTTATCAAATACTTTGTTTGCTGCTTAAGAGAAATCCATGGCTCATTTTGTAAAGTGAACATCTGCTCTTCTCTAATCAAATCCAGAATTTTGTACCAATTACTGAATTTGCTTAAAAGGAGATATTCCTTAAAGAGGGTAGTGGAGGAAATAAAAAGATTAAGTAATTGTGAGGCACTTGGGCCACATGTATATATACTCATATTATTCATCCAAAACGTGAACTCTGGTGTTACATCAGGGAGTGTTTAAACACATTCTTATTTCATCCTGTGGCCAAATTCAGTCGTCCACTCCACTTTACAGATTGAAGTTTAGAAAGGGAATATGAAGTGATTCGTTCCAAATCCCATGCTAGTATGTGACTGGATTTGAACCTAGGTCTGTCATATCCTGTTGCCTGAACTTCCTTTTTTTTTTTTTTTAAAGTTTATTTATTTTGAGAGAGAGAGAGGCAGCATGAGTAGGTGATGGGCAGAAAGAAAGAGAGAGAGAGAATCCATGCTGTCAGCATGGAACCACTGTGGGGTTCAAACCCATGAAACGGCGAGATCATGACCTGAGCCAAAACCAGAGTCACCTAGGTGCCCCTGTTGACGGAATTTTCTTTTATTTTTTTTTTATTAAAAATTTTCTTAAATGTTTACTTATTTGTGAGAGAGAGACAGAGCGTGAGCAGGGGAGGGGCTGAGAGAGAAGGGGACACAGAATCCAAAGCAGGCTCTAGGCTCCAGGCTGTCAGCACAGAGCCCGATGCGGGGCTCGAACTTAAGAACCACAAGATCATGACCTGAGCCGAAGTCAAAAGCTTAACTGACTAAGCCCCCCAGGCGCCCTACCTGAATTTTCAATAACACTTTTAGTTTACGGAACATACAAGTGTTAAAAACACTAGCAAGTTTGCCATGCCTCTGCCTTATGGCATTGCAACAACGTTAAGAACAGCGGCATTACAGGTGTAGATTTCTGGGCTGCAGATGGAGAGATTCAGGACGAGCACTATTAGAGGGATACATGCCACTTGTCTCCAAAACGTCGCTTGGTAACTGCCTTACACTTCGGTTTTAGCCAAGCTGACAGTCAACCTCTGCAGTGATTTTTCTATGCGGTGGGAATTTAGGATTTTGCAGACAGTGTGCTTGGGATCCTTCTTCATGACTCCCAGTTGTTTGTTGCTGAATCTACTTCTGAATATGTGTGAATTAATGTGCTTACCTGAGAAAATGGAGAATTACAGCTATTGAGATCAGGAGGGATGGGGCTGGTGGACCCAGTAGTAGATTATCTAAAGCATGCCTTCTTTTACTCTCTTACCCCTCTCGTCTGTCTGGCAGCACTGATCCTGCCCTCCCACTCACCCTTTTTATTTTTATTTTTTTTAAACAGAGCTATATTGTGAAGCCCTGTAATTAAAATTAAGATTTTTATGTGCAGTTTACTTTTTCTTTTTTGGATGCATTTACAGAATATAGTGCATATTTTATTTCAGACGTCAGGAAATGCTTTAGGGTGTGGGGTTTTCTTGTAGGCGTGAGGAGAAAGAACAATGAGTTTATCGCCAGCCTAGAGAATTGACTAAAGGGGCAAATAGAACACCAGTTCTATAATGCTTAAATTCTTAAGTCAATTGAGACAGAGGGACCTCAGCTCTGGCCCTGAAGCCAGCTAGCTAATGGCAGTTAGAACACAGTTGATCACTAACTAGGTGGTCAAAATGGATGAGCAAGTTATTGTAACCATAAGGTGGAGTTTGTAAAACTGTAATATTGTTGTGAGGATTAAATGAAACAGTAGCTGTAAATGCACCGAGTTGTGCTTAATAAATGTTAGCTGCCATTTTGTTATCATCCTGTACTTTATAAAAGTGCTAGTTTAGTTGGAACAGTTTCATTATATACCATTTTGGAATGTCAGCCTTTTATATCTGGGATGTATCATTTGAAGGAGGGGTCAATCTTTTGAAGAAGGTTTAGCATTCAATGTTATATGTATAAAAAGAATCCAACATTGTATAAATTTAAAACTTTTTAAGTTTAATCATGTAAGACAAGAGTTAATCCATAGAATGACTATTTGGGCGAGGGGAGTAGAATGGATTCTGTCTTTGCATTTATAATTTTTATATTTCTATATTGAATAAATAGGTTACTATAAAGGCAGTCTAGGGGAGGTTTCTATTTTCTTCATCTGAATGCTTAAGGAAATAGATTCTTTCATCTGAACTAATGAGTTGCATGTGATTACTCTCTGGTATATAAGAATTCAACTTAGGTTTTCTAAAATCTTTTGAAAATTCAAGCTGATATGTATTTGGCCCAATCATCACTTTGCTATATTAGTTTCATTTTTGTATTTTTCCTTAAAGTTCTTCATGATACATAAAACAGTTAATTATTTTTGATGTGCTGACACAGAATCATAAACTGTATTTCTGCAAGTATGTTCCTTAAAGGAGGTTAAAGAGAAAAACCTATGCACTTAAAATAGTAAAGGGGTGCCTGGATGGCTCAGTCAGTTGAACATCTGACTCCTGATTTTGGCTCAGGTCATGCTTGGGATTCTCTCTCTCTCCCCCTCTGCCCATCTCCCCAACTTGTGCTCCTTCTCTAAAAAAACATTAAAAAAAAAAAAAAGGAAAGTTTGTTTAAATTCAAAACTTTAAAAATTGCTTTCAGGAGCACATGAGTAGCTCAGTCAGTTAAGCGCCCTACTCTTGATCTTAGCTCAGGTCTTAATCTCAGGGGTATGAGTCCCAGCTCCGCTTTGGGCTCTAGGCGGAACCTAATGCCTACTTAAAAAAAAAAAAAAATGCTTTATGTGGAAACTAATTTGACAATAAACTATTAGAAAAAAAAAAAAAAAAGAAACCTAACAGGTAAAAAAAAAAAAAATGCTTCTGCATACCACATTCCTGTAATTCTACATTAATTTTTCTTTGTCTGATATAATTCTTGTTTACACTAGTTGTAATTGGAAAGCAGCCTGATTAATTCCTTAATTTTTTTTTTTTTAAATTTAATCCCATGAACCACAAGATCAGGACCTGAGTCAAAATCAAGAGTTGGATGCTCAGGTGACTGAGCCACCAAGGCATCCCTGATTAATTCTTCTATATTGTTTGATTTAATAGGTTACCTGTCTTAATTCATGCATCAGTTCAGCTTTTTGTTTATATGAAGTAAATAATACTTTCAAACTGATTTTACATATTTCTTAATTTTTGTGCATGCATGCCAAGCAAAAACTTCCCAACAAAACATGCTTTTTAAAAATTTTGTAAATTTGGGATTGCCTGGGTGGCTCACTTGGTTGAGCATCCAACTTCACTCGGTTATGATCTTGCTGTTTGTGAGTTCGAGCCCCGTTTTGAGCTCTGTGCCGACAGCTCAGAGTCTGGAGCCTGCTTCAGATTCAGTCTCCTCCGTTCTCTGCCCCTCCCCCGCTTGCTTTCTTTCTGTCTCTCTCTCAAAAATAAACGTTAAACAAATGTAAAAAGAAAATTTGTAAATTTGTTCAAAATCTTGTTTCTTTCAATAGTTAGCCTTTTAATGTGCTATGGTGCATATTTCGTTATATTTGAGATTGAAATACATGTTCATAAACTTACAAAGCTGTTCCATTCTTTCAAGCATTCAAAGAACATTCAGATTTTAAGAATTCAAGGCTAGATAGTCCCCAGAAAGACAGTAATCTTTTCTTGTTTAGTTTTCAAATTTACATGCCTTTAGATTGCTAACATAACTTTTTTATCTTTAAATTCATTTTTTCTTATTCATAGCACATGAGTATCTAGCAAAGGCCTTTTGAGTTTATGATTAAAATTGTTGCATTTTACATGTTTTAATGCCAGATTTAGGATTCTTTTAAAAAAATTTTTGAAAGGCGCCCAGGTGACTCCGTTAAGCATCCGACTTCGGCTCAGGTCATGATCTCACGGTTCACGGATTTGAGCCCTGCGTCCGGCTCTGTGCTGACAGCTAGCTCAGAGCCTGGAGCCTATTTCAGATTCTGTGTCTCCCTCTCTCTCAGACCCTCCCCTGCTCATGCTGTCTCTCGCTCGTGCTCTTGCTCTCGCTCACTCTCACTCTCAGAAATAAAACATTAAAAAAAGTTTTTTAAATAAAAATTTTTTCAAAGTGTATTTATTTCTGAGAGCGAGAGAGCGAGCGCGCGCGTGCTCGAGAGTGCTTGAGCAGAGGAGGGGTAAAGAGAGAAGAGAGAATCCCAAGCAGGCTCTATGCTGGCAGTGTGGAGCTCAGCATGGGGCCCGATCTCAGGAACTGTGAGATCAGGACCTGAACTAAAATCAAGAATCAACTTGATTCTCAGTTGCTGAATCAACTGAGCTACCCAGGTGTCCCAGATGTAGGTTTCTTAAAAGTGAAACTATAGATGACCAAAATTTAAATAGGAATATTGGATTTCTTGGCAGTTTATATACTTGATACTCTTGAAGATTTTACTCCCATATCAGTTGTCGATCCTATGGCTCCTTATCCAAGATTTAAAACAAAATGCTCTGATTTTTCATTTAACTTTGCTATTATTATAGGTGAGTACATCAAGTGACGATTCCAGTAAATTAACAATCAAACAAAGAAAATATTTTAGCATCCTTTCAATGAAATCTATAGACACAAGAAATAAACATCTTGGTATTAAGTGGAATTAAATTACTTAATTAAACTAAATTGAAAGTGATAATTACTCTGAATCCTTTGTAAAATGGAAAAAGATTACCACATAAAGGGTATGGTTTCTTCTCAAGTTTCACGTTAATTTCTTCTTTGTTTCCCATTTTGGTGCATGGATTTCTCAGATGCCCTCTATTATTTTTAATCAGTGGTCTCTTATTACTGCCTCTCCGGTGTCTATATCCTAACCTGTGGTATTTATGTCAAAATTACATCTTTTAATAGCGTCTCATATTGTTTAAAAAAAAAAAAAAAAAGGATTTTGCTATGCTAAGCAACCAACATGTTGGCTACTTCTTTGGATACCGGCATTCCTAAATGTAAGCACTGGTATATTCCTTGCTATTAAAAATTTTTTCATACTTAATATTATCTTTTACATAGAACTGTGGGTAGTCCTGTAAATATGTTTCTACAAAAATGTTTCCCTTGTAAAAACACTTGTTTTTATTCCGGGTACTAGCCTTAAAATTTTGCATGTGTTTTTCTTTCTTCGAAATAGATGATCCATAATTATATGGAACACTTAGAAAGAACAAAACTTCATCAGCTCTCAGGGAGTGATCAACTAGAGTCCACAGCTCATAGTAGAATTAGGTAAGCTTTGTTAAACATTTTGCCTTGAGAAAAATCGAAATGATCTGTTTGTTTCTGTTTCTCTCTGTTCTTTAATCCTGGAACAATAGTCAGGCTGATTCAAAAAGCTCTCTACTGTGTTTGGAATGCTAGAGGAGAGAATAGCATAGAAAAATAGAAACAGTCCTCACCATTGAAAAGGTAAATCGGGAGCTATACCATACAAGCAGTATATCCATATCGAGGTATTTTGAGTGTTTTTGTAATCCTTAATGGAGGGTATACTGGGTTTAAGTTTTTTCTGATTTGTGGGAGTGCTTGAAAGATTTTCATTTCCCCTGTGTAACTGGTTTAAAGTCCTTTCTGTTACCGAGAGTGGAGAGTGTTGGAAAGGGTTAGACTTGTGTTTGATGTAGGGGTGTGAATAAATTATGTAGATCTCCCAAGCGTTGTAGCCAATGAGCTAAGCCAGGACTCTAAGCGGAGAGGAAAATAGTTAATAGGCTGGCTGTCGCTCTAGATTGCTGCATAAATGCTAGGAGCAGCCGCTCTGTGGTTATGAGGAGGGGAGAGCAGGATGACGTCATCGCTTCGGGGCTGCTGCAGGATGGAGTGGAAAGCTGCTGCTGATGGCATTGTTTTTGTGGCAGCCGCTGAATGACAGAGCCTCCCTACAAAGATACCCCTGTGGCCCCCGTGTAGGCCTCGTGGTCCGGGTGTTTCACCATGCCAGCACAGCGCCATGAGTCCTGGATGCATGCTGCTGTTTGTGTTTGGCTTTGTTGGCGGGGCGGTGGTCATTAACTCTGCTATCTTAGTGTCTCTCTCTGTTTTGCTGCTTGTGCACTTTTCTATTTCTACCGGTGTGCCAGCTCTGACGCAGAACCTACCAAGGATACTCAGGTACTCTAGTCCCTCCTAGAAGCCCCTGTTTCGTTGGTTTTTCTCAAATGCTTATAGCTTCACGGGTCTGCTCTGTAACCATGTCTGTTGCAGATTGAAACAATGGAAAATGGCCTGAAGCTAGGATTTCTGTTCTTATTTATAGTAATTTATAGGCCATCACCTAGGGATACGGCTTTGTCTTTGGAAACCGCCGACTTAAGGAAAGGATTTTCATAATTGTACTTGTACAAGTACAAGGTCAGTGTGGTCGCTAAGCAGTGTTCAGAGAGTAGAAGGGGAGCAAGAGTAAAACACTGGGTCCAAGTTTATACAGTCTCTGTGTTTAGCATCCGAGCATTTAGGGGCAAATATGTTTTATGCTTAGACTTACAGTCAGTTAGACACAGGCTCTGGGTATTTATTCTGTTCAGTTATCCTTTGACGGATGGGCGCGTAGGCATCGTTTTTTGCAGTTTTTGATAATAACTCCCAGGAACTGACCATTTAAACATTTTCTAAAATAATATATTTTAAAGTGAAAGGCTTTCAGCCTTTTAGGGCAAGGAATGCAGCTTCCCCCCATTATTTACACATCAAAGTTGTGAAAGCTTTACAAAGCCTATTCACTATTGTTTTGTCAGATGGTGCCCTTTCTTTGTAGACTTGGGTGACAAATGTCTGTGCCTGCCTGTGGGGGTAGTCATTAATCTCCGGGGCTTTGGTGCTGCTCCCTCTCCTTGCCCCTGTGAGAACTGTCTTCCACATTTCAGATATTTAAGGGTTTGGTTGTCTTTTGTTTTCTAACTCATCGCACTAAAAGTATCTGATTTGTTCAGATTTCTGCTTTGTGCGTGGTTTTTATATGAAGGCTCATGGTGTATAGCTTTTATTATTTAAATGTTTCTGTAAAATTCTCAACTCAAAATTGTGGATTTAGGTAAATTAAGATGAACTAAACTAGCAAATTCCCTCAATGTGTTCTTTTTGTTCATAGGTTGGCTCATGTTTAATATTAAGGCCCAGAAATTAAATTTCATCTGTGGTCTAAAATTAGATACGGTCATTTATTTTCTGTCCTCATTTTATAGAAATCAGAAGAGATCTAACTTTTATATGTTTAGTACATAAAAGATTTGTTTTTATGTTATATTTAGGCTTTTAGGAAATTAAGAAGACCTTAATTCAAGAATATGTAGAGTGTTAAAATAAGACTGATAGGAAGGGCCGTCTTGGGTTTGGGTTCTGTCTGAGAAAGCATGCTGTGCTGGGCCCAGCAGCGGGCTTTGGAGCCAGGCTGCCTTGCTAATAAATTCTCCGCCACATGTGAGCTCTAGGGCCTTTGCAGCCTCTGAGGTTCTTACCCCCTTTGGATAGTTTTAAAAATTAAGTGTGAGATCCTGATTTTGTCTTTAATCAGTTGCAAGATATTTAGTAAACCAAACAAGTAGATAATTTGCAGTCACTTCCCTGCACCCCATTTGTAGCAGAGCTATTTTCCAGAATTTTAGCTATTTTATTGATAAAACACCTTATGACTAAATTCAAAATTGTCTTGATGCAAAAATTGCTGATGACCAGATTGAATAAAGATATCCCCAAGTCTTCAAAATTAAAATTAAATTGTCAGGAAAATAGGTAAGTTCCAAGGAAAGTACATGCCCGTTGGAGTGCAACAGGTCTGATTTTTGAGTCCCATTTCTGTGGATTACTAGTGCCTCTTGTCTCTGAGCATCACTTTTTGTAATTTGTTGGGGTTTTTTTAATGTTTTATTTATTTCTGAGACAGAGAGAGAGAGACAGCATCAGCATGAGCAGGGGAGGGTCAGAGAGAGAGGGACATACAGAATCTGAAGCAGGCTCCAGGCTCTGAGCTAGCTGTCAGCACAGAGCCCGATGTGGGGCTCGAACCCATGAACCGTGAGATCATGACCTGAGCCGAAGTCGAATGCTTAACTGACTGAGCCACCTAGGCATCCCCACTTTTTGTAATTGAAAACTGGGAAATAAGTCCTATTTTCTTATGAGGATTAAATGAGATAATGTAAACAGACCATCCTTCCTGGTGCTTGCCACCTCGTGAGTATTGAACAATCTTATAAAAATGTTATTAATGGTTGTTTGTTTTAAATGTCTAGATAACCGAAAAGCTGTTTCAAAACCTAATTGGGAATCTGTACACAGGAAACATTTAAATAAACAACCAAAAAATGGATATATGGAACAAAGGCAGTTTTTAAAAGAATGTAACCAGGGTCCTGATTGCTGAAGATGGCTCTGTTTCTAGAGCATAGCAGCATATGGAAACCCCAGGCGCTTAAACCTGTCACTTGAGATTTTCCCACGTGTATCCCATTCTTTGGTTTCTTCTGTGAGTTTCACTGAGCATTTAATATGTAGAGTATTAAACATGCACAGACACATTCAACTTTCAGTGTTGTGTCTCAAGTAGGATTCTGACTGACCTGTGTAATTACGTGTTCTCCCTCCACTTAACTCTCATGTAACTTCTCAGTAAATAAGGAGACAAGACATGTGTGTAGTAACATTTTTTCCAGAGTTGGAACGTTGTAACCCAGATCATCAGGTCTTGATGGTCTCTGAAGAAAATGTCTCCCCCCCCGCTCCCTTTAGAGCAGTTCCTAAATGATTAATAAAAAGCAGTATAAACAGGTATGAATTCTACTGGTATTTTGGATTGTAGGCTTAGTTAACAGGAGTGGAACAGCAAAACTTGGATCTATAGTGGGCTCCTTCCTCCAGTGGTTTTCTACTTTTACAGTATTTGATATGTGTGAAAATAAAGTGCAATCTGTCATTCATATTGGAAGATAAGTCTAATGCCTGGCCTGTGTTTTGATTTGTTAGCAGTGTGATGGGCTTGCATGAAGTCTGTATTATCTTCCTGGTTGTCTTTGCTTTGTGGGTTAGAGAACTTTCCATTAAACTATCGGACTAAATTCATGCCTTTTTGCTTATGTTACTAAGATATGTTAAAAATATAAGTGAGGGGCGCCTGGGTGGCTCAGTCTGTTAAGCCTCTGACTTTGGCTCAGGTCATGATCTCACAGATAGTTCGAGCTCCACATCGGTTCTGTGCTGACCGCTCAGAGCCTGGAGCCTGCTTCGGATTCTGTCTCCCTCTCTCTTTGCCCCTCCCCCGCTTGTGCTCTGTCTCTCTCAAAAATAAATAAACATTAATGGAAAAAAAATTTCTTAAAAAAACAAAATAAGTCCTCTAAGTAGCGTTTAGACCCTCAGATTTCCAGTTCCCAAAATATAGTCTTCCAAAATTGAGGGATAAACATCAGGTTAATAGCTTTTTATTTTGTCAGGTACGGACATTAAACCAAAATTCACTTTCTAATCATTGTCACCATCATTTGATGAAAAGGGATTTTAAAGTCAAGGAAGCAGAAAAGATGTAGAAAAAGTCCATCATTCTCAGGAAAGACCAAGTTATATGATCTGTGGAAATGTATATGTGTACAATATGGCCTCTGTCATCCAATAAGGATATTATAAATTATCTCTTTTCACTACAGACTTATGAAAACTTTACTGCTGAGCCAGCATTAGGGAATAACTGGTCTAAAGAGAATAGCTGAGTAGTGAATTTAGCTTTTGTCATTTGGCTTTTCTGGAAGCTCATAGACACAGACAGATTTGTTTTAAAATCTAGCCTGTGCTCCCCACTGCATTTGAGTCTCCCCAAATCAAATAGGAAAAGTATTGCGCATGTAAAGGAATGATCAGTAATTAACTAATAGAGAAAAATCCTGCTTTATTTCCTTGTGCACACACCTTTAACAGATTCAGTCTCTCAATCCTTTTCTTTCACTTGGTCTTTAAGAAGGTGTTCTAAGAGTTTTACTAATCCATTCTGATTGTAGTTAGGAATGGAAGCCTATCCTTTGTGTTAAGTGAGGGCATATTTCAAGTGGCTTCAGTTTCTTGGTATAAAAATGAGCTTACAGAATAATTTAGCAAAAACTGAGTATTTTCCCACTTTGATTTATAGCCTGAGTGTTTCTCTTCTAATTTACATTCTGACCAGTAGAGGTAGGAGTTGCAGGGGGCTCCGAACTTTCAGTGTCTCCTCTTTTGCCAGTTTCCACTCTTTTGAGTTAATGACCCAGGACGACCTCTTCCTAGGCTAGTTTCCACCCTGTAAAAAGCCCTTTGATTTGTAATCTGCTATGCATCACCCAAGGATGTGTTTCTAGTTGAAATTCTATTCTTATTAAAATTATAACTCTTGTTCATTGAAATTTCCCACAAAGCGCTGGAAACTCTACAGTCTTTTGTAGAATTTTTTGGCCTCCTTGTTTGGAAGAACCGACAATGGTTTTCTCATAAGTACTGTGATTGAAAGGAATGCATATACTGGTTCTGTAGAGAAATACAGCTTTCCTGCTGTTAAGGATTAAAACTCTCTTGAGTTCTTTTTACCATCACTCAGCAGTCCTGATTTAGATTATACATAGAGTTTCCCCTAGGCAGAAAAGATGTATCCTCAACGAGCTTGGGTAAGCATCTAGGTATGGGTTTGAGGATTTGGGAAGTCCAGAAGCAAAGGTTGCACTCCCTTCCGAAGGAGGAGGTTACTAGTTTCTCGATGGCTAATGGAAGCAGGAGTGAAAATTTAGTGGCTTTTGTTGCTATGAAACCAGACCACAGACTGCTTTCTGGGGAAGGAACTCATCAGTAACTTAGAAGATTTCGTAAACTATTAGCTATTACTTTTCTTAGTTAATTTCTTGGGGGCTAATTTGAATTTCTGAGACTGTCCTTTCTCTTTGGTAAGTCTACTTGTTTAGATAGGCAGACAGTCTTTTTTTTTTCTTTTTTCTTTTTTTTTCCTTTCATGGTTTATTGTCAAGCTGGAAGACAGTCTTTTTTTAAGAGTTATTATTCTAAAACAGTGACAGCCCAGGCTTATTACTTATAGTCATGATAATTAAAATTAAAAATGAATGAATGCTTAATTGTTTCTCCCCTGTTCAATAGAAAAGAACGTCCTATATCATTAGGGATTTTCCCATTACCTGCTGGAGACGGATTGCTTACACCAGATACTCAGAAAGGCGGAGAGACCCCTGGATCAGAGCAGTGGAAATTTCAGGAATTAAGTCAACCACGTTCTCATACCAGCCTGAAGGTAAGCTTCATTCTGATGAAATCTTCAGTTTACATTGGGATGAAGTTTTGGGGTTATGGTGGGGCGGTCCAGAGCTGACAGCGAAGAGAAAATTCTTGAAGACGTCTTTGGTGCAAAAAGGTGATTTTATTAGAGCACGGGGACAGGACCCGTGGGCAGGAAGAGCTGCACTGGGGTTGTGACAAGTAACTGATTATCTACCCTCAGGTTGGGAGGGTTAGGGACAGCGTAAATCACTAAGGAATTTTGGAAGCAAGGTTTCCAGGACCTCGAGGGATTAGCTGTTGCTAGGGAAACACCATGTATTACTGGTTAGTAAAACCTCAGTTATGAGACCCTTCAGATGTCTATCAGGGGCCCACATGCTTGGAGTATGATTTCCAGCATATATCTTGGGGGGGGTTGAGATAAAGGAAGTTTCTGAAGGAATTTTTATATGTTAAAGTAGACTTACAGGTTGGGGGGGGGAGGGCACATCAGGATAATGTTAAGCCAAGATTCTCTTTTGCCCCTAGCAAAGTATCATCATGAAGGCTCCTAGAAGGGGGCATTCTGCCGGTTTCAAGGACTCATCAGTGGGCTGTAGGCAGTGAGGGAATTTAATTTGTCATTTGTCTTAGTTTCCCACATCACCTGGCAAGTGCTCAAATCCTTCTTTGTTCTTGGGCAGCCAGGACTGTCTCACATTCTACCTGGCGGGGGAGGGTCAGTGCCTTTAGCCTGTACTTTGCCCTCAGCTTGCCCTGCGCTCCCTCAACACGTTGTAGAAGCTTTCTAATCCAAATAGAATTGCCAGACAACTACAACATAATAAAATGAAAGTTCCTGCACATTTTAGCTTATAATTTTTTATAATAATTATAAAACTAATGCCTTTGTTTTAAATCGGCATTGAGCTCTTCCCAGAGTTAGTGTTTTACTGTTCTTTTTCAAGTTGTATAGGAAAACAAAGTCAAGCGTTGTGATATCTTGATTAGTGTACTAATGACACTAATAACCAAAATTTCTATTAGATTTAGGCTATTGTGATTTTTATTTGATCAGATAAATTTTAGATGGGGTGACTAGTAGTGTAATGGTTTTTAGAATTGAAATCATGGTTACTTGAAATCCTTGGTCCACTGTTAGAAGCTTTACAATGTAGTTGGGCTTCACTTTTTTTTTTAAACATGTTTTTCCCCTTGAAAACCCTTCATAAAGCAGTATCCAAAGGTGCACTGTGTTTAGCTAAAAAGTCCTGGTGTGGTTAGTTATTATAGACTATATTCTCAACAAGGAACATATCATCAAATAAATTATAATTATAGTAAACTCAAAGAGGGAGGATATACTAATAGTTAAAAAATATATGAAGTTGTATTCTATACCTTACAAAGTGATATATTTATAAAGAATATGGATCTTACATATATAAGTTTTTAAAATATTTATTTATTTTTGAGAGAGAGAGCACGCACAAGCCAGCCGGGAAGGGGCAGAGAGAGGGGGAGACACAGATTCTGAACAGACTCTAGGCTCTGAGCTGTCAGCACAGACCCCAATGCCAGGCTCAAACTCACAAACTGTACCTGAGCTGAAGTCAGACCTTTAGCTGACTGAGCCACCCAGGCATCCCTGGATTATCTATTTTTTAAGTTTGCTTACTTATTTTGAGAGAGAGATGTGGGGAGAAACCCAAGCAGGCTCTGTGCTGTCCGAGTAGAGCCCGATGTGGGGCTCAAACTCACAAATCATGATCTCATGAGATCATGACCTGAACTGAAATTAAGAATCAGACACTTAACCAACTGAGCCACCCAAGCATCCCCTGATAATATTGATTCTAAAAGAACCTTGTTATGCTATAAAATCTATTTTGTGATAAAACAAATTAGACTACCTATAATGAATACAAATAAATTTCTTATATCTTATCTCCTTTTCTTCCCTCCAAAGTACTTATCTGGGTCTAAATGTTTAAAGATAGCTCTTGTACATTTAAAATACTAAGCCATTTACTTATTTATTTTATTTCCCTTCACTAAGAGCATAAAATCCATGTGGTTTATTTACTGCTGTATCTTTAGCATTTAGAAAAGTGCCTAACACATAGTGCCCACTCAGAACATGTTTGTTAAGTGAATTATTTGTTTTAGATGTTAGGAAGACTTTTGGGGATAATATATATGGCCTGTCCAGCTCCAGTAGGTAGAAGTTTTGGGTTTTTTGTGTTTTGTGTGGTTTGTTTTTTGGCTGCTTGTAGAGGCATTTAGAATCATTCCATTGATCTTTGAAATGTGCTCAAAACAGTAAGCAATCAATAAATATTTGATAACTTTTCTCCCACTGAAAAGTATTTTTAACAGTAAGACTGACTTTACCTTTTCCCCTTCTCTTTTCCATATTGCTCAGATTCTTAGAATCTGACCACACAGCTGCTCAGCAGCAGTCCACAGTGACGCCTCTAGGAAACTCTAATTCTCTACTCCTACTGCCACGCTAGCTTTTTTTTTTTTTTTTTTTTTTTTTAGCATGCCTGTAGGTTTAATAGGTCTTCCAGAGCACCCCCCCCTCAATACACCTACTTACTGTGTCCCTTTCCCAAAACAAAATTAAGTAGGAGGGATACTTTTAGTACATCAAAAATATATACCATATGGTAACTATGTTTTAATTATATTCCAAAAAGGAACCTTAAAGAGAAGATAATTATAATTCTCTTATTGTTTAATCCAGCAACATGCTGTGCCAGAACTTTACTGACAAGTTATAAACTGATTAACAGATTATTAATATGGAGTTAAGCCTGGGAGTTTTATTTGTATCCTCCCTAAAGATATGAAGGTAAGTATTTCCCATAGAGTTTCTAGAATAAAATCCTCTCTCTTTCTACTCTGGACACCGAGCCACTAAATGATATAAAGGCTCAACAACTGAGAATTTCCAGGAGTGAAGTAGTATATTTCAGAACAACAAAAGTCTAGTTTCTAAAGTATGTCTAAAAATTAGGGCATACTTTGTTATTTACCTAGGCCCTTGTCCTAAACCAGGCGTCTTTCTCTAACTTTACAAAGGCTGCGAGTTGGGTTTAGGAGTTTAATTATGGACCACCCGTCTTGGTGTCCATGTGTGACAGGAAGTGGGCTAGGCTGCCTCAACTTACATTTCTCCGAGAACTTTGGGGATGACCTGGCTGTATTTAGGGTATGTTAAGCAAAAACTGAAGGTGAGAATTATAATTAATATTAATTTTACTAAACACAGTTTTCTGTGAAGTAAGGTTAAGGTAAAAATGTTCTGAACTACAGGAAGCTTCGTGGCAGAAGAATGGCAGTAGGAGGTTGCCAGTGATTGTAATGTTATAGGCCTTCTTTGTCGCACTGCACATTTCTCACTGTGAGAGAATGGTAGTCAGTAAGGTTATATCTTCAGGGGCGCCTAAGTGGCTCAGTAGGCAGCCGACTTTGGCTCAGGTCATGATCTCACGATTCCTGAGTTGGAGCCCCGCTTCAGGCTCTGCACTGACAGTGTGGAGCCTGCTTGGGATTCTCTCTCTCTCTCTCTCTCTCTCTCTCTCTCTCTCTCTCTCTCCCCCCGCCCTTCCCCACTTGTGTGCACATTTTTCTGTAAATAAATACAGAAACTTAAAAAAAAATAAGGTTATATCGTCAGGTACTGGAAGATCTTTCAGGACCGATGCATCCATAAAAATGTGTAAGTTGCCTTTAAAAAGAAGTCTTTGTACATATTATTCCTTCATGTATCATATTCTTGTAGGGGAGATTAACAAACAAATAAATGAAGTAATAGATTTCAAGTATTGGGATTTACTATCTCTTGTGTGTGTGATATACCGTTTTGAGGAAGCAAGATGTAAGGGGCTAAAAAGTAATTAGTAGGGAAAGGTGGTTACTTTAGGAAGGCCTCTTGAAGGAGGTTATTTGCACCCTGACATGAGGGATTTACAGGTGCATGGAAAAATCTAGAGGAATAGATGTCCAGGGTGATCAAATGGCATCTGTAAAGGCTCTGAGTTGGGGACAAACTGACATGTTTGAGGAATGGTTGTTTGCACCTCTCTTCTCTGAGACTTTTTTGTTAACTACTGTGCCGACTTAACCGTTTTGTAAGGGTTACCCCAGACATCCATCTTTCTAAATAGAAAGGGAAATTCTCATTTCCACCCTACCTTGGAGTAGCATTTGACACATTTGAATAGTTTCTGCTTCTTGAAATGCTTTCCTCCCTTTACTCCAGGACGCCCCTCTCCGTGTGGCTCCTGAGCTTACAGCTCAGCCCTCCTCTCTACATAATCTGGGTAGCCCAGGTTCCCTGTCTGTAAATGCCCTCCACATATCGAGGTTCACAGATTTCAGCCTCCGACCTTGATGCCTTTCCTGAACTCCACACTGCTGCATCCAGTTGCTTTCTTTTACAATTTTCCCACATATATATATATCTTTGTCTTGCTCAGGTTACCCCTAGTAGACATAACCTTTTATGAAGGCCAATCAAAATGCCATGCAGAGGCTTCACCTGACACCCTGTTAATGACCCTTGGATCACGTTTAGAGATCAGTTCAGGGCAGAAAGCAGAGGAGTTTATATTGCATCATTAACGGATATTTCTTACTGGAGATGCTTCAAGTGAAATCGGTAAAAAGCAACTTGTATTAAATCACCCAAGCTGTTCTGCTAAATATGTATTATACAGGGGCACCTGGGTGGCTCAGTTGGTTAAGCATCAGACTCGGTTTCAGCTCAAGTCTTGATCTCACAGTTCATGAGTTGGAGGCCCAGGTCAGGCTCTGTGCTGACAGTGCAGACCTGCTTGGCATTCTCTCTGTCTCCTCTCTCTCTGCCCCTCCCCTCTGCTCGTGTGCACACGCTCTCTCTCTCTCTCTCTCTCTCTCTCTCAAAATAAATACACTTAAGTAAGTAAGTAAGTAAATAAAGTATCTTTAAAGTGCTAAGTCTGGGAATGGGCAAAAAATGTTAAGGTAGGGTTGTTCATCCAGCAGAATTACATTCACCAAGAAGCTGCAAAGAAAGAAAGCTTGGAGAACAAAAGACCAAGAATAACCCAAGACAGTCCGGAAGAAGAACAATAAAAACAAGAACTTGCCCTACTAGATATCAAGACTGTAAAGCTGTAATTGTTTGTATTTTGTAGTATTGCATTATCTGCCCTTCCTGTTTCCTTTCTGCACAATTGAGTCTTAAAGCTGGTAGTTAGGGCAGAACAAAAAGAAACCCCCATCGGGTGAAGTGGGGGAGGCAGGTATGTAACACCAGCAAGGTTAGGGGTATATATGTCATGTGGGGATAGCCTGGTGGAGAGAGTTAGGGCCCCAGTAGCTTGAAGGACATCCATGCAAAGGGGCAGCCTGGCTTCGGGGTGTCAGATCTTAAACAGGGTGACAAAGGCACCTTAGGCCTAGGGTGTGAGAGCCTGAGCTGGTGAGGAAGGCAGCACCCGCATAGAGTGGCTGTTGGGGGAGCCAACCTGGACTAGAGACTCAGAAGATGTATGTGGAGAGAAGGGCACTGGCCGGAAATGGCAGGGAAAAGAGACCGTAAAAGATTGCGGCCCCGGAAGTCAAAGGATGAGAGAGCTTCAGAACGGAAACAGTCGTCAGCAGGGTCAGCTGGTATGGAGAAGTCACATAGGATGAGAATCGAATTTGTCAGCTTGTAGGTGCAGGTTTGAGCCGTTTTGAGTTGCAGGGCCAAAGAGAAATGGAAAACAGAAGTGAAGGAAGATCATTGATTTATCAGAATCCTGGAGGAAGGGCAGAGAGGAAGGGATTACATATCCCAGCTATAATTAAAATCTACTTTGTTTGATGGGACACCTCAGTTTTTCCTAGTCTTTTGCTTTTATAAACAGTGCTGTAGTGAATAACCTTATACGTAATTTTATGCTTGTATTTATGACTCCCGTAAGTGGGATTGCTGGATCAAAGCATACATTCAAGATTTTGATAGATATTGCCAAACTGCCTGCCGAGAGCCCTTTGTCCTCTCACTGGCGATGTGTTGTACAAGTTCTCTACTGTGGTACACATTTCAAGTTCAGGCTCCGTTTGTTATGCCCAACTATGGAAAGAGAGAGAATGAGGTATTTAAAGAATCCTATACATAACATTTTCTTGCTATATTCTAGCATATACTTCCCTCCCCCCGAAAGTATCTTTTTCTTTGAAGAGTATCCCAGGTTGGTTAGTGGAATGTGACGTTTAGAACTGAGAAAAACAATTTCAAATAAATAGCAATAGGATGGGTACCTACTTGTCAAAAGTTTAAGAGTTCTTTTAGAACCGTATGACCTGAACTACTTTTGAACGGCTAGGCGAAGCTCTTGCCAGCAGGGTTTGGTATGTAAAGCCAGCCAGTGGTCAGCGCACTGCATTCTTTATGGGATGTGCTTAGCGTGCAGAACAGGAAATGGTAACAGAGCCAGCATTCTTGTTGGAAGAATTTTCCATCCTCCTCCATTTGTGGTTGACAGTTTAGTTCCCGTTTCTTTAGTTTTTCCAAACTTGAATTTCTTTAGTAGTTGAGCCTTATTACTGTATCTTTTGTGATTAAAGATTCCTATTATAAAATCTGTGTAGTTAAAAATTTCTGAACAGTTAAAGGTCTCCATTTTTCTAACTCTTCATTTTGAAATATTTTAGACTTTCAAAAAAATTGCTAAAACAATACAGAATTCCTGTGTACCCATCATCAAGTATTAACTAACCATAGTATATATAATTATTAAAACAGACAGTTGACACGGGTACAGTATTATTAGCTAAACCGTAGGCTTATATTTGGGATTTCGCCAGTTTTGCCACTACTGTCTTCTTGTCGAGGATCCAGTGAAGGATCCCACCTTGCACTAAGTGTCTTCAGTCTTTCTCAACATGTGACAGTTCCTCAGTCTTGACCTTGAGGCATGAAGAGTATTGGTTAATTATATTGTAAAATGTCCCACAGTTTGGGCTTCTCTGATGATTTCTCATGATTAGATTGAGATTATACACTTTTGACAAGAACACTGCAGAAGCAGTATGCCTTAGTGGTGATCATTAACTTAGGTTGCCTGGTTTAGATGGTGTGTGTTGGATTTCTCCACTGTAGTTACTATTTTTCCGTCTATAGTTAGTAAGTGTCTTGGGGGATCTACTTTGAGCCTGTGCAAATATCCTGTTTCTCTTCAAACTTTCAGTACTTAATTTTAGTATCCATCACTGGATCTTACAGTTACTACTGTAGTGTTCCAATACTTATTTTCTATTTTCTTCATCCATTCTACATTAACTTTAATTCTTCTGTGGGGGTGAGCCCCTTCCTCCTTCTTTCCTTCCTTATTTGAACTCATGGATATTTATTTTATTCTGTAGGTTATCCAATTCTGTAATTTATTTTGTTGCTCAAGTTGTTACAGCGTTGGAATTGGGAGCTTTTTCAGGTTGACCTCTGTATCCTTTTGACATGCTCCATACATTTTTTGAGTACTTCCTATCTGGCACCATCAGATGCCCCTGGCTCTTTTTGTTTCTGTGTCCCGGTGCTGCAGTCTGCTGCTGCTCCAGGGAGCCCTGGTTCTTGAACTTAGGAACCAAGAGCTACATACTGAATGTGCCTGTTGATTGAAATGTGATTGCTTCTAGCATTTCTTTGATGGCTTATGTTATGTTTTTCCATTTGTTTATATTATGTATTACCTTCTTTTGGATTTTTGTATTAGTGTTTAGAATAGGCCAAAATAAAATACAATTTTAAGAAAAATGGATTATATGTTATAATATTTCATGATTTTGCTTGTGAAAAGGATAAGGAATTTCTTCTGTAACTTCATTTTTACATATAAACTTTTTTCCTCACATATGTCCTCGTATGATAAGTTGAGGAACCAGCCACAGCTGATTGTTGGGGTTCGAAGAGAAAAAAAAGATTGAAAATTTACCCCTTTTAACGTTTAGTACTTTCTCCCTATTTACTTGTTCATTTGTATCTTAATTCACTCCTTTGTCTTTACGGAGGTATAACTGACAAAATTGTAAGGTATATACGTTCTTCTCCTTTAAAATTTTGCTTGGAGAAGGGAGAATGGAATTAGTTCCTTCTTAGTGGGTGTTTGAAGTGAGATTTTTTTTTTTCTTTTTGGCATATTTACCAGGTAGTGTGTTGATCCAGGTGCTAATGTATGTTTAGAATGAAAATTGGTAAAAATATAAATAATACTATTTGAAAATGATGGTTTTTAAAGCTTTTATCAACGGTGGCTTCTTTGGAAGTAATTGGCACATTAAGTATTTATTATATTCTTATTGATACTTACTGTTTAAACAAGCTTTTAGAATAGGAAAAATAGCTTTAATAATTTCATGTCGAAGACAGATAACTTTGCTTTTTCCATTAAGAAGTATTTATTGGGGCTCCTGGGTGGCTCAGTTGGTTAAGTGTTTGATTTCGGCTCAATGTCATGATCTCATAGTTTGTGAGTTAAAGTTCCGTGTCGGGCTGTGTGCTGAAGCTTGGAGCCTGGCATCTGCTTCGGACTCTGTGTCTCCCTCTCTCTCTGCTCCTCCCCTGTGCACTTGCGCGCGCGCTCTCTCTCTCTCTCTCTCTCAAAAATAGACAAATATTAAAATTAAAAAAGTATTTATTGAGTGCCCACTATACCAGATACTAGAAATGCTATTAAGGTGCTTTCTGTGTCCAAATACTTTATAAAACAGGATTAATAATTTTTTAATGTTAATCTCAGTTTCCCAATTTTAATAATATTGAAGAATATAGACTAAAAATAAAGTTTCTCCAAGCTAAAATTTCACTACTTTTCTGTAATCATTGTAAATAGTTGGTATATCTGTCCTTCAGACCTTTTTCCTTTACATATGCACATAAATAATGCATACTCATAATATCTTTGTAAGATAAATGGCTGTATACTTTTAAGTATTTTCCTGCAATTTGCTGTTTGTTTTTCATAAATAAAATGTTCACGATCTTTCCATTTTTATAGAGAGAGCCACCCAAAGCCTTGCCCATCCCCCCACCTCCCCGCTTTTGATAAATGGAGTAGTTGAGAAGGGTTAAAGATGATAACGCAGAATCAAGGATCATATAACAAATATTGAAGGGCAGTCTGGTTTCTATAAAGTGAATCGTGCCTTGATAATCTATGGCTTTTTGAGAGAATCAACAGAGAGCTAGCAGCCGTATTTTAGGCTTTGAAAAACACTTTGATGGATTTCCAGACCAAGAATGTTTAAAGCTTCTGGTTGCTTTGTGTTTGAGAGAAACACTTGTCTCATAGAGGGCAAGTGTCAAGATAGAAACAAAGAAAATGAATAAATAGTTGTTTTTGTGAAAAAGGATTTAAATCTTGGTCACCCTTCGATTGTTAGTGATAATCTTAACAGTATCAGATATGGCAGTGGGGTGAGAGGAAGGTGCGGTAAGCATTTCCAAGTGTACTGGAATATTTTGCATGTTAAATATGCAAGATTATTAGAATAAATTTTAGGAGGGTTTCAGACTTGTGTGAAAAGAAAAAAGGATTAAATGGTGAACCACTTATTGCTAAAGTATTAGGTAAGGCATGATCTAAGTGCTGATTTCTGAGCCATGATTATCTTTAAACTAGAGGCTTAAAGGAGGTGTTTTTAAGTCAAATCAAAGTCCCCAAACCCTTGTTTTAACAGTAAATTATGGGGCACCTGAGTGTCTCATTCAGTTCAGCATCCAACTCTGGCTCAGATCATGTTCTCGTGGCTCATGAGTTCGAGCCCCATATCAGGTTCTCAGCACAGAACTGGCTGCAGATCCTGTGTCCCCCATTCTCTTTGTCCCTCCCCTGCTCGCTCGCTCTCTCTCACTCTCTCTCTCTCTCAGAAAGAAATAAACATTAAAAAAAAACCCACTAAAACAAAACAAAGAAGCGAAAAAACAGTTGGTTAGAGAGATCTTATTATCCTGAGCAGTAGAACAAGCCGAATACTTAGAAATGTGCCAACACCTAGTGAATACATGATCTTGTTATCTCTTGTATCTTTCCTTCTTCCCAGGAGTTGTCCTGAACCTCTGAAGGCTGTAGAACAGGATGTGAGAATGGGGTTTCAAATCACTTTACAGAAAGGAAACAAAAATGATCATTGGTTATTTACTCTCTGCTATTCTCAAGGCATCTAGTGCTCAGTTTGAAAGACTACTGATATTTCTCACTGAAATACAGGAGAAAATTGTATTTCCTCTACGGTGTTGCCAGAGCTTTATTGTACTCTAGAAATTATTCCTCCTCTAAAGTCAGCATTTTAAAATAAAGGAGAGAAAATATAAGTAAGTCCTATGGAAATTCAGCCTATTTCCATCTGTCCATTTCCTGGGTAAGAAACACATAGATCCCCTTGTACAGCTTTGCAGCTGCCTTCCTCGGACTGCATGTGCGTAACTTGTATGTACCCTGGAGACCGCCAGTGTGTCATTTTCCCGCGGGCCGCCTCCCTGGCTGAGCAGATTCCTTCAGCTTCAGTCAAGGCGCACCGTTCAGCTTTACTGAGTAAACATCTGTTGTGAGCCTTCTCCATGTCAGCCTTGATACGATACACGGGGCACTGGGGATAGAAAAACACGTAAGACTTTCTGCTACTCACGAGGTCAGGTTTCCTACCCACCCAGGTCCATGGAAGCCCTTCATCTCTCCGTTACCTTGAGACAGTGTCCCCTTTGTTCAGAAATATCTTCAGGGTTAGGACATTCATACCTCTCCTTTAGTAATTAGAATTTTCTTAAACCCACGGTATAATTAACATCTAGATTTATTTCATCTAATTGTGTCTAGGGGTAGGGTCCTCAGTGTTTCTTTGGGTCACAGACTCCTTTAAGAATCAAAGTTATGAAACTTTCCAGAAAATAAATGCACACACAGAATTTTGTGATTCTTGTATGCCATCCATCGGGTTATAAATCAAAAGAGCTTAAGAACCACTGCTTTGGACATTTGTGGAGAAGGAAATGTAAACATAAAAATTAAAACATATGGGGATAAGTGTTATAGTGGGGATCCACGGGGTGAGTTACCTTTTGTAATTTTGTCTTTTTCATTAGACTTAAAATCTTTGACTCAAGAAGACAGACTTACGGTACGCCTGGGTGGCTCAGCCAGTTGGGCTTCTGACTGTTGATTTCGGCTCAGGTCATGATCCTGACATTTGTGGGATTGATCCCTGCATCATGTTCCATGCAGAGAGCCTGCTTGGGATTCTCTCTCTCCTCTGTCTCTGCCCCTCCCCCTGCTT
Organism: Hyaena hyaena; assembly: GCF_003009895.1. NCBI lineage: Eukaryota > Metazoa > Chordata > Mammalia > Carnivora > Hyaenidae > Hyaena > Hyaena hyaena. The sequence continues at coordinate 4,869,301 of NW_024080661.1, read as the reverse complement.
GCACATGCACACTAGCACTTGCTCTCTCCTTCTGTCTCTCAAAGTAAATAAACATTAAGGGGGGAAAAAGGAGTTGCTTATAACAGAGTTGCTTGCACTTTTAGTTAGCTTTTTTTGGATTAAGTCAGACAAGCTACTCAGGAAAACCCTACATTGGACATTTCCAAGTTGTCCTTTGTCAAATCATTTATCTTCTATAGTTCTCGCCTTATGTTATAGTGTCTCAGCATAAATAGTTATGGGGCAGTGGTAACTAACACACGACATGTATTCTGTATACGAGGGAGGCATTTGATGAATGGAACAACTGAAAATATTTTGTAAAGGCTTGTAGACTTGTAGCCTGATAGCTAAAACCAGTCAGAAAAGAGCACAGAGACCAGATAGCTTTTGCCATATGGTATCTCAAGTGAGGCTAAAAGTAATGACACCTATTTTCTTTTGTGTGTAGTAAAGTACATACAGTATACAATTTACCATCTTACTCATTTTTTAAACTGCACAGTTCAGTAATGTTAAGAATAGTCACACTGTTGCAGAGCAGATCTCCAAAGCTTTTTCCTCTTGCAGGTATGAAACTCTATACCCATTAAACAACAAGTCCCTCTTTCCCACTCCTCCCAGCTCCAGTAACCACCATCCTACCTTCTTTTCTATGAGTTTGACTACTCTAGGCACTCATATAAGTGGAATCATGTGGTATTTGTCTTTCGTGACTGGCTTATTTCACTTAGCATAATGTCCTCAAGATTCATCTCTCTTGTAGTATGTGACAGGATTTCCTTTCGTTTTAAGGCTGAATAATAATACTCCATAGTTTATATAGATGACATTTGATCGGTCCATTCATCTCTTGATGGACATTTGGGTCTTCTACCTCTTGGCTATTTTGAATAGTGCTGCTGTGAACATGGGTGAGCAGATATCTCTTCAAGATTCTGCTTTCAGTTCTTTTGGATATATACCTGGAAGGGGTATTGCTGGATTGATCATGTGGTAGTTCTGTTTTTAATTTGCGGAGGAAATACCATACTGTTTTCCAGGCCAATTGTGCCACTTTATAATCCCACAAACGGTGTACAAGGTTCTAATTTGTCCACATCTCACCAACACTTGTTCTGTTCTGTTTGTTTGTTTTGATAGTAGTCATTCCTAATGAGTGTGAGGTCATATTGTAGTTTTGGTTTGTATTTCTCTGATGACTAGTAATGTTGAGCATCTTTTCATGCTTGTTGCCTGTTCATTTAACATGTTCGCAGGACACCTGTTCTATTAAAACACAATTTACTATGCATCGGAGCACCATTCCCATATAATTCTAGCCCTGGAATCCCAAATCAGTTTCCTGCTTTTTGTGGACATTTTCCCGTGACATGCGGAGCCTGCGATGCGAAAGTCCCTTAAAGACTGAAGGGGCGGGGGGGGGGGGGGAATGGGTTACAAAATCAGTACATTTATCAGAAAGAGATGTGACAGCTTTGTCAGGCATCCAGTGCCATATGTTTGAAGAGGATATCTTAAATGACACCAGATAATTGGAATTGATAGGCAGTGGTCTTCACATAAAGAGGCAATTGTAATCAAGACTTAGCTAAACAACAGGGGTTGGCAAGGGTACAGAGAGAGGGGAGCCTCCTTGCACTGTTGGTGGGAATGCAAACTGGTGCAGCCGCTCTGAAGAACAGTATGGAGGTTCCTCAAACATTAAAAACAGAACTACCCTATGATCTAGCAATTTGCACTACTAGGTATTTACCCAAAGAGTACAAAAATACTAATTCAAAGTGATCCATGCACTCTAATGTTTATAGCAGCATTATCTACAATTGCCAAACTGTAGAAGCAGCCGAAGTGTCCATCGCCTGATGAATGGATAAAGATGTGGTGTATGTATACACAATGGAATAGGACTCAGCCATAAAAAAGAATGAAATCTTGCCATTTGCAAAGACATGGATGGAGCTAGAAAGTATAATTCTAAACGAAATAAGTCAGTCAGAGAAAGACAAATACCACATGATTTCACTCATATGTGGAATCTAGAAAACAAAACAAACAAGCAAAGGGGGGAAAAGGAACAAACGTGATGGTTGCCAGAAGGGAGGCCAGGCCGGTGGGTTGAATAGGTGATGGGGGTTAAGGGGAAACCTTGTTGTGATGAGCACCGGGTAATGTGTGGAAGTGTTGAATCACTATATTCTACACCTGAAACTAAGATCACACTGTGTATTAACTCACTGGAATTTGAATAAACACTTAAAAAAAAAACAACAAAAAAACCACCAGCTAAAACAGTACAGCTTGGCAAATGACTGGTATAAAATAGGATTCGGAGGTCTCCAGAAGTCACAGGCTGAATGTCAGATATTAACAAACAACTCTCCTGTAACTTTATATTGAGTAATTTATATGAATGCTTCCAGTTTCCATTAGGTTCTAATAAGAATTTTCTCTCATTTTGCACAGGTATCTTATGAGCCTGCTTTTGACCAAAAGTGATGTATTTTATCTTTTAACAGGTTAATATTTAGGCTTGTCTTTCTTCATTCTATCTTAGTTGGAGGCATTGTTCGTGACAGAATTTCATAATTTCTGGTGCAGTGTAAGAATATTGTGCCTCCAAGCAAACGCTGTGGCAGAGACTTTTCCTGTTAGTGCTTTCCTACTAATCTCAGGGGCTTTGTGTCACCACTGCCTGTGAGACCAACAAGAAATGCCACTTTGGAAAACTGTCCCCTAAAATTCACAGCTTCCCTTCCACAACCCCCCCAGCTCTCATGCTGTTATCCCTGAGATCCAGAAGTACAGCCCACACACTGAGCTATTTTAATGAGTGTAAAATATTTTTATATGGTAAAAGTATAAAAGGGAAGTGAGTTACAGATAAAAAAAAAAATCTCATGTTATTTGGATAGCCCACGACAAATATAAAACATTTTCTTCTTGGAGCATCTAGGTGGCTCAGTTGGTTACATGTCTGACTCTTGATTTCAGCTCAGCTCATGATCTCACAGTTCATGAGATCAAGCCCCATGTTGGGCTCTGCGCCAACAGCGCGGGATTCATTCATTTTCTTTCTCTCCCTCCCTCCCTCCCTCTCTATCTCTCTCCCTCCCTCCCTCTCCCTCTCCCCCCCAGGTCTGCCCCATACACACCGCTCTTGTTCCCTCCCACACACACAAAATAAATAAACATTTAAAAAAAACATTTTCTTCTAAGCAGATCCTAATTTACCACATCTTTGTAGCCTGAACATTGCACAGCCCTCTTCTAGGTTTAGGTTTGGCTCTCTCAGTTACTTTATTTCCATTCCCAGACTCACAGATGATTTGGGGCAGGAGGTCTTTTGCCAAACTGTTTATGCTGTGAACTCTTTAATTATAAGTAATTTTTTTAATCAAATACTTTTATATTAGGCATCAGTCAACAGCTTAGGGAAATAGTCATCAATTTTGTCCTTTAGTTTTAAGAGTAGAGGAGTATTAGAGAATTGAGCTCTTTCTTTGGTTTGTCTTCCTTCCTTCCCACTGGAAATCAGCCTGGTACTTGAGATGCACAGAAGAAAATAGTTGGCTGTACAAATGCAGCTAATTTTTTTTTTTTTTTTTAGTTTATTTATTTGTTTGGGGGAGGGACAGAGAGAGAAGGACACAAGAATCCCAAGCCTGCTCGGAGCTGTCAGTGCAGAACCTGACCCAGGGCTTCCTCACGAACTGTGGGATCGTGTCCAGAGCCGAAAACAAGAGTTGGACACTTAACAGACTGAGCCACCCAGGCTCTCCACAAATACAGCTAATTTTATCAGCATATGGTCATTTAGTGTTGTTATCTTTCAAGGCAATAATGAATGGATAGCTCCTGACTGATTAATAGTATAAATGGTTTTCTCAAAACCCTCTTTCAAAGTCAAAGATAACTTCATCTAGTTATACTAATTTGAATTTATTTATTATTTTTTAAAATATGTTTTAATGTTTTTATTTCTGAGAGAGAGAGAGAGAGAGAGAGAGAGAGAGAGAGAGGCAGCATGAGCAAGGGAGACACAGAATCTGAAGCAGGCTCCAGGCTCTGAGCTGTCAGCACAGAGAGGGATGTGGGGCTTGAACCTACGAACTGCGAGATCATGACCTGAGCCAAAGTCAGATGCTCAAATGACTGAGCCACCTAGGCGCCCCTCAAATTTATTTTATATTTAATTTACTTTTTTCCTTTTTATAATAGTAACACATGCCTATCATTAAAAAATTTGGAAACAGAAATATTAAATGCAGGAAAAAAACTTTTTACCTGTATTCTGTAGCCACTTTATATAGCTAGAAGTTTTTTTTTGAGACCATAATTCATATGTAGATTTATATTCTGATTTTTGTAATTTTTTCCTACGTCTGTTCATATGCACGCGTGTGCACACACACACACTTCTATATATAAATAAGTGCTAACAAGGGCAAAGGAAAAGCAAAAATCACTCATCCAACTACCCAGTGGATAGTTGGTTACCCAGTGGACTATCAAAAATCATCATCGTAACAGCTTTTTCTAGCCATATTTTTTAAGTTGCTCATACTGTACTGAATTGTTCTTTTGTTCTGTTTTGTTTTTTGAGAGAGAGAGAGAAAGGGAGAGAGCAGGTGAGTGGGAGAGGGACAGAGAGGGAGAGAGAGGATCTCAAGCAGGCTCCTTGCTGACAGACTCAGTCGTATAACTGTGAGGTCATGACCCGAGCCATAATCAAGAGTAGAACACTTAATGGACTGAGCCCCCCCCCCCTACTCCCACGCCCCTGCACTGAATTCTTTTAATCCCCAGTCTCATTTGCAAAGTATTTTGAATATTTTCCATTTCAGGAAGTACCCTTCTACAACACAGTTTTTAACTGCTGTATATTAGTCTCTTATGTGGATATGGTGTAATTTGCTATCTGTTTTGAAGCATTTAAGTTATTGGAAGTTTTGTGCTGTTGCAAATTATATCATATGTACACTCTTTCTTTAAAGTTATTTTTTTTTAAATATTTTTATTTATTTCTAGGGGAGAGAGAGAGACAGCATGAGCAGGGGAGGGTCAGAGAGAGAGGGAGATACAAACTCTGAAATAGGCTCCAGGCTTTGGGCTGGCAGTCAGCACAGAGCCCGACACGGGGCTCGAACCCATGAACCGCGAGATCATGACCTAAGCCAAAGTCGGATGCTTAACCGACTAAGCCACCCAGGCGCCCCTGTACACTCTTTCTTTAAAAGTAAATATATGTATATTTTTCCAATTTAACATGTAGCCATTTTCCCATGTCACTGAAAATTCATTTTAAGTAAGAATTGCATGCTAACATGGATAGATTACTTTTCTTTTGATACATTCAAAAGCTCAGGGGACATTTGTTTTTGGTGAATGGATCATTATCTGTCAGGGATATATGTGTTTCTTAAAACAATGATGAGCAATAAAATCATCAGTAGCTGACCAACTGTTCAGGTCCAAGTACAATATAAAGTCAAACTGAGAATAGGGAGCATATTCTGGGATGAAAGTCATTGCAAACACTTGGGTTTTAACCATGTGTTAGAGCTCAAGCCCACCAGCAAAGCCAAGATACTCAGACTTAAATGGGTAACCTATGCTGGAATGGCATTCACATTCTGTGATGTTCCATGTCTCTCATCATTTACAAACAAACAAACAAAAAACGGGCCGGGATGGGGGGAAACAACAACAAACCTGAGAGCCTGGGATGGGGATGAAGAGTTGGGGGCAGGACACTGTTGAAGGGATAAAGAACTTTTTTAAAAAAAATTTTAATTTCAGTTAACATAACAGTGTTCTATTTGAGACTGACATTGTTATGGTAGTTTCTGGGTGTATAATATGGGGCTTCAGCAGTTCCCTATACTTCTTGGTGATCATCAAAATGAGCATACTCTTGAATCCCCTTCATCGATTTCACCCATCCCGCCACCCTCCTCCCCTCTGGTAACCATGTTTTTGTTCAGTATAGTTAAGTGTCTGGTTTTCAGTTTGTCTCCCTACCCCCGGTGGACACACACTGTTGTTTCTTAAATTCCACATATGAGTGAAATCATATAGTATTTGTCTTCCTCTGACTGGCTTATTTCACTTAGCATAATATTCTCTCGCTCCATCCTTGTTGTTCCAAATGGCAAGATTTCATTCTTTTTTTTTATGGTGGAATAAAATTCCATTTTATATATATATATATATACACACACACACATACATATACATATATATATATACCACATCTTATAGATAAAGAGCTCTTGATTTGCCACAGCAAATATAATTTACATAAACCTATGTTCTCATCTGGTAATTGGTTTTATAGATATTCAGCCACCCTTTCTAGTGAAGTTTGTGCTACATCAAAATTCATTAGGCGATGATAATGAAGATGAAAATGTTTTAGGGGCTCCTGGGTGGCTCAGTCGGTTAAGCGTTCGACTTCGGCTCAGATTATGATCTTGCGGTTTGTTGGTTCGAGCCCTATGTCGGGCTCTGTGCTGACAGCTCGGAGCCTGGAGCCTGTTTCAGATTCTGTGTCTCCCTCTCTCTCTGACCCTCCCCCACTCATGTTCTGTCTCTTTCTGTCTCAAAAATAAACTAAAAGAAAAAAGAAAATGTTTTAATGTTGTAAAGCTGAGTTTTGGTGATACAGTTCCCAAGTGTGGTTGCTTTCATTGCAATTTGCTGTCCACCGTAGCACGAATAGGTGACTATATGCTGAAAATGCTTTCTTATACTTGGATTGAGTTTTACATTTGAATTTGTACACTCTCTGACTTCTCAGCACCAAAACCACCCTAAATCTCTCTCAGATGGTGTAATATGAAGCTTAGAGTATGTATTAATTTTGATTGTTACATTGTTAGTTTTTAACAATGTTCTTTTTTTAAATTTTTTAAAATTTACTTCTGAGAGAGAGAGACAGCATGAGCAGGGGAGGGTCAGAGAGAGAGGCTCCAGGTTCTGAGCTAGCTGTCAGCACAGAACCGGACGCGGGGCTCAAACCCACAAACCGTGAGATCATGAGCTCAGCCGGTCAGAAGCTCAACCGACTGAGCCACCCAGGCGCCCCAAACAATGTTCTTTAAAAGTTAAAAAGGATAACATTTTAAAGGGAGAAATAAAGTCACTAAAAATCATTACCCTCCATACCATAACTTAATGTTTGTTTATACTTTTTTTGCGTTAGGCCATATGTTTCAGAATTCTCAGAGTTGTCGACAATGTATTGTGTTAAATTGTAATAATTGCTAGCACTTTAAACACTTAGTATGTGTGAGCACTTTGCTAAGTCTTTTTTTTTTTTTTTTTTTAATGTTTATTGATTTTTGAGAGACAGGGTGAGCATGGGAGGGGCAGAAAAAGAGGGAGACGCAGAATCCAAAGCAGGCTCCAGGCTCTGAGCTGTCACCACAGAGCCCGATGCAAGGTTCGGATTCACAAACTGTGAAATCATGACCCAAATCAAAGTCAGACACTTAACCACCTGAGCCACCCGGGCACCCCTCAGTGACTGTTACTGATTTTTATTTTTTTAACTTTTTAAAAAATGTTTATTTATTTTTGAGACAGAGAGAGACAGAGCTTGAGGTGGGAGGGGCAGAGAGAGAGAGACAGAGACAGAGACAGAGACCCAGAATCTGAAGCAGGCTCCAGGCTCTGAGCTAGCTGTCAGCACAGAGCCCGACGCGGGGCTCGAATCCATGAACCGTGAGATCATGACCTGAGCCGAAGTCAGAGGCTCAACCGACTGAGCCCCCCAGGCCACCCCTATTACTGATTTTTAAATAGAATTTTCTCTTTGCAAGTCTTTTTCATAACCCATTTAAGAAAAAATGGTTTAAAGTAAATGAATCATTTAAAGATGTTACCATAATTCTTTTTATTTGTAGGATGAACTTTCTGATGTTAGCCAAGGAGGATCTAAAGCTACCACTCCAGCATCAACAGCTGCGTCAGATGTGGCAATAATTCCTACTGATACTCCCTTAAAGGAAGATCATGAAGGACTTGAGAAGGTTGCAGATACACCAAATAAGTCAGAGATAAGCAAGCATATTGAAGTACAGGTAGCTCAAGAAACTAGAAATGTATCAACAGGTAAGTTCTGTACTTTCTGGCAAAGATCATGTGGGTATGAAAAGATACAGCTTAGGAGTGTTACAGCTTTAGATTTATAAAATTGTCCTCTGTTGTAAATAAGCTGAAAAGAGGTTATGATCAAATAAAGTTTTGGAGAGCTGGATTTGGGGAGCCTGAAAGGCGAAAGAACAGTGTTTTTCTCTTTCCTGCCTTAGACCATTAATCTTTATCTTTAATTTCTCTCTGTTTCACTCCTTAGTTAGTAAAAAACAAAAACCAGGAGTTCTGGCCTGGGTTACAATGGACTGTGTCCCAGGAAACCCGAAACAAATCAGTTTCTGATATTGACTGTTAATTGAATATATGACATATTGTCTAACCCCATGTTTCCTAGAACCCACTCCTTAATACTTTTTTACAGTGAAGTGGTGTATCTACAACCATTAACGCAACAGGATTTTCATATTAGGGGCAGTAGGTGATATATGCATTATCTTTGCCATCTTGTCCTTTTCCTAAGGCTCTGCTGAAAATGAAGAGAAGTCAGAAGTTCAAGCAATCATTGAATCCACTCCTGAGTTGGATATGGACAAAGATCTCAGTGGATATAAAGGCTCAAGGTACCGTAAATGTCAAATTAAGACATCTTATCCTTCCTTTTATTTATTTTTTCTTTTCTTTTCTTTTTTAATTCTTCCTTTTTCCCTCCTCTCCCAGAAGCATACTGTTGTTCTCTGGTGGCTGCGCAGAAAAAAAATAAGTTCAAATGTTTTGCTGGAGCAATGTTGGTATTATATTCCAGTTTCTACTTTCAAACTGGACATTGTACATGGTTTAAGTATTTTATGAAATGTTGCCTTTGCAGCATCAGGCGTTAGGAATATATGAAAGGATGGGGGGGAAAGACGGGCAAGGGGTAATCAATACTTTCTGGAATTTGAGGAAACATAGAAACAGGAGTTGGGGAAGTAACAATTTGAGCAAACGTTGTCCCTTCCTCCGGATCAGGAAGATCATATACTCCCTTCAGAAATGATCTCAGGGTTCCTGGCTGGCTCAGTTGGTGGAGCATATGACTGTTGACCTCAGGGTCAGGAGTTCAAGCCCCACGCTGGGCGTGGAGCCTACTCAGAAACAAAAACACCTCCCTCACCCAAGCTGTAATGATACCATTATTGGAAAAAATTAGTCTCATTTTACGTGGGGAGGCTATTTAGTGATGGCAAGAGAATTAGTATGTGTCATCTAAATCTTAATCAAGGTCATCTAAAACATATGGATGTTCAGGAATGTCACACAGGAGCTACTTTCTTCTTTTAATTTCTTCCATAACATTTATCCTTTAATAATAATGACTATAAAATTACATGCTATTGACTGATCACTGCAGTTGTGGTTCAAAGCATGAACCTAGAGTAAGACTATGTGGGTTCAAATATTGCCTTGGATTAGAATCTGAGGTATATTTTCTCATCCATAAAAGAGAATTCTGGGGGTGCCTGGGTGGCTCAGTTAGCGTCTGACTTCAGCTCAGGTCATGATCTAGCAGTCCGTGAGTTCGAACCCCATGTTGGACTCTGTGCTGACAGCTCAGAGCCTGGAGCCTGATTCAGATTCTGTGTCTCCCTCTCTCTGCCCCACCCCCCACCTCCCACTTCTGTCTCTTTCTCTCAAAAGTAAATAAACATTAAAATTTTTTTAAAAAAATCTGAAAATACGTAAGATGATTGTGAGAAGGAAATGAAGCCTTGTATGTTAAATCATTGGCACAGGGCCTGGTTTAATAAATGTTAGGCGGTATTATTGTCATCATCCTCATTTAATATAATATAAATTTTTTTAGTTTATTTATTTTGAGAGAGAGCAAGTGGTGGAGGGGCAGAGAGAGGGAGAGGGCAAGAATCTGCACTGTCAGCACAGTGCCTGTTGTGGAGCTCCAACTCAATGAGCCGTGAGATCATGACCTGAGCCGAAATCAAGAGTCAGACAGTTAATCAACTGGGCTACCCAGGTGCTCCCCATTTAATATAATTTTGTTTACAACCTTATCAAGTAAATGTTTTCATCCCAATTTAACAGTCAGGGTAGCTCAGAATTGTATATAGTAACTTGTCCAAGATTACCGAGGTGGCAAGTGGAGCTAGCATTCAGTCTAGGACTATGATTTCAAAGGCTGTGTCCTGTGGAAATACTCTTTCTTTATTGTTTATTTAAAAGTGTAAACGATGCAGAGTGTAAAAAGTGAAATTTGCTTTTTATCTGTGCTCTCCTAAGCCTAGGAGATGCTGCTGCTTATTAGCAGTTGTGTGCTTTTGTCATTCTGAACCTCTTTAAAATTTAAAAATAATGTTTTTATTAGACTAATGCATGTATGCGGTATTAAGGTCAAATGGTAATAATACAAAATTTGAAGGGCAATGGTAGTCCCTTGCCCCTGCCCACCCCTCATTCCCATTCCAGTAGGCAGGGGAATTCATTATCGCTTCTTCATTATCCTCCCCCTACCCCACCCCAAAAGTGGCTCAACTTTACTGGGCAAGCAGCAGAGAGTAAGGCTCTCTGTAGGGACTCCCCTTGCTGAGCAGGAGTGCCAGGCCCTCGGTCTGTCTGGAAGGCGGGAGAGGATCAGCGTCATGCCCCCGTTGGCCCGTCTTCAGACCAGGGACCCAGGGCTTTGCTACTTGGGGCTGAAGTAGGAAACAGCCTTTCCTGTTTTCCCAGGGTCTCTAGCGAGTGTCCGTGCTGTGCTCAGAGCTGATGGCAGCCTTCTCGTTGGGCAGGTCAGTGTCGAACTCAACTCCCCCAGCGGGTTGAACACCCAACTGACCTCCTTAGAGCCGCCTTCCCAGGTTATGTCCGTGGAGAACTTGTGCTTCAGCACGGCTGAGGACATGGTGGCGGCGGCCACATCTTAGTTCCCTTTTGCTATTTTTCCCCAGGTATCCAAATCACATCCTTATGGCTCCCTTCCTTGCTCCTTCTGTTTCTCAGCTGGGATTCTGTGAGCAAATTAAGTCCTAATGCCCCAGGGCATCACTTGTGTTAATGAATTAGCTACACTCCTGTGCATCTAGAAATGAGACAACAGTCACTCAAATCATTTTCTGTGTTCTCTGGATCAATTGAGGAGCCTGATACTACTTTTTTTTAAATTAAAAAAAAATTTTTTTTCAATCTTTATTTTTGAGAGAGAGACAGACAGAGACACAGATTCCAAAGCAGGCTCCCGGCTCTGAGCTGTCAGCACAGAGCCCGATATGGGATTCAAACTCACAAACAGGGAGCTCATGACTTGAGCCGAAGTTGGACGCTTAACTGACTGAGCCATCCAGGTGCCCTGAGGAACCGGATTTTAAAAACGCTGTGATAGTAAAAAAAAAAAAAAAAAACCTGGTGGGTTTTTGTTTTGTTTACTTAGGTTTTTTTTTTCTTTTAGACAGAGAGCATGGGAAAGCGTAAGTAGCAGGGAGGGGCAGAGAGAGGGAGACACTTAAGCAGGCTCCATGCTCAGCTTGGAGCCTGACGTGGTGTTCAATCTCATGACCTTGAGATCAGGCCCTGAGCTAAAATCAAGAGTTCCCCAGGGTGGGGCGTGGGGTGGGGGTGGTGTCTCACTGTTCGGAGGATTGGACCTCACTTCATAGTGCTTCTTGTGCTTTCATCCCATCCTTCTGTTTTATGTTCCCCCTTGCACGCGCCTGTCTACACATTGCTGGTTCCTTCAATTCCTGGGCTTCTCAACAGTTCTGGCAATATGCTGTGTTCCTCTGTAAACCCCAGTGGCTTAGCCGTTTTTTCTGGTCTGTCAAATCAGTTTCTGTAATTGGCCCGTTTTCTGTCTTAACAGAATTTTGTTCACATTTCATCTGCTGCAGTTTCTTTTTCTATTTCCCATGTCCTATTGGGTGGCAAATGACAATGTCCGATCCAAGTTTACCTAGAAATCCTGTGCAGGTTAATGTTGATGCACAAACATACACATTTCCCCATTTTCTTCCATACACGGTTTTATAACTTGCTTTAAAAAAATAATGAAAAATAAAAAACACCTCTATATAACGGGCTTCTTTAGTTTATAAAGCTCTATTTTGATGTTTTTAACTATAAAGTTAAAAGTCTTTAACTTTTATGTGTATCCATAACTTATCTTTGTCCTATTAATGATCAATTAGGTCATTTCAACTTCTGGCTGCTATAGGAATGCTACTCTGACGATCCTTTTACATTCGTAATTTCCTTCTTGTGACAGGGTTTTTGTATGATTATTTTGGACATTGAATTTTTGGGTCAGTGGGTATTTGTATTACAGATCTTAATAGATTCTGTAATTGCTCTTAAAAGAAAAATAAAATGGCCATGCCAAGTTACACCAGACAACATACAACATGATAGTTAACATCATGGATTCTGATGCCTGACCATCTGGGTTTGAATCCTGCCTCTTTCACTCATTTATTGGACAATCTTGGCAAGTTCCTTAAATCTCTTTAGTTTCCTCTTCTATCAAATTGGGATAATAGCACCTCCTTTATAGCATAGCTGTGAGTTTGCAGTAAGGTAATCTTCGTAAGGCACTTACATGGTGCCTGACGCCATGCAGTGCTCTGTGGTTGTCATTTATTATTTGTGTTTGCAGGGTTGTGACCACAGATGAACATTCTGTGTTTTCTTCTTCTTCTTCTTTTTTTTAATTTTTGTTATAAATGTTTATTTATTTTGAGAGACAGAATGCTGTTGGTGGGGGGTGGCAGAGAGAAGGAGAGAGAGAATCCCAAGCAGCCTCCACACTGTCAGTGCAGAGCCTGACACAGGGCTCCATCCAACAACTGTGAGATCATGACCTGAGCTGAAATCAAGAGTCAGACACCCAACCGACTGAGCCACCCAGGCGTCCCCTTCAGTCATTGTATCTGTGAAGTTTAATGAGAATTTCTTAGGAAACCTTTGAGAAATCTTTTGAAATTACATTTTGTATTAAATATAAATTACAGGTAGACAATTACTTGCCTATTGTATTCATTTTACACTGTTGACCATGTCTTTGTAATATTTGTTGATTTGTTTGTGTTGTTTTTGTTGCATAGCACTCCTACCAAAGGCATAGAGAACAAAGCTTTTGATCGCAATACAGAATCTCTCTTTGAAGAACTGTCTTCAGCTGGCTCAGGCCTAATTGGAGATGTGGATGAAGGAGCGGATTTACTAGGTATGATAGCTTATCTGAAGATGTATCCTGCAGTTTTAAAAGTAGATTTTTAAATGATTTAATTGAACATTACTTTAAAATGTCCCTAACTGTTCAGTAGCACACAGTGACTGCACTTTCAGGTAATTCATAGGAAAATATTCTTTGAGATAATGGGAGTTTTAAATGAAAGCATCTTTGCATATGGATATCTCTCAAATTGAATTGCATTTAGATTTGTATTTTGAAATTCATATAGCACATTTTATTGAATCTGTGCTATTCCAAGAACAGTATTACACGTAAGGAGCACAGTGCTGTGGGTGTGTGCGTGTGTATAGATTGATAGTTCCTGGCTTAATTACATTTCTTTTTTTAAAATTTTTAAATATTTACTAATTTTGGGGAGAGTGCAGGTGGGGTAGAGGCAGAGAGAGGGGGACATAGGATCCAAAGCAGGCTCTGTGCTGACAGCAGCGAGCCTGACGGGGGCTTCAACACACAAATGGAGATCATGACCTGAGCTGAAGTCGGGTGCTCAACTGACAGCCACCCAGGTGCCCCTTAAGACTTCTTTTAATTCTGTTGACTTTATTTAAGTAAGAATATAGAATACTTGTTTCTTTCTGAGATTTCACAGAATATTCTGTTTTAGCTTTATGGGAAATCTAATCATTTTTGAGTTTGTGGTGTTGAAGAACTCCTGGTTTGAAAGGAATACTACATTTGGCTCTTTGAGTTCTTGTCTGGTGACCTTTGCCAAATAGCTTAGCTGTTCCCAATCACAGATTCTTAACTAAGTAATGAAGGAACTGGATTCTAGTTCAGGGATTAAGCAAACGGTTGCTCACAGACTCAAAGGCAGCTTCTTTCCGATGTGTATGAATAAAGCTTTATTGGAACATAGCCACTCTCATTTGTTTACTTATTGTGTGTAGTTACTTTTGTACCCAACAGCAGTTCAGTAGTCTATAACAGATCGTATGGCTTACAAAGAAAAAACAGTCACCATCTGACCCTTTATGTAAAGAATGTGTAGATTCCTGATCAAGGTGATTTATAAAGTTTCTTTCAACAATATTTATATGATTCTGAATTATGTCAGTTAGCTTTGATGGTACCTTTCTTATCATTTAAGACCTTACAGAAATTGAAAAATCTTATAGGATTAAAAACCTATGCCTTTTGAATAGATACTGGTCTCCAAAAACTTTTTGTATCTCTTAGTGTAATTATAATAAAGACTGTAGTGTTCTCAAAAGTGCTGTTTGTCGGTGCTTATGACTATAAAGTAGGATTGCTTGTATTAATTTGTGTTAAATTTACTGATTACCATTATGTCCTTGAAAGTTTGAAGTATTTTTGGAAGGAAATGTAAGTTGTGTCTAAATGGAGCTCACAGTCTATCTCATAAGGGAGATTGAAAATTTATCATAAATAAAACTATTCTCAGTTAGTCATGGACTCCCACCATTAAGTCTAAGTAAAATATTAGAAGCAGTTGAATGGGTTTGCACTTCTCAAGGAGGGCTAAAGATTAATTCTTAAGGAACACTCCATTTTTACATTTAAATTTACACTGTAACTTTAGTTAACATTGAATCATGCATAAAAGTTGTGTTTAGAAAACTGAGTCCCTGGCAAAATTGAAGGGTATATGCAAAAAAATGTTCAAAGAACTTATTTAAAGTTTTAATTTATATTCAAATTTATATATAGTAAAATTCACTCTTTATGGCAACCTTTTTGAGTTTTGACAAATGCACAGAATTATATAATTACCACCAGAATCAATATACTCCCCCAAAATTCTTTCCTGCTACTCCTTTGTATTTAACCAGAAAAAAGT
This sequence comes from Hyaena hyaena, assembly GCF_003009895.1. Classification (NCBI taxonomy): domain Eukaryota; kingdom Metazoa; phylum Chordata; class Mammalia; order Carnivora; family Hyaenidae; genus Hyaena; species Hyaena hyaena. The sequence continues at coordinate 4,854,167 of NW_024080661.1, read as the reverse complement.
ACTTTTTTTTTTTTTAAGTTTATTCATTTGTTTTGTGAGAGAGAGAGAGAGAGTGGGAGCGAGCAAGTGAGGAAGCAGGGGAGGGGCAGAGAAAGAGGGAGAGAGAGAAATCAAGCAGGCTCCTCATTGTCAGTGCAGAGTCTTGATGCAGGGCTCGAACTCACTGACAGTGAGATCATGACTTGAGGTGAAATCAAGAGTCAGATGCTTAACCAACTGAGCCACCCACATGCCCCAGGAATGAAGTACTTTTTAATGTTTACTCTTTATTACTTCATAATCCAGTATTGAATAATATAATTTTTGAGATTGGTGGTCCCAAACTTTCCTTTTTGTAAAGAGTCAAGAAGCCACATAGTACTTAGAAATAATTGTGATCTTTTAAATCAAGTATTTTCTGAAAGCTTCCATTCTTTAAGTCAGAAAATTAAGCATAATGAGTAGGTTAAAAGCAAAATCCTGATACTCTGGTTTCCTTTCTACTTTGAAAATAAGAAATAGACTGTAAACTAGTGTCTTTTCCCTTTTGCAGATACTGATATGTTTTTCTCTAGAATGTTCCAGATTAAAAGATTTTACTCTACTACCTTAAGTGTGGTGACTTATGCTTACATGAATACCTTTTGGTCCGAGATGGTAAATGAAATTTCCAAGTCACACATGTGTTCCCTGGCTTCTCTTCTGTACAATTCTGTGATAGCAGCTGAGGTGTAACACTAAATTCAAGAGAGTGAAACTAACAAAATTGTTTCCCAAAGTTCTTTAATTGACCTTGGGTTGATAAATAAGTACATAGTCCACTTTCTGTAACTCATTATTCATTTTCTTAATTACTATATCATTGTAATACTCTTTTCTTGTTCAGGGATATAAAGTTTTGCAACCATTATGCCTATACTCAGCACTTAGATTATTTTTTTCCAATTTTACTAATTTAAAAGAGGTAACCGTCCCCCCACCCCTTCCGTTTGTCCTTATCCTTTATTTTCATCAATCCTTCTTCTATTCACTTTAGTCACATAGTCTCTATGGCCACTTTCTAGAACTTGGAAGTCATACATCCTACTCTTAGGATTTACTTTCTCTTGGTATCTTCTATAGTTTCAACTTTACTATCTTTACTTCTTTTTTTTTTTTTTTTTTAATGTTTTTATTTATTTCTAGGAGAGAGAGAGACAGCGTGAGCAGGGGAGGGTCAGAGAGAGAGGGAGTCACAGACTATGAAACAGGCTCCAGGCTCTGGGCTGGCAGTCAGCACAGAGCCCGACGCGGGGCTCGAACCCACAAACCGCGAGATCATGACCTAAGTGAAAGTCGACGCTTAACCGACTAAGCCACCCAGGCGCCCCTATCTTTACTTCTTCCATTCTCATTTAAACATGTTCAGATCTTTTCCATTTAAAGATGAAAGTACTGTCCTCCTCTGACCCTATACCTTCACTCTCTTGCATTTCTGGTCAGCCCTTTATGCAGCAGTGTCGGCAAGGTTCTGTTATGTGCCTGGGACTATTCTAGATGCTTGGGGTACATCAGTGAACGTGTAGCTACTTTAAATTGGCAGGACCCCCCTTTTCCCACTCGCACCTCTTCCCCTGCAGTCTGTGTGGACATTCTTCCCTGCACTCTCCTTGCCTAAAACAGCCTTGTTTGCTATATCCATCGGGTCCTTCTGGCCCTTCTGCATTCTCTCCTATGACCTCTCCAGTAGCATTTGTCTTTAACACCATCTCCGCTGGATTTCTGTGATAACCGACTTTGCTGCATTCTTTCCTACTCTGACTGTTGTTTTTCAGTCTTCTTTACAGGATCCTCTTCTTCTCCCCACCTTTCAGATATCAGTGCCCCCAGGCCTGCTTCTTTGGGAAATCTTGTTTGCTCTTGTTTCCTGGCTTTTGTGGGAAAGTGCTCCACAGTTTTTATCTCCTTCCAAGATCTTTTTCTAGAGCCCCAGACTGTTACTTCCAAGCAGCCCGCAAGACACCTCTGAGATGATTTGTAGGGCTTTACACTTGATGTGCCTAAAGCTCCGTGCAATCATGTTCATTGTTCCTCAAGCTGTTCCTATCCCAGCATGTACTGTCTCAGTGAATGAATGACCTTGCTGACCACTCAGGTCTCCATTCAGGATCTCTCCCATTTCCCTTGGAACCAGTCACCAAAGCTTGTTTACTCCCCTTCTTTAAAAAAAAAAAAAAAAAGAATATATATATTTATCTCTTTCTATATCCCCTTGCATATCCTCCCGTTGGAATTCTGCTTTGATTCCCTAGTTAAAGCTTCATTGTCCATGAAATGTATTCTCATGGTGCTCATTGTGTTCCTTATGCCACACTTTATACTTTCCTGTAATTGTTTACATACTCCTTTCCCTGGGGCTCTAAGCTCTCCTGTGCCCAAGACAACTTTGTCCTTTAGCACACAGCACCCCAGTTAAGTGAATGAATTGCTAAGTAGTTCTAATAGTTCTATTTTACCTCTAATCTGTGATTCTTCACTTTTTAGAATTAGAACTCCTTTATGGGAGATATTTGTAAGAAAGCAGTGTACTTTTGGAAAAATGCACATATAGGTAGACAAAATTGTGCCTACTTTCTCAAGGGATTAACAGATCGTTTTGAGGCCCAGCTATGGACATAGCTTGAGGATTGGTGCTAACATCCAAGTGAGACTTGTAGGATTTAAAAAACTGCCAGGCAGTTGCTTGCTTGTTTTTTAATAGGTAAGGTTGGCAAATACGTTAGATCTAAGTTTGTGTTTGGTTGAAGCCTTAAATAGGAACGAGGCCACTTCAACTTACGTTTTTCTTATAGTTAGGAGTTAGTTTTTATCAGTACATTTCAAAATGAAAATTTTGGGCAATCCTATTGACCAAATATTAAATTTATACACTAGATTTTGGGAGAACTCTTCACTGAGAATGTGTAAATTTCAGAAACTCCATTATCAGATATTCCCATATGGTACATATTTCAAGATTTTTTCTTATTTATTATATTTACACTTTATTGTGTCCAGCTAATGGTTGGTTTCTCTACATCTTTTAAATTTTATTGTCTTCTTTCTCTCATTTTGAAACAAATGAGCATAGATCTTGCTTTCTGAAAACAATCTAATTGTGATTCTCATTCATTTTTCTCTTGGGCTGCTTACCCAGGGGAATATTCTGGTGTGTATGCTTTTAAATACTTTGATATTACTGCTTTTTAAGCTAGGTGTTCTTGGCTGCTATCCTCATGTAATGCCTTCTCATCATTTTTTTCTGCTCAGCTATTTTTTTTTTTTTGCCTTCCATATATTTTCAGCTTTTATGCTTCTCTCCCTACATGCTTGAAAGTTTATAGCAAACATAGTCATTACATAAGCTTTTTGCAACCAATCTAAACCCTATTTCTTCTGACTATAAGGCTTTATTGAAAGTCAACATTAGTGTTTAAAGCAAATATTTCAACAATATCTTGTCAAAATTCATTTTGGGATTAGAATTTGGAAACTTTTTTTAGTTTGTCTTTATGTTCACTTTTTGAGGAATATATAGATGAATAAATAAACTGCTGTTACTGATATTTAATTCTTCATGGTAGAAGTATCTGATCTTTGAGAGATTTGAGATGATTATAATGTAGGAAAAATGTGAGTCCATATAGGTAAGCATTGAATTTTTAGTATTCCTAGGTTGGTTTTTCTTTTTCTTTTTCTTTTTTTTTAATTATCTTTAAGTCATTTGAAATACTACCTTTAAATAACTTATTTTAAAAAAACAATTCCTTTTCCTTATGTAGTTTTCTTTAGAAACATTTCTTTAGGATATTTCCTTTCTGTTTAGCTGGGTTATGCGAATGAATAGTACTTCTTCCACTGAATGTATATTTTCCAGCATTAGCTGGGTTAAGTAGTGATGGGTCTTTTGTTTTGCTTTTTTGATTTTGTAACTTTTTGAGATACATTCCCTAGTGTGTTGTTTTATTTCTTTAGTTTCTTAGAATTAGCAAATTAAATAACTTTCTTCTCCTTAAAGATCATTACATTGGATCTTGCATTGAATGCTCTATCTGCCTACCTTACAGTCCTCATTAAATTATTAAACAGGAATTTCAAAAGTGATAACCAAACATTATCATTTCAGAGGTAGCACTTTGAGGGAAACTTTATATTATTGATGTGGGATTTTCATTCTAACCCGTTTTCATTGTGCGAAAGAATTGGTAAAACATATTGAAGAGCATCCTTATAAATGAAAGATATCATCTTAATTTCTGTCTTTTTGCACATCATTATGCACTGTGACTCCAGATGTATTTCATATCATGCATAAAACTTTACAGATTAATAATCTATTTTCATGCTGTTTCTTACATAAAACATTTCTTGTTCTTTGTTTTTGCTTTACATGGAATGCATGGGCTTTAAGACCATAATTTCTTTGGTAAGGTTTCATCTGCATTGGGGTTCCGTCTTTCTTTGGCCTTGTTTCTGCCAATTCTCTCTTAGTAAGACCTAATTTTTAGGGAAAAGCCTTCAATACCAGCTGTGATTTGGAAATGATTTCTGATCTGTATTAATGCCTACTCTTTTTTTTTTTCTCTAAATACTGCTACTTCTTAGAATATTTGGCAGAAAAGTCTTGATCATTTTGAAATATTATCTATGAGAAACAAAATATAGACTAACAGTTATAAAGAATTGGCTAACAAAATCTTTAGCTTTGTTTTGTGATGGATAATTATAATTTTATAATCTACACAAGTAGATCTATCAAATGAGATTATAGACAAACTAAGGTTACTAAAGGACACATAAAATTTATAGATTAAAATTTGAGGCTATAGTTTACTGTAATACAAGCTTATATAATTTTTGACAACTTTTTTTTTTAAAGTTCTTATATTATTCTTTTGGTAGGAATGGGTCGTGAAGTCGAGAATCTTATATTAGAAAATACACAACTGTTGGAAACCAAGTAAGTATATCTACAAAATTTTAACAAGGAACACAAGATACTGAATTTTCTCATCTAAGTCACTGACCCTCGTTTAATGTAACACAGCATTCGACTGCAGCCTCCCTGCCCTGTCTTGCTCGCTCCCCTTCCAAAATGGGTAATGGGACTTGCTTTCACTGATGGATAGGTTTTGTTTGCTCTGTTTTTTGCAGAAATAGTTTTCATCTCCTTTCCATTCTACAAGTATGCGTGTCTTTCTCTTAACGTTCCGTATATGTCCTGTGCTCTTTTGGTCCCTCCCCTGGAATGCCTATTCTCTTACCTTTTTCCCCTGGGGTTTCTTTATTTCTGCATACATGTTTTGATGTATACCCAGCCACCTTTTCAGAGGTCTCCACCATAGTTGTAGGCGTTCAGGTATAACTTTCGGGGATCCTAGGCCCTCAAACATATTGGACTCAGGCAAGTTCTGAGTCATGTGGAAAAGAATACGAGAGCCCTTTGTTAATTTGCTGTGTCGGAGCATCTTTGGAACATCCAGGTATATCCAAAATAGAATGCAGTGAAAGGCACTATGCCCACCTGTATCCAAAAGATCTATATCTTAGATTTTTTTTCCAGGTGTTTTTTTTTAGACTTTTTTCTCATCGATTATTAAAGGTTAATTCAAGGATAAATCTTCTTTTATTGATTAGGTAATATTTTTTTCAGAACTTAATGACAGTACCCTTACAGATGATGCTGTTTTGTAAACGTTTAATCTTAGTTAATTCTGGCTTTTCCTTAGTTGGTGGTCTGCCCTGCTTTATCCATGTGTTCTTTGATAAGTGAGAAGAGTAAAAACTTAGATGGTTGCTCTGTGTTTTTAAATCATCTGCAAATGGCACCACATAGAATACCTTTAAAGTATTCAATTATTCAGCTTTGATTGTATCATTTGTAATCACTTGAGTCTGTAAGAATAAGCTGAAAGACAGAAAGAGTATTTATTTGTAATGAGACTCGAAATACGTGTTTCTTAGAAACGCTTTGAATGTAGTGAAGAATGATTTGATAGCAAAGGTGGACGAGCTGACCTGTGAGAAAGATGTGCTGCAAGGGGAGCTGGAGGCAGTGAAACAGGCCAAACTGAAGCTGGAGGAAAAGAACAAGGAGCTGGAGGAAGAGCTTAGGAAGTAAGTGTTCTCTGGAGTCTTCGGAACCCCCTGTCTTTTCCGGTGCACCGCAGAGGGAGGGGCGCTGGCGTCACCCCGAGTCAGGTGCCGGCTGCCTGGGAGAAGGTCGCTCGCCAAGCCTGCCCCACCCCTCACCCCGTGCTCCCGTGACCGCTTTCTGCGTGTGTCATGATGCGAACAAAGGTAGTAGGGCCATTCTAAAATTTGCTAAGAAGGAAATTAGAAACAGTCATTATTTTCCGTAACACCTGTTGTTTTTTTGTTTTCCTCCCCTGAGACCAGTGCTCCATTAGTGTGGCCCTAAGTGAAGGCAGCCAACTGCTCTGGAAAGAGAAAGATAATCATTTAGTATCGATTAACATTTTTGACCTACTGTTTTATTCTTTGAGAAGATGAATGCAACTCAGATAACATGTTCCGTTTTTGCCCCTAGAGCTCGCGCAGAAGCTGAAGACGCACGGCAAAAAGCAAAAGATGATGACGACGTAGGTTTACAGTCTTGGACTTTTTTTCTTACCACATTTTGGTATTTCAAGAAAATCTTGTTAATCTTTAGGTATAGCATTATACAAAGAAAGCCAAGGGGCACCTGGGTGGCTCAGTCAGTTAAGCTCCCGACTCTCGGTTTCGGCTCAGGTGATGATCTCATGGTTTGAGAGATGGAGCCTCCTGTCTGGCTCTGCACTGACAGTGTGGAGCCTGCTTGGAATCCTCCCTCTCCCTCTCTCTCTGCCCCTGCTCCACTTGGGTGTACTCTCTGTCTCTCTAAAAATAAATAAATAAAAATAAGTTGAAAAAAGAAAAGAGATGGTCTGTTTGTGGTCTTGAATAGGACAGCTCGTGCTCCCACATGGTATCCAGGTGCTGAGCTTCCTCGTGATATGTGTTGTGCTTATTTGTCCCTGTGGCTCTGTGTTCTGACCTGCATTTGCATGTTCAAGGTCAAGGACCAGCCAAAACATTTTGGGCTTTATTATTGTTTGTTTTGTCTCAAAGTTTGAATTAGAAATATGAAAGCTTAATAATAAAAGTTATTTAATAGTATTAAACAAAAAGATGAGCTCTAGAACTTTAATTTAAGTAGGCAATCTACTTATTGTTTTCAACATACACAGATACAAAAGGCTGAATGTGAGTTTCTTGCCAATATAATTAGCATAGTAGTAATTCTGTTGGCTTCTAGATTATTATTCCTGTAACAGGTGTCTGCTGGTCTAACATCAGACTTGAGATATGTGGGTGTCCTGTACAAGATGATTATTTGTTGCCTCTTTAATCTCAGTTTGTTTATGAACTTTTTTTTTTTTTTTTTTTTTGAGAGACAGAGAGGGACAGAGGAAAAGGAAGAGAGAATCTTAAGCAGGCCCCATGCCCAATGCAAAGCCTGATGTGGAGCTTTTCCCACAACCCCGTGAGATCATGACCGGAGCCAAAATCAAGAGTTGGAGGCTTTACCTTAACTAAGCCACTCAGGTGCCCCTAATAGTTAATACCTGATACATACCAAAAGTATACATAACACATGTAAGTTACAACACATAATTAACATACAGAACCCACCACCTAACCTTATCAAACAGTGAAGCTACCCTATGCTCCTCCCCTCCAGAGGAGACCACTGTCCTATAATTATCATTTTCTTACCTTTGGAAAATAAAATTTTTTTATCGGGGCACCTGGTTGGCTCAGTTGGTAGAGTGTGTGATTCCTGATCTCAGGGTCGTGAGTTCAAGCCCCATAAGCCCCATGTTGGTGTAGTAAAGCTTACTTAAAAATACATTCAAAAAAATAATTTTTATCATATCATACATATATGTATCACTACAAAATATGGTTCAGTTTTCATTGTTTTTTATTTCATTGTTGAAGATTTACTTGGTATTTTTTTATTTTGAGAGAGAGAGTGCGTGCACAAGCACAGGGAAAGGGGCGTGGGGGGGAAGGAGGAAGAGAGAGGGAGAGGGAGGGAGAGAGAGAGAGAGAGAGCGAGAGAGAGAGGATCCCAAGCAGTCTCCATCCTGTCAGAGTGGAGCCTGATGTGGGGCTCAAGCTCACAAACCATGAAATCATGACCGGAGCCGAAATCAAGAGTTGGATGCTTAACCAACTGAGCTACCCAGGCGCCCTGAGATTTACTTCTTTTGCTTGGTATTATGTTTTTGAGATCACCTGTGTTACCATATAGCGCTGGTAGTTTTGCATTCTCGCTGCTTTATATATATCTCATTGTATGAATCTATTGCAGTCTACGTATCTGCTTTCCTATTAACGAGTATTTACATTATTTTCAGCTTTTTACTACCTCAAGCAATGCTGTTAGGAACAGTCTAGTAGAAGTCTTCCTCATTTTCCAGGGTAGATACCTCGTAGTGTGCTTCCCACGTTGTAGATTCTAAGTCCTTTCATCATCTGCTATTTGACTTCTGTTTAAAGGAGAGGACAAAGTTGGAGACTCCTAAAGGCTAAGCTCAGCTCGTTCTTAACTTCCCCACTTTTTCTGGTTTGATCCCAAGTGTGCATACTCTGCTCAGAAAACAAGCCCCGCCGTTAAGCCAGCCTTCCTCCCCAGAAGAGCATTTAGGAATCAGAGAAGGAGGTTGACTTGCATGTGCCTTCTTGGGTCTTCACCACACTCACGGCCTTAACTCTCCTTTAGAAAAATTCTGGCTAATATAGCTGCCTCCATCTTGTAGTTTTGTTTGTGGTTTGTAAAGTGGTGCTTTAATGACTCTTAGAGTTGGGTACCTTGGTAACTAGGCCATAAGCTCACTCTTTGTGCTAGCCTTGGACATGTATATAATGGGTAGTTTGAGATACAGGAACCCCTTTCCGGACAAAATTGTAAGAAATTACTGAATAATTTGCATTTGTTATAGAACATCCACTGAAAACAATGCTATTAGAGGAACATTGCCAGGCGAGCTTGTGAAATCTATGTAGATAAATTTTGTTCACCTTTTTTGGTTTTAGTTCAAAATCTACACTGTTCTTTGTATTTTCCTTTATGGTATGTTCAAATATCTCTATTTATATTCAGAAATTAAATTCTTTACCTGTTTTCATCATAAGTAATTATCTAAATCTTTTTATTGATTTTATTTTTATAAGTTTATTTTTCTCTTAAAATATTTTTTTAATGTTTTTTATTTTATTTTTGAGAGAGAGAGGGGGAGAGAGAGAGAGCTGGGGTGGGGCAGAGCAAGAGGGAGACAGAGAATCTGTCAGCTCCAGACTCCGAACTGTCAGCACAGAGCCTGATGTGGGGCTCGAACTCATGTACCGCGAGATCATGACCTGAGCCGAAGTCGGACGCTTAACCAACTGAGCCACCCAGGCGCCCCAGATTATTTTTCTTTAAATGATCCCGTAGATTAGAAATTAAGAAATGTTTCAACGTTTTAAGATTCTGCTTTAGGGGTGCCTGGGTGGCTTAGTTGGTTAAGCGTCTGACTTTCGCTTAGGTCATGATCTCGCAGAACGTGGGTTTGAGCCCCGCGTCGGGCTCTGTGCTGACTGCCAGCTCAGAGCCTGGAGCCTGTTTCAGAGTCTGTCACTCCCTCTCTCTCTGACCCTCCCCTGCTCACGCTGTCTCTCTCTCTCTCCTAGAAATAAATAAAAATATAAAAAAAAAAAAAAAAAAAAAAAAGATTCTGCTTTAAGTTTAACAGAACACCAAAACAGACACAGGCTCCCAGAGTGACCTGCAGTGTTCTTTTCATTCTAGAGTGATATCCCCACCGCCCAGAGGAAGCGCTTCACTAGAGTAGAGATGGCGCGTGTTCTAATGGAGAGAAACCAGTATAAAGAGAGATTGATGGAGCTTCAGGAAGCTGTTCGATGGACAGAGATGATTCGGTGAGAAGTGCCTCTTGGGTGCTTGTTTTCCTAGGTTTGAACATTCTCACTCAGAACTAGTCTTGCCTTCAGGATCCAAAAGCTCTTACCCTGTTTACTAGGAGATACTTTTTTTTTTTTTCTAAATTCATTTAGATTTTCTTTTTTTTTAGTTCATTTGTAATGAGAGAGATCATGCAGCCACAGGCGCACAAACGTGGGATGGGGAGAGGGAGACACGGAGAAGGAGAGTCCCAAGCAGGGTCCCGTGCTGTCAGATCATGACCTGAGCCAAAACCAAGATGCTCAACCTACTGCGCCACCCAGGCGCCCCACTAGGAGATACTTTCTAAAGGGACACTAGGAATTGGGAACAGAATGTGATCAAAGGGGTGCCTTTGTAGATGTTTCCATGACCTCTACAAGGTCATTGCTATTACTTACGAATGATGGTCATTTTTCAAAAGAATATGGAAACTGACACTACTTTTGCAATAATGTCAGGAAAAGACAAAAATTTCTTGTGCCACACAGGAAACTAAGTTATTTTTACTCAGTGTCTTTCTGTAAAATACTTGTTGGGTTTCCTCCTTTCTGACTAGTCATGCAAAATGTACCTTCTATTGACATCTTTGCTGGTTGGATCTTAGATCTCACCCAATGCTGCCATCTAACGGTCATACTCTCAGTAGCAGTGTACCTCGCTTGCTTGCTTGCTTGCTTGATTTATTTATTTATAAAAAATGTTTTTTAATGTTTATTTATTTTTGGGAGAGACAGAGTACGAGTGAGAGAGGGGCAGAGAGAGAGAGGGAGAAATACACAGAATCAGATGCAGGCTCCAGTCTCTGAGCTGTCAGCACAGAGTCTTATGCAGAGCTTGAACCCACAAACCGTGAGATCATGACCTGAGCAGAAGTCGGTCGCTTATCCAACTGAGCCACCCACGTGCCCCTTCATTAGTTTAATTTAGAAAGAGTTCATGAAAAGTTTGTGAGCTAGTTTTCTCCTAATTTACTTATTTTTGAGAGACAGACTGTGATTGTGGAGGGGCAGAGAGAGGTTGACACTGAATCCAAAGTAAGTTCCAGGCTCTGAGCTGTCAGCACAGAGCCCGGCATGGGGCTTGAACCCAGGAACTGTGAGATCATAACCTGAGCCGAAATTGGATGCTTATCTAAAAGAGCTAACCAGGCACCCTGCCCATATTTTTGAGTGGATTCCCACATCAGATTTACCAATAATCGTAGATATACACTGACACATCATATTAAAGTTTATGAGCTATTTTTTAACCTCCAGTTTTTACTTGTGATTATATTTAACAGTTCATACGTCCTTTACCAATGTCATACTAGAATGAAAGCACTTTGTATAACACATTGGCAATTTGCTAAAATTGTAATTGCTAATAGCTAACATGGAAGGAGATCAGAATTCTAATCTTCATTAATTGATCAAAGAAACTGATGTACTAAGAAGCTTGTTCTTAACTCTCACACTTAATGAATATTAAATAAATAATATTTTAAGAATTGAGGTATATAGACAGGTTCCACTTTTCATTGCTATTTTTTTTTTCATTTTTTAAAATATTTATTTTTGAGAGAGAGAGACAGAGTGCAAGCAGGGGAGGGGCAGAGAGAGAGGGAGAAACAGAATCTAAAGCAGGTGCCAGGCTGTGAGTTGTCAGCCCAGAGCCTGATGCGGGCCTTGAACCACGAACCGTGAGATCATGACCTGAGCCGAAGTCGGACGCTTAACCCACTGAGCCACCTAGGAGCCCCATCACTGCTATTTTTAATTCTAGCAGCCACGTGGTAGTCCACAAGTGAAAAGAAATGGTAGCTCATTTTAAACTTTTTCATTGAATTAAAAGATGTTTTAAATTCAGTTCTTTAAAAAACCATGGAGAGGGACGCCCGGGTGGCTCAGTGGGTTAAGTGTCCGACTTCGGCTCAGGTCATGATCTCATGGTTCGTGCGTTCAAGCCCCGCGTCAGGTTCTGTGCTGCCAGCTCAGAGCCTGGAGCCTGCTTCAGATTTTGTGTCTCCCTATCTTTCTGACCTTCCCCTGCTCACGCTCTCTGTCTCAGAAATAAATAAAACATTAAAAAAAAAAAACATTTAAAAAAAAACATGGAGAGTGAATTCTGATAGAGCAGAATTCTTACCACCTTACTAAATCGGTATGGAGTGCCAAATTTCTGAAATTTTCTTGAACTCCAGTTTATCCCCATCTCCAGTGATCTTTTCAGTTAATGGGAAAGTTTTAGTCCTGTGAAAAATGACCCATCAGAACAGTAAAGTTACAGGCTATTTTATGAGAGCTTAGAGCATGAGATGATAGAGACCTTTATGTAAAGATAAGGATTTAGGATTTACATGACGGTATTTTGACATAAGGGAGAATTGGAGGATATCTTTTCAATAAAAATTTTTAAATATTAACATTCAGGCATGTTGGCTGTCTGTTCAGCCGAGAAAACAGTCATGTCACTGTTAGTAGATTGAACTCTTGATGAAGGGATGGTGTTTTATTTATCTTAGTTGTATTAGCCTTTACAGGTTGACTGACCCTTGATAGGTCAAAGCAACTACTTGCTGCATTTAATTGTTGATTCTCTTTTCTGTATTTCATGAACTTCTTGGGACCTCTCTTCTTCAGATAGAAAGCTACGACACCTCACTGATAAAACATTTTTTCTTTCTTTGTTTTTCTTTTCAATTGTAGTGCATCAAGAGAAAATCCAGCCATGCAGGAAAAAAAAAGGTCAAGCATTTGGCAGTTGTAAGTATCTAAAATCACATAAAGACATCAGAGAGCACTTTGAAACAGGAAGGTTACAGTCAGAATTTTTTTAAGAATGATTTCCTATCTTCTTTCTTTTTAAAATTCAGAGTGTATGGCTAAACTGAACTTCTTCTTTTTGATACGTAGCATGCCAGCTCGGTAAGCTATTCTTGAGGACAAAACATATGCTATCGTAAGCTGCATCGTGTTGGTTGTGCATTTGGTGGAATCTTCTGCTAAATTAAATAAAACCTATGGGGAATTATTTGTAGAGTTGATAATTACCTGGATCCTCAGTAAATATGTTACGTGGATTCATTGGTTGTGTGATTGTAAGGAACTTACTTGATTGAAAGTAAAGCTTAGAAGTTTAGTGTCTGTAAGTTTGAGATATGTGTGTTTTGGACTTGAATTATGTTTGTGCCAGAAGCACTGTGCTTAAAACTTATCCCTTTTTTGGAGAGTCTGCTATCTAATAGAAGTGTTAATTCTTTTAAGTGGATGTGAAGCTAAATACATAATTTGAGCTTAATAAGATTATGTGTAAGATGGATGTTAAAATGGCAATATGTGTTCCAGGACTTTCTTACTATCTTTAGAACTGGTGAACGAAGCTTCTGTTCGAAACTTGCAGCCATAACCTTGCTATTTAACAACTGCTCACCAAGTAGGAGCTAGGAACCACCTTACTTTATTTCTTCATTACAAGAAGTTCCCTGCACTTAAGACTGTCTTCGTTTCATTATGTGAATTGTTAATTAAAGAACAAGGATCTGCCATTCTAAGTGATAGTTTCTCTTTCCTGAATGTCTGAGTTTGGCTGTGAGTTATTGCTAAGGTCGTGATGTATGACTACAAAAATCTTTCGGCCAGCTTCTAACTCATTGCCTTGTAAAAGCACTCTAACTTGTGGAAAGTTGTGGATTGTTTCTTGCAGTGCATGTAATCGCTCTCTCACTCTCTCTCTCACTTTTTAGTTTCAGCCGACTTTTTAGCTCCTCAAGTAATACTGCTAAGAAGCCTGAACCACCTGTTAATTTGAAGTACAATGCACCCACCTCTCACGTGACTCCTTCTGTCAAGAAAAGAAGCAGCACCTTATCTCAGCTCCCTGGGGATAAGTCCAAAGCCTTTGATTTCCTTAGTGAAGAGTACGTATTTTCCAGACTAGTGTTTATGCTCTAAAGTAAGTTAACAGTTCAGGATCAGCTGTAAGGTTCACATAAATCTATAAAGAAACCAGTTTTGTAATGTGGCTGCCTACCTTTATTTTGACTTGTAGTCAATATCTTTTATGAAAATTGCACTTCATGGTTTTCATAAACGGGGAATTGCTTTGAAATGTCTCCTTGTTGCTGGTATAACAACACTGATAGGTATCAGTCGAAATGTTAAAGGCCTATAGAGCCCTTCATCCTAGGTGTGAGAACATTCTGGTGTCAGAAACAGCTGATTTTCCCTCCTGACTCTGCTGCTCATTAGGTACATGACCTTGGACAACCTAACCTCTCAGAGCCCCAGTTTCTCTGTCTGTAAAATGAGTCTGAAAATCTGTCTCAGAGATACTAGGGTTAAATTCTACAGTGTCTGATACACCGATAGACTTGTTAACTATGCATACATAGCAAGTCACCTCACAAACATTTAAATAGCCCAAAGAAAGACTAATTATTTTCAGGATGATTTTCTTTGTTATTTTACTCCATTGTTCACAAACTGATCCAGTCAGTTTGCATTTTTGTCTTCTGAAACAAATTAATGGGGTCCAGAAATGAACCTTTATTATCTTCCTAAGACAATATAAGTTTATTTATCTTTAATTACCTCTGGCACATTCCCAGGCATTAGAAAATTCTCAGTACATATTTGTTGAATGAACAAAAAAGGGAGGAACTAAAAATATATAAGAATTTTTCCCTCTCATATCGCCAAATTCTGAAACCTGATAGAAATGTGATGGCTGGTGATTAAACATAATACAGCAGTCTGCTTGCTAATCTGTTAAAGCTTGAACACTGTACCTGCTGCACAGCTTTAGAAAGACAAGCTTTTAGGATAATACTTCCCTTTTTTTTTTAATGTTTATTATTTTGAGAGAGAGACAGAGTGTGAGTGGTGGAGGGGCAGAGAGAGAGGGAGTCACAGAATTTGAAGCAGACTCCAGGCTCTGAGATGTCAGCACAGAGCCTGATGTGGGGCTTGAACTCCCAGACCAAGAGATCATGACCTAAGCCAAAGTCGGACGCTTAACTGACTGAGGCACCCAGGTGCCCCAGGATACTACTTCTTAAGGCAGAAGTCTGAAGTAAACTATTCTGAAATTATGTAATTTTTTTTTGTTGTTATTTTTGCTCTCTTAGTGGGAAAGGGAAGAGATGCTATTGCTATATTCCCTTAATTAAAAAGGGATTTTTTTTTTTTTTTTTAAAGAACTGAAGCTAGTTTAGCCTCACGCAGAGAACAGAAGAGAGAACAGTACCGTCAGGTGAAGGCCCACGTTCAGAAGGAAGATGGTAGAGTGCAGGCTTTTGGCTGGAGTCTGCCTCAAAAGTACAAACAGGTAACACGTGAACATGGTAAGAGCATCTAGTGGGAAAAGCAAGGGGAGAGAGGAGTGTCCCTGGGCACGAAGGAGTTGAAATACAGGTCTCAAAACCTGCTCGTTTCAAGTTCATGGATCTGAGACACATTTAGAGAAGGGCTCAGGGTAGTGGTTTTCAGGCTATTTCCTGGCGCCCCAGGGCACAAAAGAAACGCCGGATCTGTGAGGAGGGAGAGCGTCAACAGGAGGTGGTTCAAGTGCGTGGGGCTTGAGGTGCCTTGCTCGTTTGTTTCTTGTGTTTTTGTCTTGTTTTGTTTTTAGTGAAGTAGAGTCGACATAGAGCAGCATTATGTTCATTTCAGGTGTACAACATAATTTGATATTTTTATATATTCTGAAGTGGTCACCACATTAAGTCTAGTTAATAGTTAACATCCATCACTGAACCTGGTTGCAGATCTTTTCTTAACAGTGAGAACTTTAAAGATGACTCAGCCACTTTAATGTGCGACAGTGTTATTAATTATAGTTGCCATGCCGTCCATTACAAATGCGAGTTTGCACTTTTTGACCCCCTTTACGTACTACTTCCCCTACTCACCCTGCCTCTCGCAGCCACCAGTTTATTCTCTGTATTTATGAGCTTTGTATGTTTGTTTAAGATTCCACAGATGAATGAGATCATATGGTATTTGTCTTTCTCTGCCTGAATTTACTTCACTTAGCATAATGCCCTAAAGTTCCATCCATGTTGTCATAAGTGGGAGGATACCATTCTTTTTTTTTTTTTTTTTTTGCGGCTGAATAATACTCCGCTGTATTTTTATACCATATTTCCTTTATACGTTCATTTATTGACGGACACTTAGGTTGTTTCCATGTCTTGGCTGCTGTAAATAATGCTACAGTGAACATAGAGATGCACATATCTTTTCAAGTTAATGTTTTTGTTTTCTCAGATAAATACCCAGAAGTGGAATTGCTGCATCATATGGTAGTTCAATTTTTCATTTTTTTTTTAAAGTAATCTCTGTGCCCAGTGTGGAGCTTAATAAACTCATGACCCCAAGGTCAAGAGTTACATACTCTACTGACTGAGCCAGCCAGGCACCCCTGTTTTTAACTTTTTGAGGAACCTCCATCCTATTTTCCATGGTGACTACACCAGTTTATATTCCCACTTACATAGTCACGAGCATTCCCTTTTCTGCACATCCCTCCAACGCTTGTTATTTCTTGTCTTTTTGATAATCGCAATTCTGGTGTCAAGTGGTATCTAACTATGGTTTTGATTTGGATTTCCCTGATGATTAATGATGTTAATATTAACATTGTTTCATGTACCTGTTGGCTGTCTGTATGTCTTCTTTGGAAAAGTGTTTATTCAGATCACTTGCCCATTTTTAAATAAGATTTTGGTGGGGAGCAATTGATTTTAAAGAGTATCCTGCTGTATTTTAGTGTTTGAAGATTTCATTTTTTAAAAAACAACATCTATTTTTTTAGAAGTTTTAAGAAACCATTGTTATGGAGCCTTTCAAAAAAAAAAAAAAATTTTTTTTTCCCCCTGAGAGAGAGACAGCGTGAGCAGGGGAGGCTCAGAGAGAGAGGGAGACACAGAATCTGAAACAGGCTCTGAGCTAGCTGTCAGCACAGAGCCCGACGTGGGGCTTGAACCCATGAACTGTGAGATCAGGACCTGAGCCAAACGCTTAACCGGCTGAGGCACCCAGGTGCCCCGTCATGGAGTCTTTCAGACTATTGATGTAAAACTCAGTTTGCATCTACAGAAACTTGTCTGCTTCCATATTCCCACCGCTCAAAGACTCAGCACATGTGTACTCACATACATGCTGTTGCACACACATATGCACTAACATGTATATGAGTTAGTGTATCTCTTATGAACTCCCGTAGTATCTTGTTTTTTCTAATTGCCACTTGACTTTCTGCTTATTTTTCAAATAAGAATAACAAAATTAACTTAAACTTGATTTCAAAGAGTAAGTATGTACTAGCAGTGCTTGCTCATGGGTCAGTGGTTGTGTGAATTCACTTCTGATGAGACTTACCAATGTGTCTTTTTCTCTCCTCTTCCCAATTACTAGGTAACCAATGGCCAAGGGGAAAATAAGATGAAAAATCTTCCTGTGCCTGTCTATCTCAGACCTCTAGATGAAAAAGATACATCAATGAAGGTAGATTAATTTTGAAGTTAAAGAAAATATTTCTTAAACTCTGAGGTGGATTTTTTCCCCCCTAGAACCAAGAAAGTTTAAATTCTACTTCTGGGAGTGAACTTATTGTTTATTTTGTAGTTTTAAACTGGGATACTTTGAATATTAAGGACCTGTGTTCATGGGGCGCCTGTCTGATTCAGTTAGTAGAGCATGCGACTCTTTTTTTTTTTTATTTTTTTATTTTTTATTTTTTATTTATTTCTAGGAGAGAGAGAGAGAGACAGCGTGAGCAGGGGAGGGTCAGAGAGAGAGGGAGACACAGACTCTGAAATAGGCTCCAGGCTCTGAGCTGGCAGTCAGCACAGGGCCTGACGCGGGGCTCGAACCCACGAANGAGAGAGAGAGACAGCGTGAGCAGGGGAGGGTCAGAGAGAGAGGGAGACACAGACTCTGAAATAGGCTCCAGGCTCTGAGCTGGCAGTCAGCACAGGGCCTGACGCGGGGCTCGAACCCACGAACCGCGAGATCATGACCTAAGCGAAAGTCGGACGCCTAACCGACTAAGCCACTCAGGCGCCCCGAGCATGCGACTCTTAATCTCAGGGTTATGAGTTCAAGCCCCATGATGTGGAGCTCCCAGTGGGGGTAAGCCCCATGTAAAAGAAAGAAACAAACAAAAAGACTTATATTCCAAATCATTAGATTGTTAAAGAAATGTGAAAAGGTCTGAACATTTTAGAGAGAAAATAGACTTAATACCTCTTTAAAAATTTTTTTAACCCAAAAAGCTGTGGTGTGCTGTTGGAGTCAATTTATCAGGTGGGAAGACCAGAGATGGTGGCTCTGTTGTTGGAGCAAGTGTATTTTACAAGGATGTTGCTGGTTTGGATACAGAAGGCAGTAAACAGCGAAGTGCATCACAGAGCAGTTTAGACAAGTTAGACCAGGAACTTAAGGTAAGTGTGTTCACTAACATTTGACCTCCTGGGCTTAGCTCTTTGGTCCAAAACTTATTTCTGGACCAGCTTCTAACTAATTGGGGTTATTAGGCCTTTGCTTATTCCCCGTGCTCTTTTCTAGATCTGTTTTACTGAGGTATATTTTACATACAGGAGGCTATTTACACACGTGAAAATGGTACAGTTCAAAGAGTTTTGACAACTGTCTGCACCCGTTTAGGAGCCATCACAATCAAGACACAGAACATTTTTATCACTGCTAGTTTCATGTCTGCTAATTAATATTGGAAGTTGGTTTTATGTCTGGCCTTTCAAATAATCTGCAGATAAACTCAAAATAGCATTGCCCTTTACTGTAATAGCACAGCCTTATGAAGTACACATACATATCATTTAAACATTCTTTTTTTTTTTACTTTGTATACATAGGAACAGCAGAAGGAGTTAAAAAATCAAGAAGAATTATCCAGTCTAGTCTGGATCTGTACCAGCACTCATTCAGCTACAAAAGTAATCATTATTGATGCTATTCAACCAGGCAACATCCTAGACAGTTTCACTGTGTGCAACTCTCATGTTCTCTGCATAGCCAGCGTCCCAGGTAAGGGTAAGCCACTCCCCTTTCTCCCTGCCGTCTGCACCTTTGTACTGTCAGGAACTGATTTGTTTACTGGAGATGCAGTCATGCACCGCTCGCTTGGAGTTTGTGTTCTAGTTGGGGAAGACCAAAAATAAACTGGAAACAAATGACTAAAGATATTTTCAGTACTATGAAGAAAGTGAAACATGGTAATATGAGAAGATGATTGGTGGGCAGAGAGCAAGAGGCCATTTAGATTAACTAGTAAGAGAAGGCTTTTTAAAGCTCTGTGTTGAATATTAATAGGATGTTTAAACATTGGTTTAAACATTAAACAGGTTGGTGATATGTCTGCACAGTGGAATATTTTCCAGTCATAAAAAGGAATGGAATTCTGATATGTCCTACAACAGAGATTAATTTTGGAAACATGCCAAGCAAAATAACCCAGCCACAAAAAGGACACATGTTGCATGATTCCCTTTATGTAAGGGGTCTGGACTAGGCAGATTCAGAAAGACAGGTAGACTAGAGTTTACCAGGGATGGGCGAGGAGGGGCTCTGGGAACAGGGAGTTACTGTGTAATGGGCACAGACTTTCTGGGCGGGTGATGGACAAGTTTTAGACATAGATAGTTGTGGTGCTTGCATAGCATTGTGAATGTAATTAATGCCACTGAACTGTACCCTTAAAAACGTTAAATTATCAAGTTTTAGATTACTCATGTATATCTTACTACAATAAATACTTTAATGTCTATATAACAACAGCTTTTGAATAAAGAAAACTGAAGGAATTTATCTTTATATGGCAAATGCTTAGCTTTTATATGTATTCCTAATATCTTGAGAGACTGTATACGTGTAGGGTTTGTTTGGTTTTTTTAATGTTTATTTTTGAGAGAGAGAGAGTGAGAGTGGGGGAGGAGCAGAGAGAGGAGAAAGAGCATCTGAAGCTGAGCATCACTGTCAGGGCAGAGCCCGATGCAGAGCTCAGTCTCACAGACTGTGAGATCATGACCTGAGCTGAAATCAAGAGCCAGACTGAGTCTCCCAGGTGCCCCAGGATGATCAGTTTTTAATAGTGTTGGAAGTCCATATTTTATTTTATATTTATTTATTATTTGTTCATTTTAAAGTTTATTTTGAGAGAGAGAGAGAGAGAGAGAGAGAGAGAGAGAGAACCAGTGAGGGAGGGGTAGAGAGGCAGGGACAGAGAGCCCAAGGCAGGCCTCAAATCCTCAAAATGTGAGATCATGACCTGAGCTGAAGTTGGGCGCTTAGCTGACTAAGCCACTGAGGCACCATGGAAGTCCATATTTTTATTTTATTGTTTATTTAAATGTTTGTTTATTTTCGAGAGTGTGCACGTAAGCGGGGGAGGGGCAGAGAGAGAGAGATTGAGATTGAGAGAGAGAAAGAATCCTAAACCGGCTCTGTGCTGACAGCAGCGAGCATGATGCGGGGCTCAAACTCGTGAACCATGAGATCATGACCTGAGCCGAGACCAAGCGTCAGATGCTTAACTGACTGAGCGCCCCCCCCCGGCCCCCCCGCCCCCCGCTGCGCCCCCGGAGTCCATGTTTTAAATAGTAATCTTGATAATTAAAAAATTTGTTTCGCTGATTTGTCAGGTAATAGATTTCCTTGTTTGAAACCTCATTGGGTGGCTGCCAGGGAGCTCGTTAAGAACAGAAGTGTCACATATGCCATGGTCAGGTTCACTTGTGCTTCCAGTAATAGGCTGTCAATTTTTTCAGCTACTTTCTCATTTTGTGAAGGTTACTTTAAATAAAATTTAAAGTTGTCCTCCTGGCAGTGTGTTCGAGTAGCTGTTTGTCTCCCCTGCATACTCTCCTTTCAAACCAATACTTGCTTTCTTGGAGAAAATGCTCCTTGTGGGGGTTTACTCAGCTATTAGAAGACGGCTTCTCCTGCTTCTCAGGAGCAAGAGAAACAGACTACCCTGCAGGGGAAGAGCTTTCAGAGTCTGGACAGGTGGACAAAGCATCCCTGTGTGGCAGCGTGACCAGCAACAGCTCGGCAGAGACAGACAGCCTGCTGGGGGGCATCACTGTGGTTGGCTGTTCTACAGAAGGGGTGACAGCGGCCGCCACTTCCCCAAGTACCAACGGTGCTTCTCCCGTGACGGAGAGGCCAGCAGGTATATCTCTGTCCCGTACGTGCCCTCGCTGTCCGGAGTCAGAACCTGTCCCACGAGCCTCGTTACGGACGGTCTCATACTTAATGTAGATCTTGAAGTGATGGGAATGAAAGAGCTTGAAGGAAGACACTGTCAAGACCGTTAAGTCGTTCCGTATTTCGTGACACAGCGTGGAGGGGGACGGGGTCGGTGGAGTGGAGTTCTACAGTGGTGTGTCATATAGGGACACTATGGGGAGAAAAGCGCAAATTCCCACTGGTTAGCATGTTTTATTTATTTTGTAGAAAAGGAAGCAGAAAATAGTGAGGTTGATGAAAATGTTCCAACAGCAGAAGAAGCCACCGAGGCCACAGAAGGCAACGCAGGGTCAGCCGAAGACACCGCGGACACCTCCCAGCCCGGCGTCTACACAGAGCACGTCTTCACGGACCCTCTGGGGGTTCAAATCCCAGAGGACCTCTCACCTGTGTATCAGTCAAGGTATACAGACGGGTTGGCAGCTGAGGAAGCCAGATACGTGCTCACGTAAAGCGAACCAGAATCCCCTCAAGCAGCCATGGGAATCCCACTAGTGGGATTGTGGCAGACTGTGGTGTCATTACTTACTCCCGGTGTGCCTCCACTTCTCCTTCTGCTGCATTCGTTCTGGTCCCCCCCACCCACCCCCCTGCCACGCCCCACTCATGGGGCTAACAACCTTAAAAAAAAATCTTGCCTATATAGTACATTACTCAGACTCTTTCTGCTCATTTTCTCCTCTGATATGATTTTGTTTTTCAATTCCATTTGGCTTGTAATTGTGCCATTTACTCCCCAGCCCTGCTTTTACTACAGCCCTACTTATCTACAGAATTGGTAATTTAGATTTCCCGTGGGGGCTTGGATGACTTTGGTGAAGTTTGTTTTCTGGCAAATGGCTCTTCTTGTTCGGTAATATCGGCCCATTTAGTGAATTCTTTAATTTTATTTTCTGCCTTCTCTAGGCCTTTATAGAAAGCTAATGGGGATCCATCTAAACGTGATTCGTTTTACAATATGATACTTTTCCTCTTAGCTTAGAGAACAATCAAGTGTCTATTAACAGTTGTTAATTTAAGAATAAAATTTCGGGGCGCCTGGGTGGCTCAGTCGGTTAAGCATCCGACTTCGGCTCTCGTCATGATCTCACGGTTCGTGGGTTCGAGCCTCACGTCGGGCTCTGTGCTGACAGCTAGGTCAGAGCCTGGAGCCTGTTTCAGATTCTGTATCTCCCTCTCTCTCTGACCCTCCCCTGCTCATGGTGTCTCTATCTCTGTCTCTCTCTCTCTCTCTCAGAAATAAATAAAATGTTAAAAAAAATAAACTCATCTTTTTAGACTTAGAAGATTTGTTTTGGATTTGATAGCTTAGTTGTCTTTTTCTAAAAATATTCTTTTTTTTTTTTTTTTCATTTTAAGCATTATTTTTTCTGATTTCNAGCAGGGGAGGGTCAGAGAGAGGGAGACACAGAATCTGAAGCAGGCTCCAGGCTCTGAGCTAGCTGTCAGCACAGAGCCTGACATGGGGCTCAAACCCATGAACTGTGAGATCGTGACCTGAGCTGAAGTCGGACCCTTAACTGACTGAGCCATCCAGGCGTCCCTAAAAATATTGACAGTCCAAAAGGAAGATCTTGGCAGAGAATGCAAGCATATTTTAACTTATTACTTTATTTTAGAAAATTCTTTATACTCCTTCTCCTTTGTGTGTGTGTATGATTTTAAAACAAACCATCCCTTCCTCTTCTTTCCCCCCAGGAAAAAACTTATAAAATTCAAAATAACCCTAAGGGAGAGCCATAATTACAGTCTGGATATTAACTGCTATATTTCATTACTATGTATCAACTCCCTTATCTGCACCTTGGTCTTCTCTAGTATGTTAATGTTACTTCTGGTAAAACTATTGAAATACTTATTATAAGCATTTAAATTTGACTTTTCTGGAATGTTAGTGTTTAATTTTTTTTTTCAAACCATTAAACTAAAATATAGAAGTGTTCAGTCCCTGAAAACTAAGCATACTGCGATATATTTCCTTTCCCCACCTTTTCCAGTAACGACTCAGATGCGTATAAAGATCAAATATCAGTATTGCCAAATGAACAAGATCTGGTGAGAGAAGAAGCCCAGAAAATGAGTAGCCTTCTGCCGACTATGTGGCTTGGAGCTCAGAATGGCTGGTAGGTGGCCGACTCTTTTCATATTAGAGTATCTTTAGGTTTTCACTTTGTTTTTGGAATCAGAAGATGAATAAGTAAAATCTGGCGCATAGGCATACAATAAAAAGTGTGGAGAACTTCCTGTACATACAGATTTTGAGGTGATGCTCCAGCTACCTCATAAACTGGATTTTCATTGCTTACGAATGGTAACTCAGATAGTTCTTTGTCATGGAATGTTCTCTTCATATAATTCTCTTGGAAGAAGAGGTAAATAAAACTTTAAAATCTGGGTAATCCAGAAATAGAAGATCCTGGACAGCATGGAGACAGAATTATTAATGCACAGAAGGTTTATGTAGGCTGAGTGTATTCAGGAAATAACAGTGATTAAACTAATTTTTTTGGCTGCGGGAAGGCCCAGTCCCAAGCATAACCGCTTCCTAGAGTTACTAGGAAAACCAGGACCGATCCCTATCTCAAAGCTTAGGAGGTAACTGACATCACGTAGCTTGTTCACATGCTAGCGGTGTGGGGAGTTTCAGAAGATTGTGCTTTCCCACAGGTAAGCAAAGTCGCCAGTGCATCTTTTCCATAGGGGTCTAATACTACACAGTGGGGGCGCAGCACACTTTTTCTATGAAGGATCAGATAAGAAATACGTTAGGCCTTGTGGCCATGTAATCTCTGTAGCAACTTCTCTGTGTGGTGGTGGCACAGAAGAGGGCATCGCCCTGGCCGCACGTAAGTGGAGGATCATAGCTGTGTCCCCGTAACACCTTATGGACACTGAAGGTTGAATTTCACATATGCCTCAGATGCCATAAAATACTCTTGATTTTTTCCCAACTGTTTAAAATGTAAAGACCATTTTTATCTTGCACACTCTACTAAGGCAGATGAAGGGCTAGATTTGGCCTGCAGGGCGTAGCTTGCCACTCTCTGACGTAATAAACCAGTCTGTTATCGGAAAGTTATAGTTCCATGTGGTCAAAAAGCAAGGTAATTTTTTAAAAAGGAGTTTAGCCAAGGACCCTGAGGTATGTTGTAATCTGAAATTAACCGACCGTGTGTTACTCTAGTTCTGGCTTTTCATTCTTCTGTGTTTCTCTTTGCTCAAGCAGCTGATTTCTCTGCGCTAGACTCTCATTGTTGTTATTTCCTAAGATTTTTGTGTTAACTCTTCTTTCCTCCTGAAGGGACTTTGTGGCCATTGTCAGATGTAAGCAGCGACTTGACGTTCTCTATGCCTTACCTGTCTTGATTTTGTTCTTGCAGTCTGTATGTGCACTCCTCGGTAGCCCAGTGGAGAGGATGCCTCCATTCCATTAAACTTAAAGATTCAATTCTCAGTATTGTGTAAGTTTTATTTTAGAAATTCTTCCTTTTAAAAATACATATTTTATTATAAACTATCTTTTAAGACTGTTAAAGCTAACATGCGCTTCATGATTAAGTCAATATCCAGTTTTGGTTTTTTTATTTTAGCCCTCTTTATGGAAGCTGAGTGAGATTCCAACTCTTACTAGAAAGTAAAGTAGTTCTTAAGTAGAGCTTTAGGTGAAACTTGCCAGGTTGATTCCTCACCAGAGGTGAGTTCTTTAGTACTCCGGGACCTATTTATGTTTGTTTTAGGATACATTTTATACCTCGTACTTTGTGAGTATGTTGATTGGGGCATTGGTTCACTAGTCTGTTTATGCATGTTGACTGTCAGAAACTCCAAAGTCCACTCAAGGTGTCTGCTCTGGTCTGTGGACCTTTTGCAATGAGAGAAGCTTGGGTCAAAAAGTAAAACTGCTGAGTCACCACACAGGCTGTTTATTTAGTTCTGCTGACATTTTCACAGCAAGACTTTCTCGATGAAGAGTATGTATTCTTGGGGCGCCCGGTTGGCGATAGAGCATGTGACTCTTGATCTTGGGTTTGTGAATTTGAGCCCCACATTGGGCATATAGATTACTTAAAAATAAAAAGTATATTCTTTGGGTTCTGGTGTAAGCTCTTTGTCTATACCATGGGCTGGCCCTCTGAGAGCCTCGAGCGACTAGTTCAGTAGCATGTGGCCCCACATTCATTCCCACATGGATGGAGAGCTCTGAAACCCCGTTTCCTGTTCGCAGACATGTGAAAGGGATTGTATTAGTGGCCCTGGCTGACGGCACCCTCGCGATCTTTCACAGAGGAGCTGGTGAGTTGCTATGAATACAGAGTGTGCGCTAATCTGTTGCTTTGCAGAAGCATTTTCTAGCAGACTGGCTTATGTTTTAAAGAAATGATACTTAATAGGAGAAAGAGTAAGGGTTTAAACTGAACGCTAACAGTGGTGACTTTTGTAGATCCGTGCGTGCACGTAGTTTATCATTGCAAAGTACTCATGCCTAATGTGTGTGGAGGCAGCTGTTCTTGTTCATATACTTAGGAATTTAGTGAGAGGGAATCCTTTCTCTTTTTCAATATTTTAAAAAATAATTTATATCCACTTAGATTTGGAAAGTTTTTAAGTTTTTAATCGGATATAGTTTAATCATTTTCATGTCATGTTATTTATATCCTTCCTCTTTTTACAACCGGTGTTTCTGTCATCAGCAGACAGGGCTGGTGGAGGACCAGAAACCTGCCTTGAATTAAGGAAACTAGGGAATTCAGTGCACGATACTTCCTAACCCCTTGGTACATGTATCAGCCAACATGATCATTCGTCTTCTAGGTAGAAATTAGATTGCTAGAGCAGGAGAATATTCTATAAATATAGATACACTGAGTTTGGATTTTATCAGGGCTTTTCCCAAAGTCTCCTCCTACCTTTTTGAGCTTGGGAAAAATGTGGGGTAGATGATGTTTAGGTGTCTTTGTAACTGACAAAGAGATTGCTGGTTAAGACTCCATGTCATCGGAGAGTTGAGGCACTCCGTTTTACCTGGTTCAGACCCTTTGTAGACTTTCTGTGACCATCATTCTCACAGCAGCTTGTGACAAGGTCCTGCTGTCACCCTCACAGTTGAGGAAACTGGAGGCACAGAGGTTTTTATTCACTTCGTAGCCAGCCAGCTAACAAGTACGAAAGCTTAGAAAAAATGTGGTAATAAATGGTTTGGCACACTGAATCCAAAATTATATTAAGAGAACAGATAAAATACATTTAATCAGTTTAAATATAAAGTTCTTCATTGGGGTTCAGAAGAGTAAAAATGGGGGCAACATGTTTGAAGAATGAGAAGTATCTAAAGGTTGACCACAATTTGGTATGTTACTAAACATCCTTTTTTTTTTTTTTTTTACATTTATTCATTTTGAGATAGAGAGCACGAGTGGGGGAGGGGTGGGGGGGTAGAGAGAGAGAGAAATTGAATCCCAAGCAGGCTCCAAGATGCCAGCACAGAGTCTGATATGGGGCTTGAACTCAAAAACCGTGTGATCAGGACCTGAGCTGAAACCAAGAGTTGGATGCTTAACTGACCGAGCCACCCAGGAGCCCCTGAGTTACTGAACATATTAAGCCTGGTAGAAATCTGTGTGCAGGATAGGGCTGGTGATGGTCCTGCCCCACTCCGGTATATAAACGTGTTAAACGAACACAGGCAAAGCGGAGTTAGGATGAAGGGTCTGTAAACTGGGATGGGTACAGAGCACATGCCAAAAATGATGAATTTTGAGAGGAGGAAACACAGAGCAGTAACAAAAAAGTGGGACTGGATTATTCTATTTCCATTGGGCAAAACTATGGACTAATGGGTAGTTATATACAAGGAGCCAGACTTGCGCTTGTCAGGCATGGGGAATATTTTTTCAGAAAATTACAGCTTTTGCAAAATGCAAGAGCTGCTTTGTGAGGCTGTATGTTTTCTTTCACTGAACTCATTCAAGCAAGATCCACAAAGCAAGCTTACAGTGGCTGATTCCCATTTGTATTTCTGTCCTCACTAAAATGATTATGTGCGTTAATTCTTAAAGTGTTAGCAGTACTTTGTCCTTAACATCTACCCAGGATACATCAAAATGCAAATGAGTGAGGGAGATGTTATCCAAAGGGTTATACCAAATCCATTCTAATTGTGAAACTATCATTATAAACGGAAAACTTACTGCTGATTTATCCCATCACTGCTGCTGTTAGTGTGGAGATCCGGGCACCAGGTGGCTCATTGGACCAGATGAGCTGTGACATCTCTTTCCCAACTTTGCAGTAGACAGAATGAGAGTCAGTCTCTGCGAAGAAAAGATAAAGGGACTACATGGTATTTTGCAGTGCTTCAGCAATGCATTTATTAATTCACCCAAATAGAATGTTTCTTATGTTAGAATTGAGGAAAAGGTGGTCTGCATAAATAATCCACTTCTTCTTTTAAAGATGGACAGTGGGATTTGTCAAACTATCACCTGTTGGACCTTGGACGGCCTCACCATTCTATTCGGTGCATGACTGTGGTACATGACAAAGTCTGGTGTGGCTATAGGAACAAAATCTATGTGGTTCAGCCAAAGGCTATGAAAATAGAGGTAAGTGAAGCCGTGCGTCCTGTAGTTACTGAATGGGTATTTTCTGAGGACTCTAAGACTGTAATATTTTTAGATTCTTTAGAAATTGCTTTCTGAATCCGTGTGTTGTAGGGCACTTGAGTGATTGTCAGATGACAGCTTAGCTTTCTGTGGTGCTTCACCTCTCTTGCCACTTATGACTATGGTGGGAAGTGGGGTTTGTTTTGTTTTGTTTTTTTAAAGGAAGGAAGATTCACACATGAATGTTTAAATGTGTGTCTGAATACCTATAGATACAGATGTGTATTATTTGGACACAGGGTTCTCGATCTGTTTAATTTTGTAGGGGTTGTTTGGGACGAGGGTTCTCGAGGCTCTGCCGCCCCACGTGTATGCAGGCAGATCCCTATGTGTGTCCTAGACAGAGGAATAAGATTGCAGCGGGAATCTGCTGTAAAAAAATAAAAGCCTCTTAGCATTGCTTTCCTAAAAGTTTTGCCGCAATAGGTAAATTCATTCTAATAAAAAAAAAAAAAAACAGCAGGAAAATTTAAGGTGAAAGTCCTCCCTTTGTTCCAAATCCCACTCTGTTCCCTACAAGTCCCAAAGTTAGTCGCTTGGTGGGATTCCTACTGCCCCGATCTGTTTCCTCCATGCAGATATATACACACACAGACAGCATTGTTGGTTCCTTTTTGTTTGATTATAAATAGGCTCTTACTTCATGCGTTGCTCTGTGACAGTACACAATCCTGAGATCAAATTCAGCCTCTTTGTTGGACACTGTTGCAGGGTCCGGATACGCCAGTATTCCTTTCGTAAGCTGATATCCTGCACAGCGCTGAAATCTAGCGCCCTTTAGTTGTTTGTTCTTCGGTTCGTTTTGTAGTCTGGAGTAAAAGAACTGTGTATGTAAGCATAATCATATTTAGTAAATACTGTTTAGGCTCCTCTTAATATTCAGTCTGCCCGATTGTTGTGTCAATGAGCGCAGTGTTTTAATTGTGAACTCCCACGTAATCAAAGTAACGTCGTGATTGAACAATCTTTCCTAGAAATCGTTTGACGCGCACCCCAGGAAGGAGAGCCAGGTGCGGCAGCTTGCGTGGGTGGGGGACGGAGTGTGGGTCTCCATTCGCTTGGATTCCACGCTCCGTCTCTATCATGCACACACTTATCAACACCTTCAGGATGTGGACATTGAGCCTTATGTAAGCAAAATGTTAGGTAAGCTTCCAAAGAATTCTGTCTTTATCAGCTGAAGAGTGTTTGATGTTTAAATGGCCTCAGAGGCCGGGTAGCCCCACGAATAAGTTGCCTCCGGACTGGTGAGCTGATGTCGCTGAGTCAGGCAGCCGCCCCCCGGGTACTCCGTGGCTCTTGACGGAAACTTGGGATCATTTTTGACTCCTCTCCATTCCCCACACCTAACCCGTCACGGGGAGCTGTCAAGTCTGCCTCCAAAAATATCTTAAATCAGTTACTTCTTTATCTCTGCCATTATATCCCTGGAGGCCAGGCTATCGTCCTTACCCCCTGGGGTATCCATGGACCTCCTAAGTAGTCTCTGTGTTTCCACCCTGGTCTGTTCTCTGCACAGTAACCAGCGTGCAGGTACCACCATGACATACTTATGTAATACCAGCCACTTCTAGAATATTCCTGCTTTTAGGTGAGGTGACCTTTTGTGACCCCACCACGAAGAACTGGTCCCATGGCCTGGACCCCTCTCGAGCTCACCAGGGTCTTGTCCACTTCAGGTCCCCCACATGTGCTCTTCTAACTGTGCCCGACAGGTTCTTTTCGGTCCCTGTTTACCTGGCTTTCAGGTCATAGCGCTCACCAGGGTCTTGTCCACTTCAGGTCCCCCACATGTGCTCTTCTAACTGTGCCCGACAGGTTCTTTTCGGTCCCTGTTTACCTGGCTTTCAGGTCATAGCGTACATGGCACATCCAGAACAGACCTTTCCTAATCTTCTAATTTGATTTAAGGTCCTCGCCTACTTTTTCTTCATGGGCTTATCATTATTGTGGTTGTACCAGTACTGTTTGATTCTTGTTTATTGTCTCTCTCCCCAAAGACCATAAGCCCACGAAGGGCAGGGACTATCACTGGCTTGTTCCCTGCCTTAGCCTAATCTAGCGCTCTGTGGCTGTTGGGAATGTCATAAACACAAGCCAGTTTCAGGGCATACTATGACCACAGGTTAAAGATCTCTAGCTTAGACTGAATGGCATTTAAGGCTCCTTCTGACTTGTCACCCTCTGTGATCATATTATTCTCAGTTCCTGTAAGTAGACCCTGTGAGTGACTAAATGCTGTTTGTCTTAAATGTAATATTACCTGTTTATGAGTTATCCTTTCAAGTCTCAGAAAATACGATGAGATGTAGAAATTTCCTTCAAATAAAAAGTGCATCCAGTCTCCTTACGTTGCGTGTCTGTGGTATCCTAAAATTTCTAAACTGCTGCAGAATCGAAGTATGTAAACAAGGAAAGAATATATATTTTGATTACAATTGTTTTTACTAAGGCAAAGCAGAACTCTTTCAGCTTATAAAAACAAAGGACATTTGATTTTCCAATTTAGCAAGCTCTGATTTTGTTGTTTTTTGTTTTATTGTTTTTTTTTAACTTTATTTATTTTGAGAAAGAGGTAGAGAGCAAAGGGGGAGGAGCAGAGAGAAAGGGGGGCAGAATCCCAGGCAGGCTCTGCACAGTCAGCACAAAGCCTAAGGTGGGGCCCAAACTCACAAACTGTTAGATCCTGACCCGAGGCAAAGGCAAGAGTTGGACGCTTAACCAACTGAGGCGCCCAGGTGCCCGTGTTTTTTGCTTTATTTTGGGTTGGGTTGGGTTTGGATTGATTTTGCAGCTCCCTAATTAAATCTTGCGCCCTGCCTCCTGGTCAACAGACTTTTCTTTCTGAATGGTACTGTGATGTCAGCCACCTTCAGAATTTTCTTTTATCATTAATCACGAATGATCAGATAGGTGATAAAGCCCATTGGAAGTTGGCTTTGACGTGCACCTTCAGGAAACAACCAGCTAGCTCTGGTCAACATTTCCTCTCTCTTGTGGTAATCCAGCAGTTCTGAGGGACTTAGAACCTGAAACCTCATTTGCTCTAATTTCTCAATAAAAATTTTCCCCCTGCTCTACAGGTACTGGAAAACTGGGCTTCTCTTTTGTGAGGATCACAGCTCTTATGGTGTCTTGCAATCGTTTGTGGGTGGGGACAGGAAATGGTGTCATTATCTCCATCCCGTTGACAGAAAGTAAGTATATGTGTAGCTGACTGCCACAGTGCACTCAGACGGGTTGCAGGATGTAGTTGTGTCCAGAATTCAGGCAGAAGGAATGGTTTTGCTATTGGCAAACCTGTGGTAACTCAGAAAATCAAGGTGGTGACCAACACCCAACTGTTGTCCTTTCGTTACTTGTACAAAACTTACAGACTGTAGCGAATAGCAGTGCCCACGCTTCAGGACCAGCAGGTATAACTAAACATGTTCGACTGAGAAAAGCCCCTTTCCTCAATTTGGGAGTACCAGTCCTGTTTCCTCCTTTAGAAAAAGGTTCGAGTCCGGCTTTCTTCCAGTGTTAGTACATCAATATCTGGAAACAGGGCCTAGAATCATTCTGGTCCTTCATCTCTCCAGCAGTTACTTTAGGACATTCTGCTTGCTTTATTTGAGGTTTAGAAAATGTTGTGGGAAGTTTCTAAGGTCAGCAAGCACTCAGTTATGCTGGAGACAAGCCTTCTCTCCTGTATGTGAAAACAGACGTGAACACAATGCACATTGTGTGTTATGTTTCATTACTGTTACTTTTGTGAACAAAATGTACATTATATGTTTTTCATATTATGTTCCATTACATTGATTATCCATCCAGCGAGCGTTTTTGTGTTTCAGAATTCATGGGCAGGGAATGTTTTGAAAACCAGTGCCTTAAGTCCGTAAGATAAGTCCATAAACAAACACCTCAGTACTGCCCTACCTTTCTTCAGGGGGCAGGGAAGAGGCGTGGAAGGTGCTGTATCTGGAGCCTTTGAAGAACCTTATTCGTTTTTTTCCTTTTTTTCTTTTTATTTATTTTGAGAGAGGGAGAGAGTAAGAGGGGGAGGGGCAGAGAGAGAGGGAGACAGAGTCCCAAACAGGCTCCACACCATCGGCACAGAGTCGCATGTGGGGCTTGAACTCACGAATGCAAGATCATGACCTGAGCTGAAGTCAAGATTCGGACGCTTAACTGACTGAGCCACCCAGGTGCCCCTGAAAAACCTAAATTCCTTTTTTTAAAAAAAATTTTTAATGTTTATTTATTTTTCAGAGAGAGACAGAGTGTGAGCAGGGGAGGGGCAGAGAGAGGGAGACACAGAATTCGAAGCAGGCTCCAGTCTCTGAACTGTCAGCACAGAGCCCGACGTGGGGCTCGAACTCACGAACTGTGATATCATGACCCGAGCCGAAGTTAGACACTCAACCAACTGAGCCACCCAGGCGCCCCAGAACCAAATTCTTAATCCCAGCTGTCTTTTCTGTAATTACTTCTAAATTTACATGAGTTCATTTCAGTTCTTTATAAAAGAGAATTCCATTTTAACGTAGCCATTTGAACAGGATTTCTTTTTTTTTTTTGTATTTTATTTTGAGAGAGAGAGAGCATGAGCAGGGGAGGGGCAGAAAGAAAGGGGGACAGAGCATCTGAAGCAGGCTCTGTGCTGACAGTAGTGAGCCTGATGTGGGGTTTGAACCCATGAACCTTGAGATCATGACCTGAGCTGTCGAAGTTGGACGCTCAATTGACTGAGCCATCCAGGCACCCCTTGAACAGGATTTCTTCCATCCAAGTACTAACCAGGCCCGACCCTGCTTAGCTTCCAAGATCAGACGAGATCGGGCGCGTTCAGGGTGGTATGGCCGTAGACGGAACAGGATTTCTTACAGAAAAAGGGGAAATAATAGCATTTAGGAAGCGCTCCCTGTTCAGTTCTTATTCTTTGAAATTGCTTTATAATAAGGAAAGCAAAATCACAGTGAACCAAATTGTCCTTTTTGAGCAGAGCTAGTCTACAGAGGCTTTGGTAAGACCTTTTCATGTTACTTGGTATTATACCAAGTTGGACTGACTTCGGTAGCGTAGTCAGGAGCTCGGAGGGCCAGGCTAGCAGCTGGAAGCGAGGCGGCGAGAGTGGAGGCTCACGGCGGCGTTGTCCCGTGCCGTGCGCCTCTCCATGGCCCTTTCCTCCTCTCTCACTGTAGCCGTAATCCTCCACCAGGGACGCTTACTGGGGCTGAGGGGTAAGTGCAGATCCTGAACCCAGCTCTTCTTCCTGGCTTCTGATGGCCACTGGGAGGCTGTCCTCCGGCTCTAGATGCCCTCTTGAATGTTCTTAAACGCCATCCACTCGCAGTCACTGCATCGCAGCAGGTGTCCTGTCGGTTTTGTTTTTTAATATTTGTTCCATAGCCACCAACCTACTGCTCAGCGGCTTAGTGTGTTTATCATCTTTTGTTGCAGCTGAACTTTCCTTCAGACTTTGTTTTCCTTCCAGTAAAAACACGAAACATCTCTTCAAACTGTCATTAATCTCCATTGTTTACTCTTGTTACCAGCCACGTTTCTTTTCATTCACTTACTGGCCCATGGAATGGGGATGTTTTGTGAGTCTGGTTGTTCTAAAATAATGCAGCAAACCATCTGTCTGGTGTAGAGCGAAGCCACCCTGTCATAGTGGCTGCACCCTTTAAACACAGCTTTTTACCACCCCCCTCGAGGGAGATGCTCTTACCACAGGGGAGAAAAATCAGAAGCTAGACCGTGAAATGGTTATTTAAAAATATACACATTTGCTTTAAACTGTGTAACTAGTTAGTCTTCTAAAATGAGGGTTAAAACAACAGCATAAAACAGACATCCCTAAGATTCAAATCTGGGTGTTTTTTATTGTTGCCCCCTCCCCCTTTTAAATCAATAGGTGTGTTTCAAAGTAAGCTTAGTTATTGCTAGACTGGCAAAATCCCCTACTCCATTTACTGAGGTACCTAAAAATAACTAGCATGCTGTATTATCTTTTTTTTCCCAGCTTTGTCTTGAGTTGGCATTGCTGCCCTTGTTTTTACCTCGACTGGCTGTAGCTTTTAGATAATATCATAAGGATTAACCAGTAACCTCCTGCATCATCACCATTTCCTAGGGGGAAATATTTGGTATTTGGTTTTTCTTTTGCAGCAAATAAAACCTCAGGAGCACCAGGCAATCGTCCTGGAAGCGTAATCCGCGTGTATGGCGATGAAAACAGCGATAAAGTGACTCCAGGGACGTTTATACCCTACTGTTCAATGGCACACGCCCAGCTTTGCTTCCACGGGCACCGGGATGCGGTAAAATTCTTTGTGGCAGTCCCAGGTGAGCTAGATTATTCTGTCGAGAAGTTGCATATAATTGTCTCTTTTCTGTCCCGTGGTCCACTAACTAGTCTAGTGCTAAGTACTGGAATTACAGATAATTCCCATAGAATATATGAAAAGTTCTATAATCGGAGGTATGGATAAAGCACTATAGGGATATTTGAATGAAATTGTTTTGGAATCTCTCCTCTTTCCCCCAAAACAAATTTGTTGGTTTTTATTAAGAGACTTTTGCTTGCCTTTTTTTTTTTTTTTTTTAAATTTTTATTTATTTCTGAGAGAGAGACACACACAATGTGAGCAGGGGAGGGTCAGAGAGAGGGGGAGATACAGAATCTGAAACAGGCTCCAGGCTTTGAACTGGCTGTTAGCACAGAGCCCGACGCAGGTCTCGAACCCACAAACCATGAGATCATGACCTGAGCCGAAGTCGGACACTTAACCAACTGAGCCACCCAGGCTACTATTTTGTCACCGCAGGTACCAGAAATGGTCGTGGCCTAATAAAGGAGATGGCAGGAAGGAAGCCCCAGCCATCAGAATTGTATACAGGACAGGATAGAGAACATACTCAAGTACCTGCAGCAGTGTCGTGGCAAAGAGCAGCAGACTGGGGGTCCCTCCCTTGCCACTCACATAGTTACCTTGGCGGGTCACTCAACCTCTGCGATCGGTCCTCATTCCCCCCTCCCCCCCCCCTTTTTTTTTTAAATTTTTTAAAGTGTTTATTTTTGAGAGAGAGGAAGAGCATAAGCAGGGGAGGGGCATCTTGAGAGAGAGGGAGACACAGAATCCAAAGCAGGCTCCAGGCTCCCAGCTGTCAGCACAGAGCCCAGCATGGGGCTCAAACTCACAAACAAGATCATGACCTGAGTTGAAGTCGGATGTTCAACCAACTGAGCCACCCGGGTGCCCCTCTCGTCCTCATTTCCTAAGTGAACGTGACTGATCTCTGCTCTGCCCACCTCCTTTGCGGTGAAAATTACTGGAAGTGCTCTAGAAGTGCCATCCACATGAGAGGTGATAGTGGCGATGTCCGATGAGAAATGTTCTGTCCCCTGAGGATAGTGAACTGATGTGACTGACCACACAAAGCAGGACCCGTGCCTGGAATTATTTCCCCCGTAAGATGCAAGTTTAGGAGTTCTACAGAGTTCACATCTGATGCTGCCACACTAACCACGTGGCACTGGACATGATAGCGTCCATGTATTAGGGGTCTTCAGAAAAACAGAACCAGTAGTGTGTGGAAGAGAGAGATGGATGTAATTTAGGGAGTCAGCTCATGCGACTACGGGGGCTGGCAGGTGTGAAGTCTGCAGGGCAGGCCAGCCGGCTGGAGACCCAGGAAAGGGTGGGTGTTGCAGCTGGAGTCCAAAGGCAGTCTAGAGGCAGAATTCCTTCTTCCTTGGGGGATCTACCCTTTTCTCTGATGGCCTTCAGCTGATCGGATGAGGCCCACCCACATTGTGGAGATGAATCTGCTTTACCCAAAGTCCACTGACTTAAGTGTTAATTATATCTAAAAAATACCTCCAATGGCACTATCTAGAGTGGAGTTTAGCCACGTATCTGCGCACCACAGCCTAGTCAGGTTGACACAGAAAATTAACCATCATACTCATTTTCCTGAGGGTGTTCCAAAGATCAAATGATTAAATGTATATAACGTAGGGCTGGCACATGGTACCCCCATCAATTACTCAGTTTTCTTAGCAACATGGTAATGAGCTCCCTGAAACATACACCTTGTATATTTGTGTAGTTATTTCCTTAGGATAAATTCCTAGAAATGGAATTGCTGGTAGTATTTTTTTGCTTTTGTGAAAAAAGGGTCCTAGAATCCCCTTTGAGTCTTCTTTTTTATATTCCTCTAATCCCATTCCCTTCCCCTTTTTCTCTCCATCTATTACTACTGTCCTGAAGAGGATGAGTATCCTACTCCGGGTTTTTATATTTTTACATTTGAACATATCCGTAAACAATGTGTAGTCTTTCTTGTGGCTTTGAACTTAAATGTTATGTCACATATATATGCTTCAACTCACTCCGCATTTTTTTGAGATTTGTTACTGTTTATACATAAAAATCTAGTTCATTTAACTATGGCATAGTAAAGCTTTCTCTCCCATTTCATGCTCAAAGATTCTACTTTATAACTTAAACTATAGAATAAATGACGTGTACCAGTAATTTTATTTGCATTATCTAAATTACAAATAAGATGTACTTTTCTTAAATATGAGAGGAAAACCATGGATTTGAACTACATTTAAATATTAATATGAATATATAGTGCCTAAGTTGAAGACCTTTTCCAGTCTCTTACACAAATGCACACGTATCTTTTCCTCAGCCCCTCAGATCAAAAGATTTAGATTGTAATAGGTTGAGGCAGGCAGCTAAGACCCGCTTGGCCATACACAGGTCTCATAATGGATTTGGATCCACTCCTGCTTTGGCACAAAATGGCTCTACATTTGATTTTCACATTTGGGTTCTTAAGACTTTTATAGGTGTTTTCTGATCCTACTGAGGATTCTGGCATCCCCAATACTTTGGTTGTATCAAAATATTTTTACCTTTTTATTCAATTTTCTGACAATATTCAGAGGAAATGAGTCTTCCCCCACCCCAGTGTGTGATAAGTAATAATCACTTCTGTTCTTGCACAAATAGGTCAAGTCGTCAGCCCACAAAGTGGCAGTAGTGGCACAGATCTAACAGGTGACAAAGCAGGGCCATCTGCACAGGAGCCTGGCAGCCAGACGCCCTTGAAGTCTATGCTCGTCATCAGTGGAGGCGAGGGCTACATCGACTTCCGAATGGGTAAGCCATTGGATGCACCAGTGCCCCAGTGATGCACCTTTGGGGAGAGGTGTATGGTTTGCTTGCACGGGGCCTTGGAGAGCAGTGTCTTTGATCAGGACCTCATTTCTCGAGTTCACTTAGCTATTTCCAGGAGAACCTATAGCCTGTCTGTGACTTAAGCCTCATTTCTTCATTACCACTGCACGCTGTTCATTCACAACCTGTCCTAAACTTGAAAATCATGGGAAGAAAAACCTCAGTGTCGGGACTCCCGGCTGGCTCAGTCAGTGGAGCATGCGACTCTTGATCTCAGGGCTGTGAGCTTGAGCCCCGTGTTGGGTGTAGAGCTTGCTTAAAAATAAAATCTTAAAAACAGAAAAACAAACAGAAACTCAGTACCTCGGTATATGGAGTGACGAATCTGCCATCCCACGCTGCCGGGAGTGTGAGAAGCACCTTCTGTTTGCGTGCCCTCACGCGGGCTGGCTCTGGTCGGAGAGCTTCGCCAGCACCGACGACAGGCAGGAGTTGCTTGGATGTAGCTAGTGCGTGGGTGCGCGGGCTCTGTGTCCACGCTTTCCCGTTTATAGTCCCGTCTAGTCTCACTTCTCAGTTTGGAATAAATGAGAGTAGACCCCATCCCTTTGGATCAACACAGGGTCGGCCGGCTTTGACTTGTCGTTTCTGCCATCTCAGCGCACAGGCAGGCCCGCCGGGGCATGTGCCCAGCGCAGTACAGTGCGCTCGCCTCTGTCCTTGCGGTCTGAGAAGTGAACTCTCTTTCTGACTCCTGGCAGCTCTGGGCCCGTGTGCTCTGAAAGGGGGGTCGCCCGGGGCTGGTGCACACTGCTCACAGAGCGGTCGCGGGCCCACCTGACCGGAGTCTCCCTGTCGCCCCCCAGGTGATGAGGGCGGAGAATCAGAACTGCTTGGAGAAGATCTTCCACTTGAACCTTCTGTCGCCAAAGCAGAAAGGAGTCACCTGATCGTGTGGCAAGTGCTGTGTGGCAGTGAGTGAGCCCACCGGAGGCCGGCCGGCGGGGACGGGGAGGCCGTCTCTTCTGCATGGTTTATTTTCCCTTTTCCCCTTAATTTAATGCTCTCCTTGTGAAATCCGTTTCACCACATGATGTGTGAGCATTTTTTTTTTCCTGTTAACTTTGTCTTACAAGACCTGTCCTACCCGTAACGATACAGGAACTAGCTGTTTCACTGCACCAGTGTTCCGGGCGATTTCAGTACGTTATGAACAAATCAAAGAATGTTTACTCTCTGCAAACTGGTGAATTCTAGGAAGCAATCCAGATGTGGCTCACTCTGCCACAGCTAACGTCACTCACTACATTTGATGGGGTCACTTTTGAGCTGTCGCTAATAATGGAGTTAATGGGAACACTTGATATGTGGAACTGTACCGTTCAGTACAATAACAGTCTTCCCCGGTGTATTATAAAATTGACACAAACAAGTATCAGGTGGATTATCAGGAGTTCTCTCAATGTCCCAAGGGGCTGCAAGCCAACTGTAAAGTACTTTCACTTTCAAATCTGACAAATCTTGTTTATATATGGTATATAAAACCTTGTTTTCATCAGATTTGGGGGGGTTTTCTATTGAAGAAATTAAGACTACACTATTTAAATAAAAATATCCTGTTTCTGACCTATTAGAGCACTACAATTTATGAGGCCTGCTCTCTGGATTTTGTAGTGATTCCGAGACTAGCCGCCCTCATTTCCATACTGACATGTCGGAAAGGGTTCCGGCTGATATGGCTCAGAAGATCACTTCGGCCGTGGGAGAACTTATTCTGGAGGAAACTGGGTTTGGGGTTCCTGAACCCGTGGATGGTGGTGGGTGGTGGAGGTGTCTCTGTGAAAAGCTCACCTGTTCACCAGTTCTGGGACGGCCCTTCCTGGTCCCCAAGCGTGAAGCAGCATCCGCGGGGAAGTGGCCTGTGAACTGCAGCAGGGATTTGATTAGAAACAGTATTGTCTCTGGTTCTGCATAAAACTGCAGAACAGCCAGCCCTTGGTGTTTTGTATGTAAATGACAACTTTACATATTTGTGCCCTTTTGAGATTAAAATGCCACGGTCAAAGAGGAAAGCAGTGAAGGGGAAGAAGACAAAGCCAAGATACCATCAAGTAGAAGTTGACATGTTCATCATTTTACTCATAACGCCCATTTCAAAAATTGAGTCCGGGTTTAGCAGATTTTCTTGTTTCCTACGTTTTTAAAATCCTTCTTCCCCCTCTCGAGCTTCTTGAAAATGCGTGATTTACCATTTCTTTAAGCAAAGCTAAATAGAAATTGAAGTGTTATTTTTAAAACAGAAACCTGTTGAATAACGGGCCCCGATCACCAGAAGGAGTGCTCGACGGAAAAGTAAGCAAGCACAGGTCTCAGACCGTGGAAGCTTTCTGAAGCACAGAGCTTTGTGTTTCCCGAGCTGCTGCAGAGATATTCGTAAAAAGTGTGCCACTGTCCTAAAGCCTCTGATTAAACTAGTTGATAAATACATGGGATTTAGTGAGCCGGCAGAAGCCTTTGGATCCACCAGGCCACGTCGTGTCTGGAAGCACATCGTGTACACGATTAAGCAGTGGCCACCTCAGGTGGCCAGGAGAAAGGAACCCCCTTTGGCAAAAGCTGTAGTGAAAGGCTGAGTTTTTGCTTGAGATACTTAGGTCCCTTTTTCATAGCTTAGAAGCTACACTTTTATTTTAAATTTGAGCCATTTTTGGCACTACCTAAAAGAAAAAAAAACCCCACATTGTTAAAACATTTGGGGGAGGGAGGGGAATTGCTTTATAAATTCACAAAAAGGAGACACTAAAATCTTTGGGATTTTCAATCCCAAGAAATAAACATCCCAGAGTCAGACCCCACTTGGCCGTTCAGTTTGTACATGTTGGTATGACCAAATGTCGTTTAGGAAATCAGGAGTTAAAAGAGGAAACATGCGAACATGTAACAGTGGTTCTAATTGCTCTTACTGGCTTTAACTTAAGGAATATAGGGATGTGGCTATTTTATCTACAGCTATCAGATTATCAGTGGCCCTGTTAATTAACATCAGGGACTAGAGAGAGTACAGAAATGCTCGTACATTTTGTGTCAAGGGCTTGTCCTTGTATTTGTGATGTCGTTTAAGTATCTTCTGCAGATCACTTTACTTCCCCCCCTTTCCCAGTAATAGGTTTATATTCTTGTAACGTTCACTTTGGTCAAGGTGGTAAACGTTCACTTTGGTAAGAACCAGAATGTAAGCTTCTTGCAAGCAGCAAAGTGGTTGCTGCAAACTGCCTGTCGCTTCCAACTCGAGGGTAGAGAAGAGGCTTGAATACCTCGGGTTGGTCTCTCCGTGTACAAAATACACGTATTGCCCCTGCTGGAAAAAACAAGGGATACCCGAGAAGGTTCTCATTTTGTTACGCTTGGCTTATGGATGAGGTCGAACTCTGTGAAGTTGCCGATGCTCGACCATTGCTAAGCTACCAGAATGTCTGTGTCCTAAACGCCAACCTAATGCTTACTATGAAATGCAGGTTAAAATCCCGAGGAGGCAAAGGGAGAATATTTTTTTGAAGAACCACACATTTTGAGAGTTTTTTTTTTCCAACCTGTGTGGATCTACATGTTTTAAACAGGAAAGAATATCTTAATGGATGCAGCTTGTTGAGAGCGTAAACCATTTTGAGCACAAACTATGCAGCACACGACTTTCCAAATTAAGTGTGTTTGCATAGAAAAGATGAAAATGCATTCTCTCAGCTGCTGTCGTGTCCATTTCTTGTAAAGGTCTTACTGCATTTGAGAATAGACCCCTTAACATAGGCTGCCTTAGTAACAAAACAAAGCAAAACAGTTGTCTCATAATATTAACCGTCCTAAAGAATGTGCGTCTTTCTTGCAAATGCCGTGGAACTGAATATTTATTTCCTTGTGAGTATTATGACCGTTACCAAAGGACTCCACCAGATTTAGGGCTCTTCTTCATTGATCATGTTGAGAAAGGGACTCGTTTGGCCCCCGTTTGTAACATGGGAAGAGTAGAGAAGAGAGAATTAAATGTGGAAATCATCAGTGCTTTTCCAACAGGGTGATGCTATTTTGTAACACTAAATGTCTTCTTCTTTCTCTTAAAAAAAAATTAAGTTTTTATTATTAATTTTGTCGTACATTTCTCAATATATTTGAATATATTTTAACCATTTTATGTTCTGAATTTGTTTTTTTGTCCTAGACATTTTATCCAGACTTTTACTGGCCTCTATAATCTGAAAAATGGGTTCTAGAGTGTCCCACTTGTTGTCTCTTAGAGGCTGAGGCTTCGTTTCTATGAGCAAAAAGCTCAGTTAGCAATGTAGTTATTTCGGTATTTATTTCTATTATGGAATCCCTGGGGTTCGGAATGTAACTTTGTACATGAAATATATATAAATATGTATATGAAACACGTATGAGGTCCAGTGTATTTTGTTTTGTTTTTGCCTTTCCTAGGGGTCTGGACTTGGTTTTGATTCAACAGTCTAATAATCTTCCCCCATCAAACAGGGCGTTCCTGAGGGTGAGGACTGTCACCCTTTGACCCTGGCTAAAGGTGAGCAGAGGGGAGTACAGGAAGATCATGTCTGCTTGGCTCACATGTTCGAATGAGATCTCAGTAATAGACAATAGGGCTTTCTAGAAATGTGGGCGTGCTGAGCAGCAACCCACGCATGATGCAAGGCATACCATTCACCAGGTCGACTCGGTAATGAGAGGCGGGCCGTGATGGAGATGTTAATACTACGGCGTGCTCACCTGTGACCCATTTGCTTGGGAGAGACTCTGGAAGGAAGGGTGATTATGAAACTAATCATGTGCCAGCACGATGTGAACCCGTCTGCAGTGCAGTGGTATTTAGTCCAATCCAGTGTGTTTTGTTTACAAAAAACATGGGGTTCGGACACGACAGTAAAAGGAGCCCTGATCAGCATGTTAACAGGACAGCTGACTCGATGAAGGCACGGCCGTCCTTCCAAAGTTGGACGCCCTCGAGTTCAATTAATAGCCTGGCTCATTCCTGCTCG
Organism: Hyaena hyaena; assembly: GCF_003009895.1. Classification (NCBI taxonomy): domain Eukaryota; kingdom Metazoa; phylum Chordata; class Mammalia; order Carnivora; family Hyaenidae; genus Hyaena; species Hyaena hyaena. The sequence goes on along the minus strand of NW_024080661.1, from coordinate 4,812,038 downwards.
ACAGGCCCTTACCTAACTGCCCCTCGGCCCTCTGGGGCCTGCCGAGTCGTCGTTTTTGGAAACCGATTAATTCTTTTCAGCCCCATTCAGTCATTTTACGGAGCCAGCCGCTCTTCAGGTGAGAAGCCAGGGCAGCAGCACAGGACAGGACACGCTCATTGTAGTCTTGATCCGGGAACAGGACCAGAGCACTGTCCTCGGCGCGGGAACTGTGGCCGGCAGGCCCACCCTGTGGGGAGAGACTGCTTACGCCCCAGGCCTCTCCCATTCTGTGTAGGCAGGAGAGCCCTGGTGACCACAAAGCGCATGCACTTACTTTTCCGCAGTGGCCAATTTGTTAGGAAAGATGATTTATTTATTTTGAGAGAGAGAGAGAGCACAAGCTGGGGAGGGGCAGAGAGGAGAGACGGAATCTCAAGCAGGCTCCATACCAGCACCGCAGAGCCTGTGCGGGGCCCGAACTCACAAACCATGAGGTCATGACCTGAGCCAAGGTCAAGAGTCAGATGCTTAACAGATTGTGCCACCCAGGCGCCCCGATACCGTTCAGTTTTAAACATACTTTCTTGAGAGACGTGGTGGTATATAGTAGGAAAGAAGGCTCCAGACCTGTCCAAGCTCTTCCCCCTACAGTGATCCTGGGCAAGTCATCTTATTGAGCGCAGCAGCCCGGCCCTACTGAAGTGGACTCCCATGGGCCTGGACCCAGGCACCTTTGAGGCGTCGCAGGCAAGTGCGGTGGGGGCTTCGGCGGAGCCCTAGCATCCTCGGACCTTCAGCCTCTCACGTGGCAGAGGAGGGCACCCTGCCCGGTGCTCCACAAAGCCCTGGCGCCAGCCACACCCGCCCGCCTGCACGCCCAGGGTTTGGCCCAGGCCCCCGGGAGGCCCAGATATCTTAATTACTTAAAATGTCCAATTTATCAGAACGACACTGTACAAAAGGAGCCAGAGTTCAGCAACTCGATTTTCTGTCCCAGCAGAACACTGGCTCCCGCCACAGACCAAAAGTCATTATGATTCGATCTGAGTGGAGGCCCAAAGGAGAGAGGCAGGGCACCGAGCCCCCCGCCTAGGGCACCAGCAACTTCCGTAGGAGCTGCAGTTCTGTACCCGGCCAGGCTCGCCTTCTTCCTCTCCCCTCAGCAGTGTCCTGTTCGACTGGAGCATTCGGAGAAACAGGGCCCGGGGGATTCTGCTCCCTCCATTGGGATCGGCTGCTTGAAAGGAGCTCACAAGCCCAGCTGGACTCACAAACCTGTTTTCCAGGAGCAGAAAGCTTCATTCGTTCTTAGCCGGTTCTAACCAGCACATGGTGACCTGCCCAGTACTCTTTACTTTTTGATGCATGGGTAATGGAAACTTAGGGCCTTTGAACTTACTGCTACTGTAAAAGGGTAAAGGGGCTGTTTCATCTCCCACTCGCTCGGTCAGCCTATCTTTTCACAGACTAGAAGCTGTGACCCGTCAGATGTTGCCATGACGAGCCTGTATTTGCATAACATCCAGTAGTGTTCTGGAAGTCTTTACTCATAGACTCGTCGTCCTCAGGTGATCAGACGCCCGGCTGGCCCTAGGAGGGGCCCTTTGCCCGTTGGTAAACAGGTCCAGCTGACAGAAGTAAAGGCTGAAGAGCCTCACTGGGCCTCTAACCAGACGACTCCACCCTGCAGGTGTGTGGAGAGAAGAACTGGATCTCCAGCCAGGAGACCTGGGTTTGCATTCTGGGTCTACTGCTGCCCAATTCTGTGACCTTTCACGAGTCACGTGCCTATTCTGTTTCTTTAAAGAGAGAGGAGCCACCCCCAAAGGGTTCCGGTGATGGCAAAGTGAGGTAACGCACATGATCGCGGCCCACCCACCTCCTGCCCCTCCTGGGTGCTCAGCAGCCGACCTTGGGGTTCCTGGGCGCCAGGGATGTGAGGATGAGTCACACACCCTCAGGGGGGCTCTGGATCCGAGCGGAAGTAGACTGGAGATGGAGGGTGACCCAGTGTTGTGGCCGAGCATTAGACGCAGCTGTGGGACAGATGATACTGGTGGTGTGACGTCTGCCTTGGCCCTTTTCTTATGTGATAAAAACAAGAGAAATTCATCTTCGACACTTACTAATAACGCAGAATATTCTTTTTAAATTTTTTTTAAATGTTTGTTTATTTTTGAGACACAGAGTGCAAGTGGGTGAGGGGCAGAGAGTGAGAACAAGAACGAGTGAGAGAATTCAAAGCAGGCTCCAGACTCAGCTGTCAGCCCAGAACCCGACACGGGGCTTAAATCCGTAAGTCGCAAGATCATGACCTGAGCCGAAGTCAGATCTCCAACTGACTGAGCCACCCAAGTGCCCCAATGCAGAATGTTCTTATTTCCGGTCTAGTAGTGTTCTGGACGTTGTCCTAAAAGGAAGTGGGTCAGGAAGCACAGGTAACTTGGGCCTACATTGGACCTTTTGGTGAATACCTTTCTCTGCCGCTCTGCCCTCCCCCATTGAAGAATAAGGAGTGTTCCATGAAAACACCAGAGGAGACCCATATCCTCTTTCACATCGAAGAATTCATTTCGTTTCATGCCTGCCTGTGCAGGCACCCCGAGGGACAGATTGAAGCATGAAAACAGTGGTAAGGTTGACATTTTCGGATGCCACCAAAACCTATTTATTCCCAGTGTCTGCTGCTCATAATGCTTTACGGTAAGAATTAAATTCCCAGTCTCTGCATATAAACGGGCCGGGAGCAGACATATCGAATTAAATATTAACATCAGATGCACAACAGGGTGTGAAATGGTGGCACGGGGGGCTACAGGCTGTCTACCTGATGAGCGTTACTAATCACTAAAAGCTTCGCAGCCCTCTACCCAGGCAAGAGCCCAAACCTCCATCTGTTCAGAGTTTTGCAGGAGACTCCAGCGCAGGCCCGGGAAGAGGCTGGGGCAGCCTTCAAAACTTGTATTTCCTCGGGGCGCCTGGGTGGCTTAGTCGGTTAAGCGTCCGACTTTCGCTTAGGTCATGATCTCACGGTTCGTGGGTTCGAGCCCCGCGTCGGGCTCTGTGCTGACTGCCAGCTCAGAGCCTGGAGCCTGTTTCAGTCTGTGACTCCCTCTCTCTCTGACCCTCCCCTGCTCACGCTGTCTCTCTCTCTCTCTCCTAGAAATAAATAAAAATAAAAAAAATTAAAAAAAAAACTTGTATTTCCTCATCCAAGTATTGCAACAATGTACCTCCTTCACAGCATCGCTGGCGATTAGATGAGATAATGTGAGGTACTACTAACAGACCAACATCTGTATCCTTCACCCACTGAGGCCTCAGCTTCTTTTCCTCGTGTCCTTTTTCATCAAGCTTACTTAACCCTTACCTTCGGCCCCCCTGGGCAAGTGACAGGTCCCGGAGTGACCTTTCAGCTGCTCCCTTTTGCGGCCCATTGTCCTGCTTCTGTGGAAACGGGTCTTTTATTTTGTAGGCAGGTTACATTCTGTCTTGGGGAGTTTCCCTGGAGCTGTAAATAGGGAACCAGGAGCAAAAGTTTGACTTATTTATATATTTTTAATGTTTTATTTATTTCTGAGAAGAGAGAGAGAGCGTGAGCAGGGGAGGGTCAGAGAGGGAGACACAGAACCTGAAGCAGGCTCCAGGTTCCGAGCTGGCTGTCAGCACAGAGCCCGACGCGGGGCTCGAACCCACGAACTGTGAGATCATGACCTGAGCCGAAGTCGGATGCTTAACTGACTAAGCCACCCAGGCACCCCTCAGCTCTGTGCTGACAGCCAGCTCGGAGCCCGGAGCCTGCTTCAGATTCTGTGTCTCCCTCTCTGACCCTCCCCTGCTCACGCTGCCTCTCTCTCTCAGAAATAAGTAAAAACATTTTTTAAAAAATAAATAAAAACAAAAAAATATATTTTAGGGGCGCCTGGGTGGCTTAGTCGGTTAAGCATCCGACTTTCGCTTAGGTCATGATCTCGCGGTTCGTGGGTTCGAGCCCCGCGTCGGGCTCTGTGCTGACTGCCAGCTCAGAGCCTGGAGCCTATTTCAGAGTCTGTATCTCCCTCTCTCTCTGACCCTCCCCTGCTCACGCTGTCTCTCTCTCTCTCTCTCCTAGAAATAAATAAAAATTAAAAAAAATATATTTTAGAGAGCACACAAGCAGAAGAGAGGGAGAGATGGGCTGAGAGAGAAGGAGAGAGAAAATCCCCAGCCGGCTCCGTGCTGGCAGCGCAGAGCCTGACATGAGACGCAATCCCATAATTCTGGGATCATGACCTGAGTCAAAATCAAGAGATGGAAGCTCAACTGACCCAGGTGCCCCAGAAGTTTTGGCTTGTTTTTAACGGGAAGACTCCACTTCTTAGTGGCACCTCAAGCATTTGCCCTTCCTCGAGGACCCTGGCTGGCGGAGAGCAGAAAAGGGGCAGATGACCCCCGGGCAGCCCGGGCTGATCTAGAGACCCAGCCTTGGGCTTTGCCCCACTGTGGGTTTACCAGACCGTCCTGCTGCACATGGAGGCCATATTTCTGGGGGCCCCTGGGACAGCCCTTTCTTCCAAAGACCCCTCCAGAGTGATGTGATGTGAGTCCAAAGTCAGCATCTCAAAAACCAAGTCACAGTACAAAATGGTTCGTTCTAGCCCCTCTCTGCCCTTTGATCCATTAAAAGTCACCTCCTCCCGTGGGCCCTCGGGCTTCCTTATCTTTAATAGCCAGGACTTGGCTTGGATGAGCGCTAAGGCTTCTTCCACGGTGACATTCTCTAAGGTCAAGTCTCTGTGCCACATGCAGTTTCAGTTGTATGGCCGAGCAGGCTCGCGCCCCTCCAGATCTCGAGTGGAGGGAATCCCTCTAGCCTATACCGCTTGGTACCAACCAGCCGCTTGGTTTGGGGTTTGTCTCTGAGGCATCAAGGCATTACTTCTGTGAATAGGAGGAATATGTCTTATTTAAGAAGACGGACAGGGGCACCTGGGTGGCCCAGTCGGTTGGGCGTCTGTCATGATCTCGCGGCCCGTGAGTTTGAGCCCCACGCCGGGCTCTGTGCTGACAGCTCGGAGCCCGGAGCCTGCTTCGGATTCTGCCTTGGTCTCTCTGCCCCTGCCCCGCTCGTGCACTGTGTGTGCGTCTCCCTCTTTCAACTATAAACAAACATTTAAAGATTAAAAACAAAGAAGACAGACATTGTGGAGTTCTCTGCGTCCCGTGCTTCCCTTGAGTCTTTTCTTCCTTGAACCTGGGAAGAGTCTACTTTAGGAGCCAGCGAGCCTTCCGGGAGATTCTCCATGGGGCCCCTTTGGCATCCCCTGGGGAGAAAAGAGAAGTAGGCGGTGACAGGATCCTTGGCTTCCCAGTACTCCCCCCTCCCAGAACAGAAAAGGGGTGGGGGCATGGGAAATGAACTTGTTTGGAAAGTGCCTTCAAAGAGAGGCTGGGCTCTGCTCCCTTCTGAACACAAGGTGGCATCGCGTTGGTACGAGCCTTGCATGTGTCAGCGCCCAGAGAAAGACTCTTCCAGCCCCTCATCCCTCTCCCTCGTCCTCTCCCAGCTGTCCACCCCGGCCCGGCAGGCCAGCCAGACCAAGGAGGGTGCCATTGGGGGTGCGGGGGGGTCACCTTGTACAGAGAAGAGGAACCGCCTCACATTGCTAACAAGCATGCTGAGGCCCAGAGCGGCTGCTAAACCAACAGCATAGATCTGACGAGAGGACTCTGGGCTCCTAGTTCAGTGCTCTTTCTCCTAGGCCGCCTCTGGATTCTCAACAGCCCTGAGTTGTTCTTTCACTCACCAGGGGCAGGGGACACCCCTTTCTCAGCCTCCCCACCGAGGCTGCCTATAGCCTAGGGACCCGAAGGGAAGGCAGGGTGGGCCCACTGCGGAGGTGAGCAGGGGTTCAGGGGTTCATACGGGTGAGAGGAACGCTGGCCCAAGGGATTCGAGATGGGGGGCGGGGGGTTGAAAGCATCCACACCACCGATGGTTGGTCTTTGGACTCACAGAGGAATTTCTGCTGCGGCCACCTCTGAATGAGGCTCAAGGAAATGTCACGGAGGCAGCTTCGGGGGCTGCTGCAATAGAAACTTCAGCCGGGGCCAGTAATGCGAGTTACGTAAGTCGGCAGGTCACAGCTCTAAGCAAGCCCTTTATAGGCCATCAATCCACATTTATTTCCTGGATTCTATAACTGCTGCTGGAAACGAGGGGCAGTGGGGCTGAGGGTTAGAGGAAGGGGGCCATGTGGCTGGCCTCCGTCTCCAAGCCCACACGGCTGCCGGGGTTGGCCCTTGGACTTCCAGACGAGGGGCCTTGCGCCAGAGAACTCGGACCCCCGTTCCAAACTGCTCCCAGGAGCCACCAGCTTCAGGTGGCCCGCGGTCTTCTATTCTGTCAAAGGACAAGGTTGGGCAAGATGAGTTCTAGGATCCCTTTCCGCCCCCGTTATTCTAAACATCAGGAGCAAAAGGGTGGGGGTTGGGAGTACCTCGGACCACCCACAGCCACACCACCACCACCAAAGTTAGTCGCAAGAAGCTGTTGGATCCTCTCGGAGGTCAAGGTGGGGGCAGTGAGACTTGAAGCTGTGAATGGGCGCGGACCCCAAGGAGGAGACAGGCCAGCCTGGGGGGCTGGGAGCCAGGTCCCTTGCTGCAGCGCCTCCATGGCCTTCAGGCGCTCTAGAACGGAGTGCCCTCCATGCACGCGCACGCGCGCACACACACACACACACACACACGGGCCTGGAAGAGGGGCGTCTCACGCCAGCATCTGGCCATCCTCAAGCCTGGGGAGTTCGATGCCTGAGAGAGGGTTCAGGGCTGCTCCAAGGCCCCTGTCACGTGGTTAGGAATGTCCCAAACCACAGCCAACAGCCCCCATGGGCGGCTTCTGCCCCTCACCCCACTGGGGTCGGGAAGACCGCGCCTAATCACCCACACGCCACTCCGAGCTCCGCGTGCTCGCCCAGCCTCCTGCCCCAAGCCGCAGGGCGCCCAGGACCCAGGCGGCTGAGGAAGGAAGGGCCTGGGAGGCCCGCTCGGTGGGGGCGGGAGGACGGCAGGAAGGCCTGTGGCCGCGGAGAAGGGCGGGAAAGCTGGATGCGGGCGCGAACGGCCAGACGGATGCGGCTTCTCGGGAGGAACCTTCGTTCAGCACCGACCAGGCCGCCCGGCCCTTCTCAGGGGCCAGAGCCCAGAACTTTCCTGATGGGATCACTCCTTGGGCAGGATGCCCCTGGCCAGCACGGGGCCCCCACAGAAGACTGTCGGAGGTGGGGTGGCCCCAGCCTCTGAGCACCCCTGGGAAGGCAGGAGCGTGGGGCGCTCGGGGGAGGCGGGCACAGAAGAAAAGGGAAAGGCCGGGTGTCACGCCATCAGCAAGGACTTGCCAACTCAAGACAAAGACGTTTCCTCAGAGAAGAGCCTCGTGGCAGGAGGCGGCTGCTACCTCGAGCGGGGTCCAGACCCTTTCCGGAGGCCCCTCCGTCGCGAGGCTCCGCCTCTCTGTTCCCGGGGTCTGGTCCCCGCCCTTCCTCAGCGCTGGCCCTCCCCCACCGAGGCCGCTTCCGCTTCCTGTTCGGGAACAGCTGCATGTCTGGGCTTGTCCGGGGTCAGCTGGGCTTCCAGACAGACCTCCCAGCCTGGCACCTTTGCTGGGGTCTGGACGGTGGTGGTGCCCTGCCTGCCCTCGATCCTCTCCCCCCACCCCTGCACCACATTGAACAGGTGCCTTAAGCTGAGACCCAAGGGCGTGGGGGGAGGGGTTGGTTTGAACCCCTTGGATCCCCCAGTCTCAACAAGAGGCCCTCAGAAAGGGGGCCGCAGGCTCCCACGCTGCCAGGGGGCCTGACCCTGCCACCCTCCGCCAACGCAGTCGCATAGGCTATTCTACCTGAGTCGGGCACCCCAGCCCCGTCTCAGGGGAGGCGGCAGCGCCTTATTTGGGAACAGTGTTTGCAGCGAAGACACTTGACCCCGCGGCTGAGGCTGAGGCTGGAGGAAGAGCAGGTGCCCGCTGGAGTGAGTGGCAGGGAGGCCTTGTCGGCTCGCGGGCTCAGCTCCACGCCCGCCCTGAGAGGTCTTGTTGGTCATCCCCCTGCCTCCCCGCAGGGCTCCTCCCACACCAGTCCTCCTCTCCGTCCACGGTCTTCCCGCTGAGTCTGAGGATTGCCTCCATCCGCCTCCCCTCTCTCTACCCCCCAAGGGCAGGTGAAGGGGGTGGGCGGATGGATCACAAAGAGACAGACGCAGGCGCAGGCACGGAGACCCAAGGCGTGAGAGCAGAAACGGAGAGTGCCGGGTTCCAACCCAATTCACACGGCAGAAGGGCCGGCTGCTCCTTCCAGGGCCTGCTTTCCCTTTGTTGAAAGGGCTAGTGAGCACTGGATGGACTGTTCTAGAACCTCTACCCCAGGCAGGGTAAAGCAGAAACACCGAAATCATTGCAGAAAATTCTAATGCAAAAAACTGCAGAAATGTATGCCCCACCCCCACCCCCCCGCCCACCGAGGCCCAGCTAGGGGGGTCCTGGGCCAGCAAAAGGCCTTAGGACAGGAGGGTCCTTTGCGAAGACGGAGCGAGGCCGGGGCCTGCGGGCCTACACTTGCGCTGCTTTCCTCAACCCTCGAGGCAGCGGGGAGGCAGGGGCTTCCCGCCCGACAGAGGACTCCGAGCCCGGGGTCTCTTGCCCGGGACGCGAGGGGCAGGGGGCTTCTCTGTTGTGCGCGTGCGCTCTGCACCGTGCCCTGTGCCGTCTTTAGCGGCCTCCTGCCCCCTGCCCGCTAAATGCCAGCAGCACGTGCTGCTGTGAGAGCCGAAAACGTCCCCTGGCCTTGCCAGATGCCTCGCGAGCAGAGCCTGGCGGAGAACGGCCGCCTTACACCGCAGGCGTCCAGAGGCCCTGGGACAGGCCCCCGTTGGAATCTGGCAGGGGTGGGGATTGGGGGGGGGGGGCGGTGGTAAAAGTCCCCTTTGAAAATCTCTCCCCAGAATAAGGTAAGGCTCCCACCTTCAGTTTCAAGTTTATGGGCTCCAGGTGTTCATGCATGGAGTGACAGTTCGGAATATCGGCCTCCAGGGAAAGCCGGCCGGATGGAGAGCTGGCTGTGTCAGCCGGCCCACCTCCCGCCCACCCCCTGCTGTGAGGGCCCCCTGGGGACAGAAGTGGGGTGAGTGTGAACTGGGAGAGGGACGGGAGGGCGGGGCAGGGGGAGGCGCCTGTCGTGTGTGGCCACGCCCCTGCGTGCTCAGCTGCCTCTAGGCGGCAAGGCAGTGCCAGGTCCACGTGGGCACCCTCCCTCAGCACCTTGCAGATGGTGGCCCTGACTCACGGCTGATGGACGTGACCTGGAGTTTGTCTCATTCCAGAAGATCTCTGCTATGACTGGGTGACCGCAGCCCTTACCCAGGTGGACCTGCCCTGAAGGCCAGTGGATGGGACCAGTGGACTCAGGAGGTGGCCTTTGGTTCTGGGTTCTGGAATGTGATGATGGAGGCAGGGGTGGAGAAGCTTCTAGACTCCAGGAACTTCCATTCCCCCTGCTCCGTCACATGCTGTAAAGATACCTGGAACGCCACACCAGCTCTCTGGCCTCGGGTTCCCGGTTTGTAAAATGGAGGCGCTGGACTGAAGGAAGGTGTCCTGACAATTGACATGCATTGAGCATGTCCTGTGTGGCAGGGCCTTTACGTTCACCCTATCATATAACTCATGCAATGCTCTGTGAGGTAGGCACTGTGATCACTACCCTCATCTGACAGCTGAGGAAACAGCCCAGAGAAGTCAAGTAACTTGCCTAAGGTCACACAGCCAGTAAGTGGAGGGGGCTGGGCACACACCCAGGCCTGACCCGGTGGCGTCATTGCTGAGGGCAGCCGTCGCTCAGGTAAGAGGCCGGCTGACTGGGTAATGGCCATGAGTATCAAGGTTGGAAGCGTGAATACAGAGTGACGAAGTGCAGGACCAGGCACCCAGCCCAGTGCGGGGCAGGAGTGGAAGATGACTCGCAGGTTTGGAGCCCGAGGGACAGGAGGGGGGTGGTGCTATTAATAGACACAGGGGAGTCAGGAGGAGGGGCAGGTTGAAGGCTAGATGATAGTGCATTCTCAGACACGCTGATGCTCACTTGCTGATAGTGGGACATTCAGGGCGAGACCCAGTACAATTAGGAAATTTCAGCACTGACGAAGATAACTCCAAACACCAGCAACCCCCCCTTACCAAAACCGAACCCCCAAAGTCCTGGGCCACCAGCCCTGGGCTGAGGCTGCCCAGCGGGGTCTGCAGGAGCCTTGCCCCAGGCCCAAGTTCAAGTCCCACACTGACCGCTGGGAGTCACCACTGCTGCACAGAGGGAGGCGCGGCGGCGGGCGTGCCTGCCACAGGGTCCAGCTAGGGAGGGGGACCCGGTGGGGCAGACCGGGCAGAGGTTTCTCCTTGTTTCAGGCGTGGGAGGGGAAGCTCACAAGACACCGAGCGGCTGCTCGTCCCCAGGCTCCCAGGCAGCTGGCAACACCACTTCACAGGGATTTCCGATTTACCTCCCGTCAAGTTCTGGTGACCTTAGAGCGGGGCTGGGAGGGGGCGGGGAGGGGGAGCAGAGGAGCCCCCCTCCCTGAGGGAGCCGGGAGCACCAGCTCTCAGGGCCCCACCTCGGGGGACACCGTGTCCGGGGCGCCGGGGGGGTGGCGACCTCGGGCAGCTGAGCCGGGAGCAGGAGCCCAGCTGTCCCCAATCGCATGTCTCCCCGACATTTGCGTCAGCAGCTCTGTCCTTTGACCTTTAATTCCCGGGAGTGGAGGGTGGAGGCAGCTTTGGCGATCAGGACTAATTATTTGCCACTCGATTCAAGAAGCAGTTTATTGGGGTTTGGCCCGGCGGCCTGCCCTCCTCTCCACCTTCCACACCCCCCAGTTTATAGCCTCGGCCTCCTTCGGAAGCTGGAAAGAACAGAGGGCAGGGGTGGGTCTTCTTGTCTCCGGCTCCTGGGAGCGGCCTGTGGGCAGTGACGCTTATAAAAGTGCTTTGAGACCCCCAGACACAGGAGATGTCCCCATAGACACACTCAGCTCTGCCCGGTGCCCCCTGGGGCCAGCCGGCTCCGCTCCGGGCTTGCTGGGACACGTCCCAGGGTGGGTTGGCCAGGCCGGGAGGCGCTGGCCTCCCGGGCGCCTGTGAGTGGGTGCAGGGCAAGGAGGGGGACAGGCACCGCCCCAGCCATGGGGCTGCCCAGGTCCCGGGTCTCCTGTCGGTGTCCGGTGTCCCTCTATATTTGTCCTCTCCGAGGGGCAGGCAGCCAGCCAGCCCCATGACGTCTCCTCCGGGGGCCTGGGCTATTTTGGAGCCGGCCTCGGGGGGCTGGGGAAAGCAGGGGTGAGTGTTAAGGGAATGTTTCCTCCTGGCTCCGGGTCAGAGAAGAGGCCGAGGGCGTGTGGCACGGAGAACCGGCCCTGTGGCCTTTCTCAGAATTCCCTGTGCAGCTACTCAGATGTTCCTTCCGCTAGGGTTTCCTGGGGTTGCCTGGGCTCTGGGGCGATGAGGGCCGTCTGGGCAGGAACCCCAACCTCTTCTCCACCCTCGGGGGTTTTCCAGCCATTGAGACATCGTCCCTCAGTTAAAACCCAACTCCCTTAAACTTAAACAAAACAAAACAAAACAGGTGGGGGTAGGGGGAACGCCTGGGTGGCTTAGTCAGTTGAGTGTCTGACTTGGGCTCAGGTCATGATCTCACTCACGGTCTGTGGGTTTGAGCCCCGCGTCGGAGCCTGGAGCCTGCTTCGGATTCTGTCTGCCTCTCTCTCTGACCCTCCCCCACTCAGACTGTCTCTCTCTCTCATAAATAAATAAACTTAAAAAAAAAAAACCCAACTGCCTCCCCTCCGGGTCTCACCCAAGACCAGAGCTAGCCCAGTGGCTCCCATCTGTCAGATTTCACAGGGTGCTGACATTTCCAGAAAACAACCTAGGATCTGACACGGTCACCAGGTTTGTATTTTGCTGAGTTAAGGACATTAAAAGGAAATGTCAAAGAAAAGGTCCTTTTAGACACACACACACACACACACACACACACACACGAAAATATACAGTACAAGTGAAAGGGCCTTGCTTCATGTCGAGTGCGTCTGAGCTCTACGAAAACCTCACTATATTGTCCTTATTTTTCTCATTTTGCCACAAATGTGGCAACAGCTGGCAGCAGGCGCCCTGTCCGTGGGCTCACATTCCAGGAACCACTAGGCCCTGGTGGTCCCCACCTGAGCCCAAGGTCAGGGGTCAGCAGGGACCCCCCCCACTACCCTCTCCCACTCCCTTGCAGCACTTTTCTGCTTTACGTCTTTCCCCCGCACCCCCTGCACCCAGTGTTCTCTGGAAGGGAGGCTGAGGAGTGCTCTTGATGAAGGTCCCACAATGGCCACTGTGCTGGTCACCGGTGCAGCCTGGCCCTGGGGGGCTCAGCCCACGGTCCCCACGCCCCTTTGAACCCCCTCTGAACAGGGGCTCGGGTACGTGGGAACATCGGCCATGTCCCAGCCTGTGATCTGAGACTAGTCCCAGAAGCTCCCTCCCTGAGCGTCCGTTCCTGGTTCTGTAAAATGGGGTGTACTGACTCCTCCTCCCAAGGCTAGTGTGAGGCTTGAGTGAGGGAGTGTTTGTGCAAGTATTTTGTGGACGATAAAGCTGGGGCAGGGGTGGTTGTTATGATTATGAGAAACTAGGAAACGGCTGAAGAAAGAGCACCCCAAAAGCTGATCTCAGCTTCTGGGTGCAAAGAGTGCTCATACCTACCCCCGTGTCTGTGATCTTGGGGCCCCTCCAGCCCCACAAAGGAGCCGAGCGGGTCTGAGCCCTGTGAGTCAAGACGGCCGGGTCGATCCCAAGGCCTTCTGCTTGAAATAGGGCCCGACCTCTGGCCTGTGCTCAGAGAAAGGGTCTCCCACCTGCAGAGGCTTCCATATGCTCGCGGTGGCCCCCTGCGCAGTTATGGGTGTCTGTCACCTCCCTCAGTTGTAGAGAAGTGTGTGGCCGGCCTCCCCAAGAAGGAGGCCCTTTGGGAGGAATAAGGAGCGTTGGGTCTGAGGACTCAGAGAAGCTCCAAAGCCTAAACTTCAGGGGATCCACAAAGGAGCAGATTTGAAGGACTCCCCTGTCCCCCACCCCTGTTCCTGGGACGCAGAGTAGGAAACACACCAACCCGCTTTCCCAGGCCTGTTCTACCACTTGCTCTAGCTGTGTGGCTTCAGACATGTCCCTTTGCCTCTCTGAGCCTCAGTTTCCTCATCCACAAAATAGAGATAAGAGTCCCTAACTCCTGGGGTTGCTGTAAGTTTCTGTGGGATCGTGTGTGAAAGCCCCTGGAGGGGGTCCCCTTCCCACCTTCCCACGAGGCCCTGGCACAGCCACAGGCCCTCCCCTCCCCCCCAGCAACCAAAGTGTCCCCAGGAGGCACGGGCCTGTGGCCAGGCTGCCTTCTCCACCCAGCGGAGGATCCCCAGGCCCTGCCCCAAACAGGAGCCAATGGGGCAGGCTTCCTGGTCCCAGCCAGGCCCCAGCGCCCCCCCGTCCCCCCAGCTGCTTGGCAGCCAGTTGTCATGAAGTCATTGCCACCTTCCCCAGCCTGCACCCCCCCTCCACCCCCATGCTGACATCCCATTTGGCAAAGAGGTTGGAAAAGCCGCTGACTCTTCCAGACCCTGAGTTCATGGGCTGGTCAGGGCCTGTCAGCCACAGGCTGACCATGTGGGCAGAGGGGGGTTACAGAGCGAGGGAGAGGCCCCTCCGGGCTTCCGTTCCCTGCCTCAAGCCAACCCCAGTGTCCAAGACACTTCTCCAACACACACACACACACACACACACACCAAGATACACACTCCCGCTCGTGGACAGAGCCACTTACCCACGAAAGCACACTCCTACCCCATGTGTGCCTGCAGGCGGGTCCCACACACCCACAGGCACACATGCGCGTGCCCACACAGCATCTCCTCACACACTGCGGGGGTTCTTGGCCACCACGGGCTGCCCAGAGCTGGCCATTCCTGACTCCACCCCCCGGCCCGTGTCCTTGGGCCTCTTCGAGCCAAGAGGCACACACACAGACTGAGCCAGACTCGGAGTGGAGCATCTCTGAGTCCCTAGACCAGGACCCCAGGCAGCCAGAGCCGAATCGGCTCATTGCAGCTGACCCCCCTCATTCTTATTTGTGGGAACTGTGGCCCAGAGGGGACAAGGGGGTGGGCCAGCCACACAGCCGAAGTCCGTTTAAGTGCTTCAAAGTGCCTGCGAGCAAGGTGGACAAGGAAGGAAGCAAGCGTCCAGGCTCCTCCCTCCCTCATGCCACGCCCCTCAAACCTACTGACTCAGGTTACTCCCTTCATTGGGCCGAACAGGCCCCACGCCTGGGCCCAGTCCTATGGCTTCCTCCAGGAAAACTGCCAAGACACCAAGACCGGGTGCTGCACGAGACCTTCACCCCTTTCCCTGGGTGCAGGTCACTCGAAGCTGCCCAGGGGAGGGCACCCACCATTGAGACAAAACGTTCACTGGCCTCGGTCGCCTGCAGATGGGCCCTTGAGCTCCCTGCCTCAGTTTCCCTCCTCGGGACTCGAGACCCACAGCTGCTGCCTGGACTGTGGCTCCAGGCACTGCCTTTGCGCCCTCGACCATCAGCTACAAGGGAGGAAGGATTTCTGCCTGGAACTGTGCCTGGTGCCTAGTAGGTGCTCAACAAAAATGTACTGCATGAATGGATGGGCCCATCTCCCCACGCCGGCCCCCTTTTTAATGGCACCCCCATGTCCTAATCAGGGGGCCTGGTGTCCAGCTGCTGCCCCTCGGCCAGGAGCGGGGTTCTGCCACAGGCAGCCATGTCACCTTGGACCAGTCATTTGCTCCTCATCCCCCACGCCCCCAGCTCCGGCTGCCATGTAGGCATGAGGGGCTGCTGCTGTGGGGCTTGCGGTTTACCTCATGTGATTCCAGGACCCTTGGGGGGGAGGGGCCCGTCTCGGGGGCTGCCTGCTTCCCGCTGAAGGAGGGAGCCCTTTGAGCACACAAAGCTGGGGACCCCCATATTTTAACTAAAACTGCCGCCCAGGCCAACATTTTCAACCTGGGAAGCCACGGGACAAGAGCGGTGCTGAGTACTTCTCACACCTCTCCCCCAAATGCACACACCTCTCCCGACTCACATGTGGCGAGTCCACCAAGGGGGCCACAGGGCACCAACTCCGGTCAGCATCCTGCTTCCTGCAGGGCCCTGCACAGGGGGGTTGTTCGTAATGGCAGCAGGAGATGCTAATAGCAGCGGATCGCTGGGCCCCGGCTGAAGGTCAGGAGGTAAGGCGACCCGTAGTTATAAATAACCATGCCTGGCCCAGCCCCAGAGGGCAATGCTGGACCTGCGTCCCTCACCGGGCCACCCTCCTCCGTCCCTGACGGTGGCACCCTAGACCCTAAAGCCCAAACCTGCAGGGATCTTTGGGGGTGATGTGCAAGGTCAAACAGGGTCTCTGGGCTTCCCTTGCCCGCAAGTGGGGGAGACGCAGGTGTTCTCTGCTGGGGGGGGCACGAAGCACTGAGCGTGCAAGCCCCACCCGGGGACCCAAGGTGCAGAGGGGCTGTAGGACATAATCCAGCACCCAGGCAGCCCAACTCCCGCGCTCTGACCTCCCGCCCCAAGCTCGGCTCGCGGCTTGTGGCAGCTGGTGGCAGGGATGCCCTGAGCACCCAGGGACGGATAGCGCCAGTCCCGCTTCTCGGGCCTAAACTGTGAGGGCAGCATTTACCTTGGGACTTGACCCTGGGCTCCCGGCATCCTTGAGGCTTCAGGGAGCCAGAATCCCCAGTCTGGAACTTTGGGCATCTCAGAAATGGAGGGGGAGGTGGGGTAGAAAGTCTGGTGGCGCCGAGGGACAAGCAAAGCCCAGGACCTGCGGGAATCTGCCCACCACCCCTTTGCCTTTGCACAGAAAAAAAGGTGGGTTTAACCAGCTCTAGGATGCGTGTCTCTTTTTCCTCATTAACTTTTTTCCAACTGGAGTTCAAGATACATACAGAAGGGGGGCGCCTGCGTGGCTCAGTCGGTTAAGCGTCCGACTTCGGCTCAGGTCATGATCTCACGGTTCATGGGCTCAAGCCCTGCATCGGGCTCTGTGCTGACAGCTCAGAGCCTGGAGCCTGTTCCAGATTCTGTGTCTCCCTCTCTCTGACCCTCCCCTGCTCACGCTGTCTCTATCTCTCTCTCAAAAATAAATAAAACATTAAAAAAAAAAAGATACATACAGAAGGTTACATACAGCCAGGCATATGGCTGTGGCATGTCCAGGGACCCGGCACGCAGAAGGCCCCTCGTGATGCCCTGGCCGCCCCTAGTGCATCCTCTCTCCCACCTCCCAGCCCCACCTCAATATTACTGATGACATTCACCCATATATCACAGGGCATTTGCTCCTGCTTGGCACCATGTGACTTACCATAACATTCCCCCCTATTCTACTGTTGATCGACACTTCGTTAGTTGCCGGTTCCTGGCTATCATGAATAGTGTCCCTGTGAATACCCTAGTTCCTGACTTTTGTGAAGACATTTCTGTTGGGTACATACTTACGAGAGGGGCCCAGTGCCTGCATCTATGTATCTGCTCAGCTTTGGATGACACAGGAAGAGTTACTTTTTAATAAAAGAATGATTTTGCAAGGTAAGTTTTCATTCTTCATTTAAAAAATTTTTAACGTTTCTTTATTTTGAGAGAGAGAGAGAGAGAGAGAGCGAGAAGGGAGGGGCAGAGAGAGAGAAGGAGACAGAATCCTAAGCAGGCTCCGCGTCGTCAACACAGAGCCCGATATGGGGCTTGAACTCATGAACCGCGAGATCATGACCTGAGCTGAAATAGTGTCGGACGCTTGACCAGCTGCGCCCCCCAGGCCCCCCCTGTATTTTCCTATTTAAAAAAATCATGTACACCCCTCATTTTTAAAAATGAAAAACAGCTCAGTTGGCTAAGCTTCCGACTCTTGATTTCTCGAGCCCTGCATCAGGCTCTGTGTTCACCACACAGAGCCTGCTTGGAGCTCTCTCTCTCTCTCTCTCTCTCTCTCTTCCTCTGCCTTTCTCCTCGCCTCATGTTCATTCTCTCTCTAAGTAAATAATAAAGTCAAACAGGAAAATACGGAAATGTAGAAAAGGGGGGAAAATCACTCAGAGTTACTATTTAGAGTCAGTCATTCAACCAAACTATCAACGGACGTTTCCTACGAGCCACTGCTGTCTCAGGCCCCAAGCAAGAGACCCAGGTCCTCCCTCATGGAGTTTAGGGTTTGGGGCCAGGTCAGTGCCATGGTGCCGGGGGACAGACCAGGGGGCCCGAGTCTGTCCACGGCTTCCGCCGGCCACGCCTCACCCACCACAGCTGCTCCCCATAAACATGTAACAGACCAGCAGGCTTGCCACGCCCGGCAGCCAGGCTGCACCCCAACAACTCAAAGTGGGAAGTCAGCGGCGGTAACACAAAGAATTGCCATCCCGCAAGAAGAGCGCTGCAGGGGGGAGGGCCTGGCGTCAGGATGACCGGAAGGCAGCAGGTGTCCCGACAAGCGACAAGCAACAGAGGGAGGAAAACTGGGGAGGTGAGCCTGGAGAGGCCGAGGGGAGGGGCAGACACATGGGACTTTGGCCTTTTTTTGTTGTAAGTTTTTGAGAGACAGAGACAGAGCACCAGCAGGGGAGGGGCAGAGAGAGAGGGAGACACAGAATCCGAAGCAGGCTCCAGGCTCTGAGCTGTCAGCCCGGATGTGGGGCTCAAACTCACGGACCGCGGGATCGTGACCTGAAGTTGGATGCTTAACTGACTGAGCCACCTAGGCGCCCTGACTTTGGTCTTTATCCTGAGGACCGAGAAGGGATTTAAGCAGGGGAGGGAGCGGTTCAGATGTGCTTGGGCCTTGAGCTCATGAGCAAGGGGGCAGAAGGAAGGAGCTGGGGCCTGTCCGGGGCCTGGGGGAGAACAGGCATTAGGAAGGTGTGAGGTTCAGCCCTACAGAAGGGGGTGGGGAAGGCACGGTGGCATCGCAGACGTGCACGTGGTGTGACTGGCTATTGAGGTTTTGGTGGATTTCTATGGTTTTCTATGCAGGTTCTATGCAGTTCCGGAACTTGTGAGAGCCAGGTTCATTGTACCCGAAGAGGGCGGCCTGAGCCATCCCTGGGAGGTGAGCGACGGTCATTCAGTTATCTGACAAATTTTCAGGGAATACCCGCCTGTCTGGGGGTCATTCCGGGTCCGGGGATACATTGCTGGGCAAAACAATTCTGCCAGGGAAGACGTATAAATATATATAAAGTGGTGATCAATCTTCGGAAAACCTGAGCTAGGTAAAAGGAGTGGCGAGTGACAGTGGCAGAGGGGAGTCTATTTCAGATAGGGTGGTCAGGGAAGGCCTCTGAGGAGGTGACATCTGAGCTGGAGGAAATGGTCCAGGTAAAGGCCACGGCAAGTGCAAAGGCCCTGAGGCAGGCAGTGCTCAGCCTGTCAGAGGAGCAATAAGGAGGCCAGTGTATGAGGAGTGGAGAGAGAGAGGACCGGAAGGTGGAGGGAAGGCTGCACAGGGCTGAGGGGAGGTCTTTTCACTCTGGGGCTGGAGGCGGGGAGGAGAGCCTGTGAGGGTCTGTGGAGGGATGGCCTGATCCTGTTTTGTTTTAGAAGGATCACTCTGGCTCCTCTGAGAACAGACCGTAGGGGCATGAACGGGGCGTGGGGCATGGGGGAGGCTCTAGAAGTATGAGTCAGAGAAGGTGGTGCCCTGACCAGGGCGGAGGCACTCAGGGTGGTGGGCGGTGGTCCGATGGCATGCATCATGAGGGCGGGGCCCACAGTGTTTGCTGATGGGCCCACGTGGGTGTGCGCAAAAGTGGGGGGACAGGGAGGCCCTACTGATGGTTCCCATTGGCCAGCCTGAGAACCCCGAGATGGGCCCAGCTTCCCCACGTCTCCTCCCTCTCTCCCCCCAAAATTCCTTCTCCTATCACCTCACCTCTCCTCTCTTCGGCCCTTCTCCCCGCCCCGCCTCCATCTTTCCTGTTTCAGGAGACTAGTGACCTCATGCTGTCACCTCCCACAGGCCAGGGAGGCTGCCCTCAAGAATATGTCCTCCATTAAGTCTGTGGTGCTCATGACTGTAGCCAGGGGCCCGGAGGCTGGGGAGAAAGTAGATGCGGCCCCCAAGTCCCACGCTGGGGGGTGCCCTGCTGGGGAGAAAACGCATTCCCCACTCAGGCCATTTCCGTGCTCTGAGCCCCAGATGTACAGGAAGAATCCTGATCGGAGCAAAGCCCCGGGTTCTCTGGGAGCTGACCACGCCCTGGCTGGGACCTGGGGCTGCATTGCTCAAAGCCTCCTTTATCCACTCACGGCTGAGGGCCGGCTCCTGGGGCCCATGTTCAGCTCTGGCTGAGGGCCACGCGGCCCCCAACCCATCGCCTGAGGCCACCGGTGCCAGGGAAGAGGGCAGGGAGGCGGGGACCTGCTTCTCACCCGGGCCTTGGTCCCCTTTCCTACTTCCTGCTCACCCTCTGCCCTCAACTCCAGCCTGGGTGAAGGAGGGGAGTTTCAGCTGATGTGTCCAACATGTGAGCTCCAACCTGCCCCTCCTCCAGCCGGGACCCCAGTTGCCTTCTTCCAGAAACCTTAACACAGACCTTCCGGCTCTCCCCCAGCAGCCAATCTATCAGAAAATGCTGTCGCTGTGCCTTGGAATCAGTCCCTCGCCTGCCTCCGTTGCCACGACCTGCTCTAAGCCAACATCATCACTTCCTGGACCCTCGCAATGGCGTCTGTCCTCGCTCCCTTCACTCTATTCCCAGCCCAGCAGCCAGGGGTTTTATTAAAATATAAGTTAGATTATGTCGTGTGTCTGCCCCCCAGCCCGATCAATCTGGGGAAAAGGCACAGTCCTTTATGACGCCCCCTCTGCACCTCCCCTGCCTCTCCCATAACCTCTCCTGTGCCTCTCATTGGGCTCTAGCCACACCGGCTTCCTTGTTCCTGTGGACACAATGCACATGCCTACCTCAGGGCCTTTGCACGTGTGATTCCTTGGCCTGGAGGGCTCTTCCCCACCCCCTGCTCGGCCGGCGTCTCCATGATTTGCTCACCTTCTTCAGGTTTTCATTTGTATGTTACTTTTGGAGAAACTTTCACTAACTGCCAGATTAAAAGTTAAGGAACACACCTAGTGCCCAGATCCTTCTCAGATCCTCCAATAAAGGAACCAGGGATTCCTGAGAAATGGCTGATTCTAGCGCTGTGGGTGGAGATTCACAGGCAGTCCTGCAGCATCTTGTGGTGCTGGACATGCTAACAAACAAACAAACAAACAAAACACTAATGCAGGGTGGGCACGCTGAAGGGCACCAGAGCCACCTGAATGAGCTCCCGACAGCCCAAGCTGGAAACATTTGAGCGACAAAATGAAATACTATTGGATTATAACCCAAATGTAAAATAAACATCCATGAAGCCATTATAAATAAGTGATTGGATAAACAAACAAATGGGGAAGAGGTAAGTCTCCTGTGCAAAAGAATTCCAAATAATTTAAGTCCTACGCATAACTAAGTATAAGGTAGTTTCCTGGATGGACTCTTAGAACAAAAAAAAGGGGGGGAGGGAATTAGGTAAACTAAGGAAATCTGAATCAACTATAGATATTAGTCAATAATCATATATTAACAGTGGCTCATTAAGTATAACAAATGTGCCATTATAACTAAGAAACTTCATGTAGAAGGAGGGGTTTGGGAGACCTGACTGCACTTAGTTTTTCTGTAAATCTACAGCTGCTCAAAAAAAATCAATTACAAATTATCGCCCCCCGGGGCGCCCGGGTGGCTCAGTCGGTTAAGCGTCCGACTTCGGCTCAGGTCGTGATCTCGCAGTTCGTGGGTTCGAGCCCCGCGTCAGGCTCTGTGCTGACAGCTAGCTCAGATCCTGGAGCCTGCTTCAGATTCTGTGTCTCCCTCTCTCTCTCTCTCTGCCCCTCCTCTGCTCCCGCTCTGTCTCTCAAAAATATAAACATTAAAAAAATGTTTTTAAAAAGTACCACCTCCATACCCCACATCCCTTCTCCCACCCCTTTCCCATTACATTTGTCACCATTTAAAAATAGGGTGCATTGAACCAAGGAATTTGTTCTTATCTGTTAAGTCTCTAGAATATAAGATTCCTGAGGCTTTTGTCCCTTCCTGTTATAACGCAGCACCTAAAACAACAGTCAGAGAAACAGTAGGTGTGCAATACCTATTTGTTGAATGATAAATGTCTAAAGATAGTCACTGTTAGTTTTTCCAGTTTCTTCCCTCCGCCTAAATACATTGATTATTGTTCTAAAATAAACACAGAGTTATACTGTTTTGCTTATCGGCTCTGGTCGCTTGCCAGCTCCTGATTATCTTTCCTTGCTATTAGTCTGTACAACATCATGTTTTAGAAGGTGCTGAGGTTCGCAGGCCTGGTGGGAAGCAAAATGGTCGTGATTCAAGAGAAGGCTCTGGGGCGCCGCTTTCTCTCCGTCGGCCCCGCCATGCTGCCACGTGGGCAGGAAGGATGGAGGGGTGCCAGGGCCGCCCTCTGACATCAGATCTATGGGCACTAGGTCCTGCTCGGTGGTGAACTGGGTGCGTCAGAGCCCACGGATTAAATAGCTTTTGAAATCCCCCAGCCTGTCTGCGACCAGCCAGCAGGCCACAGGGCACACGCCCGGCCCTTCTGCCAGCTCAGGGACAGATGGCAGTGCCATCCGTGCATACGCGTGGGGCAACTGGCGAGAGGCCTCTCACTGGCTAAGCCCGGACCCAAGGCTGATGGAAGGCTGGACTCCCAGGGGGTGGGGGATGGATGGACCGGGGGCCGGCACACCCTCTCCCCAGGGTGGGGGGGCGGGGGCAGGGATCCTATCCGCTGGTCAGTTTCCTGGTAGGAATGGGGGAGCCTGGGCAGGCTTCCATTGGCGGTGGGGGTGGGAGGCAAGGAGCAAAGGGTATCTGTCCTCTGCACCCGGGGGGCATCTGCTTAAAATCCAGCCACTGGCCCTCCTTCCTCGTAGCAGTACGGAGCCAGCCAGACTCTGCCAGACGTATGAGTGCTAAAGATAAAAATACTCGAAGGACACATGCCTCCTGCAAATTGCTTTGCTAAACACGCTGTTCCTTCTGAGCCACATTGCACTCCACCCCCCACTGGCCCTGCTCACTCAGAGAAGCGGGGACCCACAGCAGCCTTAAGACCCGCTAAATATGAGGGGCGCCTGGGTGACTCAGCCGGTTCAGCGTCCAACTTCGGCTCAGGTCATGATCTCAACGTTCGTGAGTTCAAGCCCCGCGTCGGGCTCTGTGCTGACGGCTCAGAGCCTGGAGCCTCCTTCGGATTCTGCGTCTCCCTCTCTCTCCGTCCCTCCCCTGCTCACGCTCTGTCTCTTTCTCTCTCTCAAAAATAAAATAAAAAAATTTAAAAAAAAAGGACTGCAGAGTGTGTGCAGGCACAGGTGTGTCCTCTAGATTCCGCTGCATGGATGACCCCCCCCCGGGGTGTGCACACGAGTGGGCGTGTGGGTGCTGTGGACACGCGTGCTTCTGTTTGCACCTCGGTGTCGAGCTCCCGGGGGTTTGCCTGGGCACGACGGTTTGTGTGTGTGTGTCCCTGGGTGTGTGCATGCATGTGTGCAGTGAGCCTTGTGAGTTGGTGTGAGTGTGCACGGGTGGGCATGCCCCCACGAGGAGCTGTGTGTCCGTTCTTACAGGTGCACCTGTGCATGCTCTGTGTGAGCTGTGATGTGTGCAGAGGACTCCGGCACATGACCGGGGGCATGCACGTATGTGCGTGTGCTCAGAGGGCAGGCCCTGAGAAACCAGACGGACGGTGGCCCCCGGCACCTGTCACCCCCGACGTGCCACGCCCACACACATCCCATGGACAGGACTGTGGGTTTGAATCTCTCGCGGGTGAAGTGACCTCTTTTTTTTCACACATCCTGATAGTTAACCATCCTTGCCCTAAGTGTCCTCAATCTGTGCGGGAGACTATCCCTCACCCTCCACACCTGGTGTCCTGCCTTCACCAGCACATTGGCTCTCTAGGCCTGTGAGAGGCTCTGGAAGGCACGGGCTCCCGAGTCACGTATTTTTGGCAAAAGCTGCATTTCATACACCCTCGCGGAGAGTCTCCGTGTGTCTGAGCATAGCTCAGAGGAGTCCTCGCAGGAAGAAACCCCGTAAGAAGCTCCCTACGAGGTTTCCAGGAATGATCTGGAACCTGATGTGAGATGGTAACACGTTGCTGGTATCAGTGCTCATTTGGGGGTGTCCGCAGTGTGCTGTGGGGACAGGCAGCCTCCGAGTCCGGGGGGTGCCTCTGCAGTACTGTGTGGGTTCTCACGCTGTGGCCACCCCTTGCCACCCGGCCCTGGCCTGGCTGGGGGCGGGCAGAGGATGCCAGAGGAGCAGGCATATGTGAGGCCTGGGCGGCCAAGTCAACCTTCTGGAACCAGAAGCCAGGTTTCAGTGCTCTGCCCCCAGCGTCTGCCCCACCGCTTCCTCAGCCCCAGGACTTGAGCTGCCAGATGTCAAAGCACAGGGGTCAGGGTCAGGGGCGAGGGTAGGCGGTCGACAGAGACGCCCAGCCAGGCCCACTCCTGACCCGACCCGCTCCCTGCTCTTGTCTCCGCCCCGCCCCCAACACAGAAAGCAAATAGCACAAGTAACACACGGACACAGTCTCTTGTAGGGTTCAAAGAATACAGAGGTAAAATCCAAAATCTCTTTAACCCCTCCTCACGCGCCAATCCCGGTCCCCACCCCCAGAGGCAACCGTGTAGCCTTCCATTGCCACGTTTCTGGACTTTAAACAACACAAGTGGAACATACTCTGTATTTTTCTGTAACTCGCTTTTTTGAAAAAAACTTATCTGTCCAGTCCACGTCAATACATCGCAATCTACCTCATGATTATTGTTGTTTTAATCAGTGTTGACCTTCCCTTTGTTTATTGGACAGCTCCCCCATGGATAGACGTGTTGTTTCCAATTTTTCGCTATTCCAGAAGAGAGCATGGGCTAACTAACATCATTCAACACATCTCTCGGTGGGAGCATATGCGGGAAAGATGGATTCCGAGTCGGCGCCAGAGAAGAAAAGACCAGGGAGGAGGCGGAGGTTCCGAGTGGACCCCAAGCAGCTGCCATCACAATGTCTTCTGCGTGGGCGGGCGCCCCAGGCCCGCCACCCTGCTTGCACCCCCGCCCCTCCGCCTCTCCGGGCCACCCCCATCCCCCCACCCCCATCCCCATCCCCATCCCCGCTCCAGGGAGGTCCGCCCCGCCCTCCCTCCCCTCCCTCCTCCGGGCCCCCGCGGTTGCAGAGCGGCCCGCGCCTCAGAGGAACCAAAAAAAGCCGGCGCGTGGTGTGCGCGCGAGCGGCGCGGGGCCTGGTGCTGCTGTTTTTAGTGTGCCTGGAGCCCAGAATATAGACTTAATCACCCCCAGGAAACGCGGCCATAATATTTTTGGTTGCATAAGCAAACTAAATTAGAAATCTGGAGCGCGTTCAAGACCTTTAGATGCGAGCGCGGGGGACCAGGGGAGAGACAGATGGGGATTAGGCGAGCTGAGCATCAGGAGAATAATTTCCTCTTTTAATTTGGGTTCCATCGACCAGGAAAGCAGCATTAGCGGCCCGGTTACGTAACCGGCGCCGGGGCCGCGCGGCTGTGCGGCAGCGGCCCCTCCGCCCCTGCACCTGCCCGCCCCGCCGCCCTGGGGGCCCTGGGCGGGGGCGCGCTGGCCGTACCCCGCCCCACCCGGGGTTCTCAGCGGGGGCCGGGGGTCGTCCCGGACCACACAGCTCAGAACTGCGCCCGAGTGGCCTTCAAAGAGGCTCCCGGCGTCCTTGCGCAGAAACGGTGTCCCGTAAGCCCAGGGGGCCCTGAGCGCAGCCTGAGGACGCCGATTGCAGGCTCGTGGGCATTACTAGAAAATCAGAAACCTAGAAAATGCCCCAGAGTGAGGAGAAAGGGCAGGTGGGCCCCAGAGCGGGTGTACTGTGGCGCATTCTAGAGCAGCACCAAAAAACCGGGGGCGGTCTCTCCATTCAGACATGGACACCTGCCCCAGACCGAAGTGAGGACGGAAGAGCAGCTCGCAGAGTGACGTGAGCAGTACAGTCTCATTTGTATTAAAAAACAAACTGCATATCCCCGCAGAACCGTCTCTTTCTGCATTGGCAACATCCATGAAAGTCGATGCCTTTAAAAGGACCACGGCGGGGTGGATGGGTGGGGGGTGTGTGCCTAGGTGGCTCAGCCGGTTAAGCGTCAGACTTAGGTTTCACTGTTCGTGGGTTCGAGCCCCGCGTCCGGCTCTATACTGACAGCTCAGAGCCTGGAGCTTGCTTCTGATTCTGTGTTTCCCTCTCTCTCTGACCCTCCCCTGCTCACTCACTCTCTCTCTCTCTCTCTCAGAAATAAGTAAAACATTAAATTTTTTTTAAAAAAGGGGGGGCCACAGGGGTGGTCCCTGCACAGATGGGGACGGCCCTCTTCGAAGGGAGGCAGGGCCTAAGGGAAGGTCATGGGGAATTCACATTTGACGCACACCAGAATGGGCTGGGTGCGCTTGTGTTGTTAGCGACAAACCCCCAAAGACATGAAGGCTGGTGAAGGCTGGGGGTAGCCTTGTGAATGGAACCGGACTCTGCCTCCAGCCACCTTTGCAGAAAGCAAGAAGTAAGGTCTGCGGGTGCCTCAGGCTAGGACAGGGAGGGTCTTCGAGAGTGTCTGGCCCAGCATCTTACGATCTGAACAGGGAAACTGCAGCCTGGGGCCCCGGGAGAGACTGGCCCCAGCATCCACACCAGCTGGCAGCCGGCGTGTGGAGCCGCGAGTTGTTAGCCTGTGGTTTTCTACCAGTAGGCTGCTCTGCGCCCCCCCCCCCCGCCCGCGTCTCAAAACTCTGGGGTCAGGGTGGTGCAGGAGAAGGAGGCGGAGGGAAGGAGCTACGAGGTACTGTGGTAGGGGGGAGAAGGGGGAAGGTGCAGAGCAATTTGACACCATCCGTCCAGCCATCCAACAAACATGTCGAGGGCCATGGTGGATTTATAGAGCGTCTGCAAATTCTTCAACACGCTTCCCATTGGAAAGTGGGGTCGCCATCTCTTCCCCTTGAATTGGGCTGACCTTAGCGACTTACTTGTAGCCCGTAGAGTGCAGTGGAAGGCAGGATCAGAAAAGACCGTGCAGCTTTCTCCTGGCTGTCTCGGGACCTTGCTTGGGGGGGAATTGAGGCCACGTAAGGAGGCTGACCACCCTGGTGAGGCCACATGGAGTACTTTGTAGAAAGCCCAGCTGAGCCGCCAGCCAACCACGAGCATTAGCGGCGGCCATGTGCCTGTACCATGTTGTGCGTCCGGCCGCATGAACCTTCAGGGGATCACAGCCCATAGCAGGCCCCGAGTGAGAACTGCCTGGCTGACAACTTCCCAAATTCCAGAGTCACAAAACCACGAGCAAGAACAAAAGAGGCAATTTAAGCCCCTGAGTTGTGGGGCGATTTGTTACAAAGCGGTGAGATCTGGAAAGAGGGTCCCTCCATGCCCGGCACCATGCACAGAGGAGCAGAACGATGAATAAGCATCGTCTCTGCCCCCATAAACTAACAATTTAATGGCGAAGCCGGACACATAAGCACATAATTATAAAATAATGCGGTAAGCACAAGGATGGAGTCATGCACCTGTAATATGGAGCAGAGTCTGTAATCTAGGCTGGGTGGGGTCTGAAAAGTTTTCCTGGGGGAGGTGACATTGAACTGGCTTTGAAAGGTGACGAAGTCTTGGGGAGGTAAGAGAGGAGGTGAGGGAGGAAAGGTGTCTCAGTCATAGCCACATGAATAGAGTAAGCCCCAGAGGGGAGAGATAGAATAATGTCAGCCGTGGGGGAGCTCCTTATGAAGTAGGAGACAGGCACAAAGGAAAGGAGGTTAGATGGGCCGGTGGCACAGATCTCAGATCAGGAATGAGTATGCGCCAAGTGGCCCTGAAGCCCATGATCTGGAATGTGGTGTCAGAGGATGTGGGACAGGCCCTGGGGCTGGCTCTCCCGCTGAAATTGGCTGCGTTGGTGTAGGTGGGAGCAACTGTGGTAGCCAAGGGCCTGGTGATCCAAGGTCAAAGTTCCCAGAATGTGTCCCAACAGGTAAGTTGCAACAAAGGGCAAGGAGGAAAATGCAGAAGTCTGGGGATTCAGATGGGTTCGGATCCAAGAAACATTCGTTTAACACCTACTATGTGCCTGGGATTATGGTTTACATGTATCGTCTAATTTAATCCTCAGGTTAACCATTTATTGATTCAACAAATATCTGTTGAGCAACTACTATATGCTGGGCACTGGACAAGGTGCTGGGAACAAACATCCTGGTGATGAGAGCAAACACTCCCTGCGCTCATGGAGCGGAGGGTGTAGTGGAGGCCATCGCTATTGGACAAAAGCTCAGAAAGACTAAGTAACTTGGCCAAAGTCACACAGCTGGTGAAGGGTAGGCTGCTTGACTCCATGTCTGGGGTGCTTCAGAGCACTAAGGCCTGGCAGCTGGCATGGAAAGAGTAAGGCTGGGGGTTGAGGGCAGAGGGCAGCCTGATTCCAGGGGCCCTGGACTTCAGGAAGGCTGAGGAATCATCAGGGTGAACTTGGGCTTGGCCAGCACCCCATTCTAGGGCACTTAGGCTCAGTAGGCATCTAAGAGGGCACTAGGAGCCTTGTTATCAGGAGATGCATCTCAGGCTGGGGAGGGGGGGGAATTTCAGGAGAGGAACGGGGCCCAGGGCACAACTTGACTGCCTCTTCCTGATGATGATGATGGTGGCCCCCAGTATGTACTGCACACAGGGCTCTGCACTCAATGCTTTCCACACTTCAGCTGTTTGATCCTCACAGCAACCCATTATTAGCCCATTTTACATGTGAGAACACGGAGACTCCTGGAGGTTAGGTGACCTGCCACGGCCACACAGCCGGAGAGGTGGCAAAGCCACAGGAATGGATCCATCCTGGGGCGCCTGGGTGGCTCAGTCGGTTAAACGTCCGACTTTGGCTCAGGTCATGATCTCATGGTCCGCGGGTTCGAGCCCTGCATCGGGTTCTGTGCTGACAGCTCAGAGCCTGGAGTCTGCTTCAGATTCTGTGTCTCCCTGTCTCTCTGCCACTCTCCCACTTGTGCTCTGTCTCTGTCTCAAAAATAAATAAAACAAACAAAAAAATTAGGAAAAAAAAAAAAAGGAATGGACCCATCCGGCCACCCGCAGTGCCTCACACTGGAGCTGGTATAGGAACTGGGTGGAATCCCAGAGGGCCCAGCTGGGGGCGGGGGGGGGGTGCTGTGGTGGAACCAGGCACAAGCCATGAGTGTGGCCAGCCGGCCACCTTCCCTAGGCCTCCTCTTTCTGGCAAGTGAGGAAACTGAGGCACAGGGAGAGGGTGTTAGTCGTCTAAGGCCACCCTGCAAGTTGCTGACAGAGCTGAGTTTCAGTCTAGTTGCCCTCCACCCTCTTCCCTGCCCTCCACCCTCCCAGCCCTGATGTTCTAGGCTAAGAGAAGGACCTAACCTCACTCCTCAACACACACACACACACACACACACACATTTCTTTTCCCAGGTCTCCGTTCTCCAATGGAAGGCGTCGATCTGAGTTCCTACTCGCACACCACCTGTGCATTCATACCGGCCCCCTCGCAGCGGGACGGGCGTCAATGGCTCCATGCAGCTAAAATCAATGAGCATCTCAGGCCAAGAAGAGCCGAGAGACCGGGAAGTGATACAAACTCTGACAATCCGGCAAGCGTGTGCCTATACGGAGCTGGACATTGTTGCCTGCCCAGAGGAACCAGAGGCTTGGCTTTATGACCTCTCCTAATTTAAACGCTGGCGATGGCGATGCGCTTCCCAGCATTAGCACATGGTTAACCCGGTTTCAAAGAGACAAGGATGGGAGTCTGGTTTGCAGGGCACGGTTCCCCCCGGGCCTCGGACACCTGCTGCGTGGCAGGCTGCAATCTGGGAAGGCAGAGGAGGTTGTCCGTGAAATCCCAGGAACCCTCCAGACCTGAGGCACCTTAATTAGGCCTGGTGGCTCTTCCCATACAGCCGGTGTTTCTCCATCTGGCCAGTACTTTGGAATCACCTGGAGGCTTTGACAAGCGTGCTGCTCAGGCGGCACCCAGACCAATTAAATCGCAGTCCTGGGGGAAGAGTCCAGGTCCCAGCATTTTTAAACGCTCCTTAAGTAATCCTCATCTGACCATCGGCATCAGCATCACGGGTAGCTTGTTAGAAATGCAAATTCCCAAATGCCACCTTAGAACCGCTGAATCAGCACCTCAAGGGTGGGGCCAGCAATCTGTGGTTTGGAAACCCTCCAGGGGGTGCAGAGCCCCATCATTTCAGACCCAGGAGGTGTGAAGCACAGGGGCTACCTGCCGGTAACTTGACCCATCTGAAAATGAGCAGCTTAATAAGACACATTCAACTTATTTATTTATTTATTTATTTATTGAATTTGTTTTTGAGAGAGAGGGAACCTGAGAGACAACAAACGGAAGAGGGGCAGAGAGAGGGAGAGAGGGAATCCCAAGCAGACTTCCCGCTCTCACGGAGCCGATGTGGGGCTCAAACTCACCAACCGAGAGATCGTGACCTGAGCCAAAATCAAGGGTGGATGCTTGACTGTCTGAGCCACCCAGGTGCCCCAAGACACATTCAATCTCAAGATGCTTTTTGGAAAGAACAAACAATCTTATTCGGGTTTATTGACTCCCAAGGGTCAGAAAGCACACTACAGGTTGGGCTGTTCTTCCTTATTCACCTGAAAAACCTTCCTCACTCTGCCCATGCCCCTCCTCGCCAAGCTCCTCATTCCTCAGATCCCCCCCCCCCACCCCACCGCACATAAGTGCTCACTCCACATCAGTTCAGTTTCCCTCCTTCCCTTTTCCCCTTGGGATTTAAAGAGCAGTGCCTTACATATGGCTTCCTGCCATTTTGATTGATATTGAAATTAGTCACATTGCCCAAGTGTCCTGCGTGGGGGTGGCCAGCTGGCTGGGATTAGGAAGCGCTGGGTCTCATCCGGTCCGGGCTGCTTGTCCTTAACCTTTGCTGTTGCTGAAGGATCTATACACTTGGGAGGCAGACCACGCTGATGATTTTACTACATCCCTGCGAAATGACATTTCCCTGATTCTATGACAGGAGATTTACCAAAAGCTTTTTTTCTTCTCTCCTCTCCTCTCCACTCCTCTCCTCTCCTCTCCCCTCCCCTCCCCTCGTCTCCTCTCCTCTCCTCTCCTCTCCTCTCCCCTCCTCTCCCCTCCTCTCCCCTCCCCTCCCCTCCCCTCCCCTCCCCTCCCCTCCCCTCCCCTCCCCTCCCCTCCCCTCCTCTCCTCTCCTCTCCCCTCCTCTCCCCTCCTCTCCCCTCCCCTCCCCTCCTCTTCCCTCCTCTTCCCTCCTCTCTTCTCTTTTTTCTTTGTTTTTTGGTGGAAAAAGAAAATATAGGCACCTTACGTGTATATATCAATTATAAAATGCATTTGTATTTTAGAAATGTGAAAAGTGTTTATTTTCAGAGACAATGAAATAGGACTGTCCTATGCATACCGGTTGGGAAGAAGCATGTGGAAATACTACAGAATGATGCTGTGGGCTACAGACCTTCTTTTGGTCATGTGGGGTCCTTATCATGGGTATTACCATGGGCTTTGTGCAATGATTACGAAATAAAATTTACAAAGGGAAAGAAATCCCACAAAGTCTCCGGGGGAGATATGACCAGACACGGCGCTTGGGAAATCTGTGATACCATGATCCTGGGCTTAGGGCTTGACTTGACTTCCCGTAGGATAAGTCGCTCTTTGGGCTTCAGTTTTTTCACTAGCAGAGACCATGATCATCTCTGCCTGGCGTGCTTCCTGGAAATGCTGGGATTATTGAAAGGAAGAGCAGGTGGAAACTCTAATCTGAGGTTTGGGAAGGGGGTGTTTCCAGGACACCCCTCTCCCCCAGATCCCAAGCCAACAGCCCTGTAGCGGATGCTCTGCAACAGCTCGTAACCTCTGCTTCCAGAGAGGCCCCCACCATATTTGCTAGCACAAACTCAGTGCCTCAGACAGTTGCCAAATCTCGAATCCACTGGTGACTGAAAATTCATTGAAGGGAGATGTGGTTGGTCAGCACAGGACACACGCCTGGTAGAATCCAGGGACAGCCGAAAGGCCTGAGGTCACCCCTACTATGGCCTCCCCTTTGGAGGAAATCATTTCCCAGAAAGGCCCCGATAAAATGTAAAGGTGTTATTTTAACAAGATCAGTGCTAAAATTTAAAACTTAGATTGTAGTCTGCAGGTGGATCTTCGGGCCTTCACAGGGCTTTTTAAATGTCCCCATTTCCCACAACACAGCCAAAAGCGTTTTCATTCCCATGGCCACTGTCTGGGGTGTGGTGGATCTGGACATGAAAGTTCCAGCAGGTCTCCCTGGGCCCCAGGCCACTGGGAGACATCTCAGAGAGCTTTGGCCATGGGCTTGAGCTACAGCCTGTGCTGGAGACTTGGAGGAGGGGAGAAAGCTTCTCACCCAAAGTACAAAGGAGAGGATGTTTCACAACTCTGAAATCATCCCGAGGGTGGTTTTGACCCCAGGGAGGGAAAATGGCCAGCTTGAGCGTTCATCCACTCACTCAGGGGTGTTTATTGAGTACCTACTACGTGCCAGGTTCCTTCTAGGGACCAAGGGGCCAGTTATCTCATTTCATTCCCCCAGCAGCTTATGAAAGAGGTACTGTTGTTCCCTTTTACAGATGAGTAAACAGACAAAGAGGCCAGGTTCCACTGGTGACCCTTCCCTTCAGGAAAGCTGTCCTCCATTTCCCCTGCTCTGCTTCCCCAGGCTGGCGGGGTCAGGCGGAGACCCGATCTGACTGGGGTCAGAGTCGGGGGGGGGGGCGCGGGGGGGGGGGCTTGGCCTTGACTCAGCCCAGGCAGCCTCACCCACCCTGCAGAAGTAGGGCTGGGGAATCTTATTGACTTGTCTGGGTGCGCCCTTATCCGGAGAAGGGATGAACCTGCCCCCCTCTGACCCATCCTCCAAACCCAGTCGCTGTAAATGGCACGTTCTTAAGAGGTTCCCAAGAAACACTCATGTTCCCTGGGGGGCAGTTCTGCTCATAGGGGTTGGCAAAGGTATTTCAAATTCACCCATGAGGCCGCCAGCTAGAGATGGCCATGGTTAGTACTTGGAGGTATCCCTCTTTTCCGTCCGGAAGTGATATTCCGGGTGAAATACAACGAAATCGTTTCCCTCTAGAGGGGGAGGGATCACAGGTATTTGGGGCTTTTTTATCCCCTCCATCCTTTTTTTGGCTTGTTTGAAGACTTTTTTTCTTTTTTCTTTTCTTTTTTTTTAATCCTTCTTTGTAGGGAGCACAGACTTCAGGAAATACTTGTTCAGTGAAAGAATGGCAGGCAGAGCCGGGTCCCGGTTAGGGCCAGATCACTGGCTGGCTTCTGTCGCGCCCTGCACCGAGCCGAGAAGGCCCCATCGCCATTCACTGCCCAACCCTCCCTGGCATCCCCGTGCGCAGCCGTCACCCGACCGCACTGGGGTTTGTCGACCTTTAAGAAGGGAGATGCAGGTGCAGAGGGGGAGCCCTGACCTGGTGGAGGAGGGCGGGGGAGGGGCTGTGGTGTCAGCCGGGGGTCTGGGCCTCCTCCAAGAGTCGCAGGCAGAATAGAACCCCGAGGCTACCTAACGTGCGGGGATCCTCTCCTTCGAGCGCCTTGAGAGGTCGTTCAGAAAAAGGGGGCCGATCTTCATTGCAAGCAGGAGGTGTGGGGGTGGGACGCCCGAAGGCAGTCAGCTGTCTGCTCTGAGACTCGGCCAGCCCAGCAAAGGTCCAAGAGTTTCTGTTTTGGAGACTTCCAAGAATTGGGGCATCTCTGTGCGCTGGGTCAGCAGCCACCTACCCCCGGGGCGTGGGGGAGGGACGGGGACTTCGGGAGCCCTTCCAGAGAGCCAGGAGGCCCCGCAGGCTGGGACCCAGGAGGGTCATGACTGGAGGGCCGCAGTGGGGTGTGGGGAAGGGCTGCATTCTGAGCCTCTCTGAGCCTCTGCGGGCCGCCTTGCGGGGGGGTGGGGGTCGGGGGTCAGGGGGGGCGGCAGACCTGTGCCTCTCCGTAGGCTCAAGCCCCTCTCAGATCTGGGAGCTGTCGGGAGGCTCCGGGCAGAGCTGGCCCATTCCACAAAGGTACTTTAGGATCCTTCCTGGAAAACCAGCAGGAGGAGGAGGCTAATGGTGCCAGGCTGCCAGCCCCTGCCAGTGGGGAGGCCTGCGGTTACCCTCACAGACAAGGAAGGCCCTGCGTGGCGGTGAGGCCTGATGTACACTCTTGGGTGGGGGGGGGGCAGGGGGGGGGGGGGGGGGGGGGGGGGGGGGCTGGGGGGGAGGGGGAGGGCCTCGGACATCTGGGTTTGAATCTAGACTCTGCCACGTCCAAGCTTGGAGACCATGGGCAAGCAAGGGATTTACCTCCCGAATTTTAGCGTCTTCCCCTGTGCAATGTGTATTTAAAAAAAAAAAAAAAAGACACGACCAAAAAACCCCAAACTTATTTCCTCTGTTCACCTCCCCCTCTCTCACGGTTGCTGGATTATGCAAGATAAATTAGGGAAGAGGTGCTCAATAAACCTCATTCTCTCCTAGAGGGTGGTTCTCAGAATTGACTGTGCACCCGAATTGCCCTGGGGTCTTGGTTAAACCACAGCCAGCCCCCATCCCCTGCCAAGCAAGAGGACTGCGGTGGCTCTGAATTTGCCTTTTCCATCAGACCCCAGCCCAGGTGATTCTGAGGTGGCAGGACCCCCAACGGAGCGCTAGAGATGCTAAAAGGCTGTGTCTGGGCTGGGGTCCTGGGCAGGGGTACGGGGTCTCCCCTCCCAACCTCAAAGCCTGGCCCGCAGCAGCCCCTCTCTCCCTCCCCGGGGCTCGGTGAGCCCAGTCGTGAGCTGCCGGTTGCTGGGATGCACGTGGGCTTTTGTCTGCTTTCCCCACCCCTTGCCAACCCGCCCAGCAGGCCCCACTGCCTTGGCAACGCATTGCAAAGTCCACACAAAGGGAAACTGTGCCGGGGAGGCTGGTCCTGCCCGACGCCCGGGGAAGGGTTTCCATGACAACGCTGACATCACCAGGCTCCGCTGTCTGCCGAGCCAGGCCCTGAATGGAGGCGCCTGGGTGTTCACGCTTCGGGCCCCACAGAGGAGGGCGACCTGGGGGCCCTGCATGATGCTGGGGCGGGCCTTTCCCAGTCCCGGGCCCTGCCCATGGCTCGCCAGGTGACTGTGAGCAAGCCACAGACGCGAGACCCAGTCTCATCTCTAAAATAGAGCCGACAATATTTACCTCGCATGAAGATTAAGCAAAATCAGATAATATACGGGTGCGTGGTAAATTTGTAAAGACCTATTCCAATGGTGAGTGGGAGCTCCAGGTTATTTCCAGGGGAGCCCCGTGAACGCCACATTGATGTAGGATCCTGGAGAGGAGCCTGGGAACTGGGGAGGAGAAGGCGCCATTATTCATCGGCCCTGTCGGCTCCCCCTGGAAGAGGGGAGAATGAGGGGTGGCATCTGGTGAGGAAAGTCATGGAAAGGGGCAACTGTTGGTCTGGGTGGTGGCTCAGGGCTGCTCTGGTCTTACACCCTGGGTTCACAGGTGAGGATTCAGAGGTCCTGAAAGTAGGGGTGACTGGCCCAATCATACCCTGAGTTATGAGGAAGATAGGACAGGGAGAAGGGTCCCCCTGGGCCCAGTGAGTGGGCCCTGGGGTGAAACCACCTCTGTGCATCGCACAGTGGGAAGAACATTAGTGGCTCTGCGGGAAATCGGGGAATCAGGAAATCAGGAAGTCGGGAGTCAGAAGCACCGCGCAGGAGAGGCCGTGAGCTTCAGAGAGCTCACCCCCTTGTGGTGGGGACTTCCTCATTGCTGCCTCCTTCTCTGAGGCCCTTGGCAGGGGCCGGGCACCATGCTCCGAAGGTTCCCTCAACCAGTTCCTCTTCCAAGTTCTGGCCAGGGCACCGGCTGTTTTCCAGCTGTGTCCCCAAGCCACCCACTCCATCCCAGCACACAAGTGGAGGCCGTTGTAGGAGGAGGCCCCGCAGACTTTGCTGCCCCTCTAGCTCCCTTCCCCTATCCACCCCCCACCCCCAACCGGCCCATCCCCCTCCGGGGTCTCCGTCCTCAGGCGAATTGCTGGGGCCTGTGCTACTCACAGAGGCTCGGCCTCAGGCCGGGGTCCTGACCTGGACCCCCGTTCTGCCAGGCCTTGCTCAGCCTCCGCTCAGACACCTGTGCCTGGGGGCCCTCGGCTCCCTTTGAGGGAGGGCGGACCTCCCACCAGCAGCTGAGTGAGACAGGGCCACAGGAAGTAGGGTCACTTTCCAGGCCACGTACCCAGGGAGGGCAGGAAGGAGCTTCGCTGTACACACGTCTCGGTCTGCCCTCCGTCCCTCGCGGCCTTGAACTGACTTCTATTCACCTGCTGTGGCCTCCCGCTCAGACATGACACTGCTGTGGCTTCACACTGGTTGTGTAAGGGCCACCCCTGTCCAGTGTCCTGAGGGTGCAGAGTCATCCACGGGGGCGCCCTGGAGGAGGCAGGAGCACCGGAAGGCGTGGGGAGACCAAATGCCCCTTTGGAAACAGAGGTTCGAGGACCCCTCCCCTCCCCCCAGAAGAAGAACTTGAAGTGCGCACTTGAAACACACTCTCTCTCTCAGCAGAAGGGAGCTGCCTGACTCCATCACAGGACAGTGGCTGGACTTGGGCCCCCCCAAGCCTCCCAGCCCCCTCCCACTCCCCCCCTCCTGCCCAGGACACCAGCCACACCATTTCCCAGTCTGGCTTTCCCTGAGGGAGGCAGAATTGGGTCAAAGGTTGGAAGCACCTGACAGGAGTTCCCAGGGCTGCACGTGGAGATTGGTCAGGGGGAGCCCCCCTGAGGTCTAGCACCCCGCTCCCAGGACACATTCATTAGGGCTGCCGGCTCCAGCTTCAGCGCGGCTCCCACGGAGGCGAAATGCTGATTTACACGACGTGGCTTCTTTGCAGGCGAAAATGAAGATGGCCTTCGGTGTGGGGAGAGCCCCGGCTGCGGCCTGCTGTGGGCGACTGTCCCTGGGCCGCCCTCCCTGTGACCCTGGCTCCCGCCTCTCACTGACCTCTAACAGATTCCTCAGTAAGGAACCTCTGGCCCCAGCTCGGCATCCGGTGGCCTCGATGCTGCAGGGGACCAGCTGCTGAGGGTGAAGATGCCGTGCTCCCTCCTGGGGAAGTCCCGGGGCCTCCGAGGGGGGGTGCTCCCTCCTGGGGAGGACCCGGGGCCTCCTGGGTGGGGTGCTCCTTCACTCGCCTCAGGCCGTTGCACCTGCACAGGCCTCTCTGAGGAAGGTGGTGTCTTGCCTGGGTACCGAGAAGGGAAGGGAGTCACAGCTGGGACTCCACGGAGCCCAGATGACCCAGGCCTGTCTTCTGTTGCATGTGATCCCTGACTAGGGAGCACTGCCCACCCTGGGCGCCTCAGGGCTGGCACAGACTTAGAGCGGGTGTGGGGGCTCCTGCCTCCCTGAGGCCTCCAAAAGCCGAAGCAGCTCCCTATGCCTGCCTGGAGGTGGGGGCTGCCAGTGGGGGCCTCCATCTTCCTTCTTCTCACCGGAGTGTTGATGCCAGGTGAGCCCATGGTGACGAGCGAGGCCCTGCTGTAAACTGGGCGGGCACTGGCACCCTGGCAGGGAGAGACAGACTGCGTGAGGGCTGAGACGGGCTAACCTAGCCTGCGAGGGACCGATGAAGCGCTGTTCTGGAGCCTTGCTCTCAAAGGGACTGTGCATTCTGAGCGCTGGCGAGTGCACAGCAGCCCGACACTCAGACCAGAGATACTGTGTCCCGGGGCCCTTCTTCCGGAAGCAGGGGCAGGCCTGGCACAGGCCTGGGAATCGTAGCCGAGTCCGTGTCCCAGGCCGGCGTCTGGAGGCCCGGTCCCCCTCGGGCTGACCAGCTACAACACTTTGAACGAGGGCCCTAATCTCGCTGACTCTCAAGTTTCCTGGTCTGTAAAACCGGCCCTGCCTACGGAGAAGGTTGTCGCGGGGGCAGATGAGATCCCATGTGCCCAGCTCTGTAATGAGGCAGGCACTGAACAAAGGGAGGAGGGCGGCCCCCACCCTCTGGCCACACAGCTGAGGGGATCAAAGGCCAACAGGGACAGTCGACTCTGGTGGAAGAACCAGAGATTGTAAGGTGAAGGCTCTGCCCTCACCCCAGCCTGCTGGGCCTCTGTGGCTCGGCCATGTGGAGCCAGGCCAGGAAGGCCAGTGACTCATAGTGACCTCACTCCCCTCAGCCTCTGTGGTTCCTTCTGTAAAATGGGCACAGCGGCTCTTGGTTAAACAATCTCCCAATGAAAGGCTCCCGACGGCCGTGGGAACTCTGTTATTACCTCCTCTTACTCACCCAGGAGGATAGGGGGAGGGGCGAGTACAGAAAATAGAAAATACAGAAAATAAGCTTCACCCACGGTCCGGCTGGGTCTCCTACCACTCCTCATCACAGCTGGCTGTTCCTTCCCTGACCCTTTTCCACAAACAACCAAAGACAAGTTACCATTTAACCAGGCTGTGGGAATTGGGGCCAATTTGTCCAAATGGCAAACCAGCAAGACCTGTTTGCTGGGATGAAATAACCCCACTGGACCCGGTGCATAGCAGCCCTCCTACGGCCTTCCACCTCCTGCTGTGCCCGGTCCGGCAGGATGACCTTGGCAAGTCTCCTAACCTTCCCTTGCATCCAGCATGTGTCACCGAAGACGTGGGGGGAGGGGCTTGTGGGGAGCGCACAGATATCAACGGGGGAAGGAAGCAGTGTCTTCCAGACCCGGCTGGGCAGGCCCAGAGCAATCTGACTGTACCAGAGAGACAGACAGGGATGGGAGGGGGTGATTCAACAAGAACTAGAGAGGGGGCACCCCAAAGTCTACGGATTGGGAGCCATGGGGGCAGGGGAAGGGACAGATCTTGCCTTCTCCCTGCCACTGGGGCCAGGTCATCCAGGCAAGGTCTTTCCTCTTGAGTTCCCCCTGAGCCACTGTCAGGCCTTAACCACCCCAGGTGCCCCCCCCATGTCTGATACCCAGAGGTACAATCAGTGCTTATAGGATAACTGCTTGACTCCATTTCTTTTCCCCAAAGTCCCGACCCTTGGTTAATTCAGCACCCGGATTCTGGGACTATGGGAGCAGGAAGGTGGGATAGGGGTGGGGGAGGGGTGGGGGGTGGGAAAGAGAGGATGGGAGGGAACTTACGTTTGACTTTGCTATTTTTTAAAAAAAAAATTCTTGGCCTAAAGTGACATCAGATTAAAGATGTTTACCCTTGTTAAAGTTTTAAGTAAATTTAAATTATAAAATATTTCAAACATACAGAGAAGTGCCGACAGCCATACGCCCAACCTTAAGCTTGAACAAATGTTAACATCTTGCTATATTTTCTTTAGGTCTCTTTTGGTCAAAAAGTTAAATGTTGACAGTAGAACCCAAGTGCCATCCCTAGCTTGTCTCCTTCCTCCCTCTTCAGGGAGGCCTTGAACTTGAAGTTGATGTATTTTCCTTGGGCATTTTCTTACTGTTACTATAGATATGGGTCCGAAGGCAACCTACCGGGTTGTTCTGCATGTTCATAAAGTGATGTGTGAAATGTTATCTGTAGACTGAGTGTCGGTGCAGGGTTTTCTTCTTTGGCCCTCTGGGGTCTGGCCTGCGAGTTACCTCCAGGGCTGGGGCTGCGGGAGGCCGGGCCCAAGCTCTCACCCCCTGATTTATAAATGGAGCTCCTGTGTGACATTTCCTTGGGAAACAAGTCCCAGGGGCGCCCGAGTGGCTCAGTCAGTTAAGCGTCCAATTTTGGCTCAGGTCACAATCTCACGGTTCTTGGGTTCGAGCCCCGTGTCGGGTTCTGTGCTGACAGCTTTGAACCTGGAGCCTGCTTCGGGATTTGTCTCCCTCTCTGCCCCTCCCCCGCTCACAGTCACTCTCCTTAAAAAATAAGTAAACACTGGGGCGCCTGGGTGGCTCAGTAGGTTAAGCGTCCAACTACGCTCGGGTCATGATCTCGTGGTTCATGGGTTTGAGCCCCGCATCAGGCTCTGTGCTGACAATTTGGAGCCGGGAGCCTGCTTCAGATTCTATATCTCCTCTCTCTGCCCCTCCCCCACTTGTGCTGTCTCTCTCAAAAATAAACTTTACAAAATGTTAAAGAAAACAGAAATAAGTAAACATTAAACATTTTCTTAATGTGGCTATAGAAAATTTTAAATT
Organism: Hyaena hyaena; assembly: GCF_003009895.1. NCBI lineage: Eukaryota > Metazoa > Chordata > Mammalia > Carnivora > Hyaenidae > Hyaena > Hyaena hyaena. The sequence goes on along the minus strand of NW_024080661.1, from coordinate 4,772,604 downwards.
ACATATGTACTAACACTGTATCCCTGTAGGACAGTGCTGCCCCAGGCCAGTGGCCGAAGGCTAAGCAGTCAGACCACAGAGGGTGAGGCTGGGACTGGAGAAGGATGGTCTCCAGGGGCCCTGAGCTGGAGGGACTCCGGACACAGGCCACACCCAGGTGCAGGATTCTGATGGGGTGGGGGGAGGGAACAAGCAAGTCTCCCCTCCCCTTCCCCCGCACCGTCAGGGGCTCCTCTATGAGATCCTCCCACCTTGCTCCTCCAGGATCCAAGGTCATCCTTCCCTCTGTCCTCGAGAGCCTGGACATTTCCCACCCTCCGCCTCGGTCTGCACAGGCTCTAGGGAGTTGGGACAATGCGAGTCCCCTCTCACCGATCTCTGGCCTCTTTTCTGTAATGACGATGGAGGTCTTTGCTGCCCCCCACGCTATCTTCCCTGTTCCTGCTGAGTGCTGGAACCAGATTCTTCCTCCTGGACCGCCCCCAACACACACCACTTGACCCCCAGGCGAGGGTCCCCGGGCCCTGTTGTGGACTGCACAAACTCCCCTCGTGGCAGCAAGCACACACTAGGGCTCCTGGGGGGTAGAGGAGCCGCTGAAGGGTGGGAGATGCGAAAGCCCACCCCCAGGGAGCCTTCTTCTAGAACAGTCTCCTCTTCCCCCATCGCCCAGGTTTGTGATTCCAGCCAATTACTCCGTCTTCTCCAGAGCTGGCAAAGCATGACACTTCCCTATTGGAAACTCTCAGCTATCTCCCTGTGCAGCTGGGACCTGTCAGCCAGCAGCTTTCCTCTGTGAAGGTAGGGGTGAGGAGTGGGGGGGGGAGCGGTAGGGGGTTGTGCCGCCTATCAGAAAATGAGAAAAATGCCAGGCGCTTAAGTGCGTATGACAGATAGCAACCTTTTCTCCCCATGGGGGAAATAGAACCCAGGATGGGACAGCTTTGGTGCTCTCAGTGGGGGGTGGGGGGGAGGAAAACACCAGCCCCCTCCACTACTACAAAATAATGCGTCCATATGTAATACAATATGCAAATAAGACAAAAGCCCCCAAAGCTTTTAAAAGATTGACGGGTGATTCACCTTTTATCACTGGCTTCTGCAAATCCAGAGGTGGGTGCTGGTGGGAAGCTCTGGAAAGCTCCCCTCGACGTTTGCCCCGCTTTGCTCTGGGGAAGCAAAATAACTGAATTTTACAAGACACACTTCCCTGGAAATATGCTTTCTAATTTAGAAAAAGTCATCAACCGAGGTCTGTGCTCCAGAAACCGCACACTATGAAGAATGAGCATACGTGTTGAGAGCTCTCTGTTTTAATCAAATAAAACCTACAACGAAGTTAATCTGACACACTGTTAATGAGGTAATCATTGTTGCGCTTCATGGGAATTAGGCATTAATGGGAAGCCGTTTTTATAAATGGGGGTAATTATACCGCTGCCTTTACTCAGCCAAAAGTTGAAGGCTTTTTTTCTTCTTGTTTTGTGACTTCCCGTGACTATGCTGTCAGTCTTTGCGATGAAGTTTCCTGTGGGTTTTCTGTGCCCTTTTGTCACTGGCGCTGCCCTGCCCCACCCCCGCCGGGGTCACAGGCAAGGTTTTCTTGAGCACCTACCATGTGCTGCCCTGCGAAGCACGTGGCTCGGATTATCGCGTTTAATCCTTACAAGAATCTCCAGAAATGGGAATTTTTTAGGGCGGAGTTCACAAAAGAGAAAAGGGAGGCCCCGGTGGGTTGTGGCTGTCCACGGTCCCAGAGGCAGGAATGGGCCGGCTGGGACAGGCTGACCCTGGCACTGGGGTGACACCGCAGTGGCGTGCAGCCCCTCTCCAAGTCTCTGGCTGGCCTCTGCTCCCTGGGGACACCCCAGGCCGGGCAGTTGAGGGCAGCAGAAGCGTCAGGCTCTGTGCCTGCCCAGGCCGGCCCAGGCCGCCGCGGGAAAGAAGGGGAATCAAGGCAGCACACACTTTGCAGCCACGTGGACCAAAGTTCAAATCCCAGCAACTCACGCACTGGGCGTGTGAACCCCTCTGAGCCTCGGCCGTGTCTTCATCCATCAAGTGGGGAGGGGTTTGGAGCACCCGGGATGATAGAGGCTTAGTTCAAGCCGGACACACAGGATGGGTGACCAGGAACAGGCCCCTTCCCGGCGGCGCCAGAGTGGCGGCAGGGACTTGGGAGAGGGGTGTCCAGCCCCCTATCTGGGAGCTGTCGTCCAGGGTCTTGGATCCAGTGAGGGTAACAAGCGAGAGAGCATGTTTCCCGTTGAGCTTTGTGATGGGGGGAGTGCATCCAAGAGACAAGACAATGACAGGCTGTCGTGGGGACCAGCTGCAGGTCAGCCCAGGTGTAACGGGCAAGGAGAACCCCTGCTTCATTCCATGTCTCCCCTGAAAAGCTGAAGTCCCTTCCGTAGTCCGTTTCATGCTGCTCTGGGGTAGGAAGGGTTAAACCGTACGTCTAGTCTACCCCGAGGCACAGGGACGGGTCAGCCAGCAGGAAACCCCAAGTGGAAAGGGACCAGAACAGAGAGGCTGCAAAGGCAGTCCAAGACAAACTTCTGCTACCTTACCATTTTGCCCTGGGCCTGACCTATTTGCCGTCACCAACAGGGAGACAAAGAGAAGTTATGTGCAAAGGTACTTTGTGTCCCGCTGGCAAGGAGCCGGCTGCGAACTCTTGTCACCGCCAGCCTGGAATCCCAGGGCGCTGAACCATCAGGGTTATTGGCAAAGCAGTACTGGGCAGAGACTATTGTGCCCTCCCCGCCCCCCCCCAGGGGCTTCTGTCCTCGGGCCCTGGGCCACAGGGGCCATCGAGACCGGCAGGGTCATCTGGGGCCAGTTGAGTCCTGGGCACTGATGAGCTTCTCAGCTTACTGGCATCTTGGCTGCAGACAGAACAGAGACCAGGAGTCACAGGGCTGCATCTAGACTTCAGACTCAGCTACCCTTGGGGCCGAGTTCTAAATCTGCCACCTTCCAGCAGTGAGACCCAGGGCCAGCTACTTATTTCCTGGGAGCCCCAGTTTCCCCACCTGTGAAATGGGGCCAGTCGGTGGAGCTGTTATGAAGATGCATGTCCTCATCCTCGCATGCTGAGCCCAGTGGCTGACTCAAATGAGGGCTCCGTCAACGTCAGTCATTCATAACAACAGTAAATATTATGATAATTCCTTCCGGAAATACCTGTGGAACACCTGTGGCAGGCCAGACACTGCAGGGTGCTCTTGGAGCCACGAAGGTGAGTAAGAGGAGTCCTGCCCCTCCTAGGGGGCACGTACAGGATTAATTCTAACCTAAGTCTGAGAGTATGGAGTGACGTGAAAAGAGGTGTGGCAGGATAGGCATTCAGAGAGGGCTTCCTGGAGGAGGCAGCGTTTCAGCCCGGGCTTGGGCAAGTGGCTCAGACTGTGGAGGGCAGGAAAGAGAGGAGGGGCATGACCGCACGAGGAAGGAAGCTGAGCTGTGAAACAGCATGCAAGTTTAGGGCACATGGAAGCTCTGTGTGGCTGGAGCACAGTGTCCAGTAGGCACACGGGGGAGCGGTCAGAGGGAGGGCATTACTGTCCCCTGAACATGCAGGGTGCCTTACTGGGTGACCCTGAGCTAGTCACGTCCTGTCTCTGCACCTGATGGATGACTCTGCATCTTTCCCTCCAAGAACTGGGCTTACCCCCTTTTTTTCTTTCATTCTCCCTCCTCACAGGTCGAGTCTGTATGATGAAGTCACTGAAGATTTTGACCATGGCTGTGAATGATCAGTCCCAGGCAAAGTGCACAAGCGCATCTGATTCCAGTGAGGGGGAGGTGGGGGGAGCAGGTGAGACCATGGAGGGCCCCACCGTGGTCCAGGAGGACTAGATGGGGCCTGGGCTGAGGGAGTGGAAGACAAGCTGGGGTGAGGGAGGAGGGCTGCCTCGAGGGGAAGGAGAAAACGCATTAGCGCCTGGAGGAGGGGCCAGGAGGAGGCGGAGTCAGGGAGGGCAGATTCCCTGGGTCAGATCAGGGCTGGGGTGACTGGCAGCTAGCTGCAAAGCTCGGGAACCCAGCTAGAGAGGGACAGTTCCCCTCCTCCAGAGAGTTCCGGGCTGGTTTGAGCAGGTTGAATTGCAAGCACCTGTAAGCCCTGAGGTGGGGTGTTCAGTAGGGAAGGTAGGGAAGGGCTGGGTGGGGCCAAGGCTGGAAACGCAGGTGATCTGGGCCCGCTCAGGGCCTTTGACCTATTCCGTGGGAATCTAGGGGACAGGGGACAGAAAAAGAGAACGGCATGGAAGTGACACCCCTGGGCCTCGCTCTCCCCCGTCTGTGGAACAAGATCTTGACGGGGGTTGTGAGGGAACCAGGAACCCTGTACCTTTGCTATAAACCCCGTGAGTCGGTCCAGAGAACGGCCTCTGTTGCCAGTGCGGTCCCCTTGCCAAGGAACCTGTTAGCTTTCCCTCGGGAAGCTCCCAAGGTGCCCCGAACCGTGGCCCCTCCTGCTCCCACTGTTACTGCTCTGCATTCTTGTGGGTTGGGCAGACAGGCAAGGAGTAGAGAGGTTTGGGCTGGGGCGGGTCCTGAGGCCCAGGTCCTGGTCCCGCGGGCCATTTTCTTTGGTATTTGACAGGAGGCCTGGCGTCGGTAGGCAGGACCAATAATACCGGTGCCCAATGAGTGACTGATGTGCTGGCCAATGGGAAGCGCTGGGGCCTGCTAACCCAGCAACACAAGGGGTCCCCAGTATCCCCCACCCCAGAAAAGAGTCGGGAGGAAGAGACCTGGGGCTGGTTGCTTTATGTTTTGAAAAGCCTAGCAGAAATAGAACACTTATCTGTGTGAAGGCTACACAGGCTTAACTAAAATGTCAAGTTTCTTTGCTGGAATTAGAATGGGGAACATGATAAATGTACATTTATTCGGTAATTACTAATTCAAGACCCTGTTTTAAATGAAACAAAACTACGGCATGCTGCTCAGAAGCTCTGATTGGTTTCGTTTCATACGAAATTGGCTCCTGGGTTAACAATTACGAATAAATGTAATTTGATAGCCCTAAACTTTTAAAACATGGATGGGGGGGGAGGGTGCTGGGGGGAGGTGCCGAGCTGAGATAGCAAAGTGAAGGTGTTGTCATTTTATAGATGGGAAACCAAGGTGCAGAGTCACAGTCGCATCGTGTGGCCGGGGTCAGGAGGTGAGGACAGCCAGACCCTGGACGTCTTGAGCCCCCTTACCTCTAGGCTCTCCCTGGTGCTGTGGCTGTTGGCTCACTGGCAGTGGGGCGGGCAGGAGGAGAGGAAGAGCTAATTTTGCACCTTCAGGCCAGGGCCGACAGCTGCCTGGAAGATAAGGGGAGGGGGCCCCTGGGAAGACACAGCCTGTGGTTTGGAGAGATTGAGCAAGGCAGGAAAAACAGGTGCAGGTGATAACAGGGAATGGGGGAGGGGAAACAAACATAGAGACAGATGAAACCGGACAGAGCAGAGTAGGTGAGGCTCCTCGGGCCCTTGAAGATGCCCTCTGGTCCAAAAGGGCAGATCTCATGGTGAGCAGAACCTGGTTCAGGCCCACCCTCTCTGAGATCTCACAGAGGGTTAACTGGGCCCCAAAGGCCCTGAAATGCAGAATCAGAAAGGTATGAAGGGGGCAGCTGGGTGGCTCAGTCGGTTAAGAGTCCAACTTGGTTTCGGCTCAAGTTCATGATCTCACGGTTCAGTTGGTGGAGATCGAGCCCAGTGTCAGGCTCTGTGCTGACATCATGGGGCCTGCTTGGGACTCTCTGTCTCCCTCTTTCTCTGCCCCTCCCCTGCTGGCTCTCTCTCTCTCAAAATAAATAAATAAACATACACTCCCCCCCCTCCTTCCCCAACACACACACACAGCTACTGTGGCAGACAGACAGACCCTTTATGTCCTAGGCCTGCCCTGGAGAACTCTTTTTCAGAACCAGCCCCATTAAAAGTCCCTCCCCTGGCAAACATGGGAGCCCAGTCCAGTGTGGAGGAAAGGGCACTGGGCTGAGGGTTCAAAGTCCGCGGCTCCTAGGCCTGTCCTGTCACCGATTCTCTGACTCCCTTTGGGAGCTGTTCAGCCATCCCCACTCAGAGTAAAGGTCTCGGGGACCTGAGCTTCTCTGGGGAGCTGGGTGGGAGCTGGGGTGTCGCTGCCTTCCCCCCTGCAAGCTTGCTTTGCAGACAGAGGATGGGCCGGGCATCGGGCGGCCTCTCTTTGCCCCGAGCATGGCTGCGGGGACCTGCTGGGGCCCTGGGCTCCCAGGCTTGGGCACCTGCGTGAGGGTGGCTGGGCATCCTGCCCAGAGCCGAGGAGAAGCTGCCGGGGACTGAGCCCAAGCCCTCTTGTTCAGCCAGAAATTCCAGCCTTTTAAGGATCAAGGGCCAGAGAGGGACCTTTTCCAGGCTGCCAGTGAGCTGTTTTTCCAGCTTGGCGGTATCACCAGGGCTCGAGGGAGACTTCCCTGGTCTTTGATTGGGCTTTCTGGAAAAGCGCCTGTCTACACATTGTAGGAGGGGCTGGCTGGTCCGTGGGCCCTCCTGTCAGCAGGGAGGCTCCGGCCCCCTCCTCCAGGCCCTTGGGAAGGAATGATTTTTCAAATCAACTTTATCAAGATCAGATTTACATATAATAAAACATACCCGCTTGAGGTGTACTATTTGCGGAGTCATAAATGTATGTGCTGTGTACCTCGCACGATAATCAAGGTCTAGAACATTTCCATTATCCTGAAACCTTCCCTTATCCCATTGCCAGGCGCCTGGTGATCAGCTTTCTGTTCCAATAGATCACATTTGTTCGTTTCATGTTTATTACCAGACAGTTTAGACTCTTGTGTCTTTTCTCTCTGCAAAATCAGTTTGAGATTCATCCCTGTCATTGTGTCTATAAGTAGTTCTTTCTTCTTTCTTGCTGGGTAATATTTCACTGTATGGATAAATCATAGCTTGTTTACTGGTTCCCTTGATTTTGGACATTTGGCTGTTTCTGGCTTGCAGCTATTGTGAGTGAAGCTGCCATGAACGTTTGTATAGCAGGCTTTACGTGGACGCGTGTTTTCATTTCCCTGTGTTAGTACCTAGGAGGGGGTTGCTGGGTCGTGTGATAAGGTTGTTTAACTCTTTAAGAACCCCCCACCCTGTTTCCCAGAGTGGCTGTACCGTTTTACAATGTATGAGGAGGGAAGGATTTTAGATGTTGCCCTTCCCTGTCTTGGCCTTTTCTCTTCCTCAGAGACCAAGCAGCAAGCACTTCATGGTGGTTTGATGCTTCAGGGGTGGGGAGGGCCCCCTCACCTCACCGGAAGACACTCTCCTGCCCCCTCCCCGTGGCCACTCACCATTGAGATCGAGTGTTGTGCTGAGCGGGGGTGGACTGAGGATCTGTTTATACCTGAGTTTAAACAGATGCATTGTTGGCTAAAATGCTGTAATTATTTTCCTTTTGCTAGTTTGCACCATTACAGGAGAGGGGTTTTTCTTTCTTTAATGTTTATTTATTTATTTTTGAGAGAGAGAGAGAGAGAGAGAGAGAGAGAGGGAGACAGATAATCCCAAGCAGGCACAGAGCCTGACGCGGGGCTCAAACTCATGAACCTCGGTATCATGACCTGATCCAAAATCCAGGGTCAGACGCTTAACCCACTGAGCCACCCCGGTGCCCTAGAGAGTGTTTTTAAACGGAGCGGCGATCACACTGGCAACCTTGCTCCACTCCCCCTGCCTGCCACCCCCCAAGATGAAATCATTTCTTTCCAAGGCCCAGGGCCGTTGAATGCTTCCGTTCCTGGGTCCCTCTTTTCCTAAGTAGAGGCTGCTACCTGGGGTAGGCGATGCGTGTGGCCAGAGAACTTTGCTTTTTTGATGCCAGTAGCCCTGTTCAGCTTTCATGTCCCTGTCACATGGCTCCACCCTGTCCCTAGTCACCAGAGAGCTCTGGGCTCCCTTACCTGCTCCAAAGGACACAGCCGCCAGAGAGAAATGGTGACCCTTCCTTGCTAATTGCCAAGACATGCAGATACAGGCAAAAGGAAGGCTCTTCCAATGGAGCAAGAGTTAAGGACACCGGGAGTCGGACCCTGCACATCTGCTGAGTGGGGCCCGTTCCGGTCCCTGATCTGAAGGTTTCAGGCCTGGGCCAACAGGTGGCTCCTTCAGGATAAATTAAGATCGTCTTCCTTGTAAGGCTGTTAGGCTCTAACTTCCCTGGATCTCAGGATACCTAGGAAAGCATTGTCCCGTGCTAGGGAAAATACGGTGGCTCTCATGGTCCAAATTTTTAAAGGCACTTACTGGCATGATCCTTATGGTCCCAGCGTGGTTTTTTCCTTTTCTTTTCTTTTTTTTTTTAATACTTATTTATTTTTGAGAGAGAGACAGAGAGCCAGCAGGGGAAGGCAGAGAGAGAGAGATACACACAGAATCGGAAGCAGGCTCCAGGCTCTGAGTTGTCAGCACAGAGCCTGACGCGGGGCTCGAACCCACAAACCATGAGATCATGACCTGAGCCGAAGTCAGACGATCCCCTGACTGAGCCACCCAGGTGCCCCCAGTCCCAGTGTGTTTTAAGCCAGCCCGCAGGTGATACGGCCCTGAACCGTCAGAAGTCAGACTGGGTGATGACCCTGTGATATTGCCCCAGTGGGAGCTATCAGACTCACATTGAACCCCTTATTATTTTTACCGTTAGCATTTGTGTTTTTCAAAGATCGCAATATAGCTATGAGGGGCTGAACTTGACACGGGTGGATAGTGTCTTTAGGCTAAATTTTATTCTAAAATTAAAAAAAAATTTTTAATGTTTTATTTATTTCTGAGAGAGAGAGAGGCAGCATAAGCAGGGAAGGGTCAGAGAGAGGGGGAAACACAGAATCTGAAGCAGGCTCCAGGCTCTGAGCTGTCAGCACAGAGCCCGATGCAGGGCTTGAACCCACAAACTGTGAGGTCATGACCTGGGCCGAAGTCGGACACTTAACTGACTGAGCCACCCAGGCGCCCCTCTAAAAAATTTTTTTAACATTTATTCATTTTTGAGAGACAGAGACAGAGCGTGAGTGGGGGAGGGGGAGAGAGGGGGGAAACAGAATCCAAAGCAGGCTTCAGGCTCTGAGCCATCAGCGTGGAGCCCGACACAGGGCTCGAACTCACAAACTGTGAGATCACAACCTGAGCCAAAGTCAGATGCTCAACCGACTGAGCCACCCAGGTTCCCCAAGGCTAAATTTTATTCTAAAATGGCGTGATCCAAATCTGTGCTGTCCACTGTGGTAGCCGCTAGCCACACATGGCTATTCAAACTTAAGTTAAAATTAAATAATTAAAATTTTAGCTTCTTGATTCCACCAGTCACCTTTTTAAGTGCTCAATACGTGCTTACATGTCAGTTAGTGGCTACCACGTTGGACAATGCAGATGCAGGACATTTCCAAGGGCCATCGGCTGGTGCTGGTTGAAATACTCGGCCATGTATGCAGGAGTAGCTTTATCACCTAGCACATTTTTTGGAGGGGTACCATCTACATTGGGCCCTTGTCTGGGATGGGCCTTAAAGAAAAAAACATCTCAGAGAAAACCATCCCTGCCCACAATGCACCCACAATTCCAGAATGACACAAGGACACACATGATTATAGACAGTGGAGGACCAGTATTCGCCTGAGCGAAGACAGACAGACATACACGTGTGAGAGACAGCAGCAATAGAGAGGCGGTGTTAAGTCCCTTGGCAGCTCAAAGGAGGGGTGGCTGTAGGGAACTCATTCGAAGGAGAAGTATTGGGACTGGGCTTTGAAGGGTGGATAGAAGTTTTCTGTGTGAAGAAGGCAGAGGGTTATTCAAAGAAGAGGGAATTCTGCGTGCAAAGGCGCAGAGGTGTGAGGGACTGGCCATGCTTGGATTGCCTTGGAAGTGGATGGGCCAGATTACGGAAGGCTTTGTGCCATGCTGGTGGGGGGAGGGGGTGTGGGTCTAATTTTCCTGGAAGGTTTACAGGCAAGGGCAAGACATGGAGAAATCTGCATTTGAGGAAGATTGCTTTAGAGGACGTGAGATGAAAAGCATGAAGAGCCAGGGGAAACAGGGAAAAATGTACGTGAAAACCAGATTGCCCGGAACCTGAGCATGGACAGTGGTCACGGAGAGAAGGGGCAGGTCTGAGAGAACTCCGGGTCCAGCTTGGATGAGGCAGATAGAAAGAGGGCTATACCAGGCCGGGGAAGGTTTCATGCAGGAGACGTGACTTCTGGAATCGACTTAAAGCTCGGGGCTTTAAAGTCAAAAGGCGGGGCGCCTGGGTGGCTTAGTCGGTTAAGCGTCCGACTTTCGCTTAGGTCATGATCTCGCGGTTCGTGGGTTCGAGCCCCGCGTCGGGCTCTGTGCTGACTGCCAGCTCAGAGCCTGGAGCCTATTTCAGAGTCTGTGTCTCCCTCTCTCTCTGGCCCTCCCCTGCGCACGCTGTCTCTCTCTCTCTCTCCTAGAAATAAATAAAAAAATATTTAAAAAAATAAATAAAGTCAAAAGGCTCCTACAGGAAATCCCCAAGCGAATGGGTCCCTAGAAGACCGAGGTTGCCAACTGGATTCCTTCCTTCCAGGCAGCGAAGTGTGAGCATCCTCTGAGAAGCCAGCTTTCCACAGGAGCCAATGAAGCAATAAGCCTATTGTTGGAAAATGGGTTCTCCGGGGAGGGCGCCAGGGGGGGCCCTGAGCTCCTCAAGGCACAGAATACACAGCCGTTGGTCGCCCAAAGTCTCCACTTGGCTTTATTTATAATCCTAATTACACCCTCCGGGAAGAACAATGGCTGATCAACCCAGTTACAAATTGAAGTTAATAAAGTGAAGAACCGATGGAGCAGGTGCAGCCTGCTTGTGATGGGGGCGGGGGAGGAGGGGAGGCTCCTCGTATGGCCCTCTCCTCCCACGTCACCTCCCTTCCGCTGGCAGCGGCCCAGGGCACTTGGGGTCATCCCTCATCAGGCCCGCCAGGCTTCAGGTTGCCCCGGGGGTCCGCCACTCGGGCCTTCCCCTCCACCACCGCCTGGCCCGGGGGCCGCGTCAGCTGTCGGCACGTTGCTTGGAAAGAGGCTGCGGGAACAGGGACAGGAAACGGGGCCTCCACTTCTATGCTCTTTCCCCACTTTCTTTTGTTCCTCTTTGCCGCTCCCTTGGCTCTTCGTGGTGTCTCGCATTTCCCCCTATCGCTTCCTCCACCCACCCCCTCACCCAGTGGCCCACCTTGTCGATCCGCCCTGGCTTCCGTGGGCGTCCCAGACCGTCAGGCGGGCACTGTCCGCTGGGCTCAGTGGCGCGGGCAGCTTAAACACAGCCTCTGGCTTTTGCTGACCCCGTTCATTCCTTTTTTTCTTTGTGAAGAGAGGAAACTGGGGAGGGAGCATGGGGGACAGCCATCTCTCACAGGCCCTGCTGTCTGTGCGCCGGGCCCCGTCCCTACCTCCCCTGTAGAGAGAGTCGATCTCCACGCCTTACCATCCACAGCACACCCAGATGAATTGGATGGGTTACCTGGGAGGCGGAGGGAGGCGTGTGGGGACAGGGCCACTTCTCCGCAGCGTGCAGGAGAGACACACGGTCGGTGTCCTACCTCTGTCCCTTTGTGCCAGTTCCCAGAACGCATGCATAACACGCAGCCCAGCCCTTCAGGGGAAATAGCATATCCAACCATCCGGCCATCCTGGCTTGTTCTTGCCTCATGTCTGCCCGACTCCAAGCTCTTGGCTCTACCTCCCCAGCCCTGGCCCTTTGGCCTAGGGGGCTCGATCCAGTCTTCCTGGCATTTGGCTCTGGGACTTCCCGGATGGGCATTGAGTGGCTCATACGGTGGGACGCCCCGTTCTGCACAGCTGTGATAGGAGCCGGGCTCCGGCTCTGCCAGCCCCGGATGTCCACACCAGAGGCTCCTGGCCTCTGCCCTGGGGAAGCCAGCGTGGACAACCCAGGGGAAGGTCTTCGAGGGACCTGCAGAGGGACAGAAAGGGAACCGCTGTGGCTCCAGGGTGGGTCATGCCATGGAGCCTGCAGTCAAGACCTTCCTTCGGCCATCAGACTTCAACGACTTGAGTCCGTGGATGGCCCACCCAGCCCTCTGTATTGTAATCCGTCTTTTTACTCGTCAGCTCGCCCACCAGGCTGTGGGCTTTAGAGCGGGCTTATGTCTGATTGGCCACTGGGTCCTCACTACCTGGTGCCGATCCTGGCTCTGCGACCAAGTCTCTGTTGAACAAAGAGACGGATGAATGAAGGATCTCTTCCTCCTTTATTTCCAGTGGTGGTTGGTGCCAACCTATTTACATAAGGCCCAAGGGAGAGGCTTTAGGGCCATCAAGTCCAACTGATCTACTTCTTAAAATACACCTCCAACGAATGCCTTCTTTGGGGGCCTGAGCATTCCCTGGCCCATTAATTCCAACCAGGAATTGGCTCACTGGTTCCTGGCTTCCTTTTGTGACTCTCTCTGCTCCCCCATTGCTCATAGGTATAACACACATCGAATCACGCCACTCCTTTGTTTAAAATACCTCTCCATTCCTCACAAAATAAGGTACAATTCCTTTAGATCCCCTGTGATTGGGCCCAACCTACTATTCAGCCCATTTCTTGCTGTGTTCCCCTGGGACCCCGTAAGCCAGTCCCCAGGAATTTTCACTGTTTTTCAAGCAAGTCACTCTTCCTCCACTCCACGCTGAATCGCCTGTCCCTTCTGTAAATGCCATCTCCTCGGCCAACCCCACCCTCTCTGATCTACTGACCTCATGCTAGTCCTTCAAGAGCCAGGCTGAAGTGTCACCTTCTCCATGACTCCTCTGACGTCATCAGTGAGCCATCAAGCATCCATTTCTGATGTGTCTTTTCATCTTGCACATGACCCTAGCACAGGGGAACACCGGAGTATTGGAGCGTTTGCTCTGTGTTTCTACTGCATGAGCCCCTGAGATCCTTGGGGGCAGGACCTGTGTCATACTCCCCTCCATGGACTCAAAGCTGGCAGAGAGCCTTGTGCCTGGGAGAAGAGGCAGTATCTGATAGGCTGTGTGGCCTTGGGCAAATTACTTACCCTCTCTGTCTCTCAGTTTATTCATTTGTAAAACTGTCTTAATAGCTCCTGCCTGAGGGAACCCTCCACAATGAGGATTAACTGAATTACTACTTGTAAAGCATGTGACCAGTGCTTCTCACATATTAAGCCCTCAATGTATGTTAGCTACTGTTATTAACTGGGATTATTGGGCCCTTTGTAACGTGTTTTTTGAATGAATGAGTGAATGATAGCCTACAGAGTCCAGCAAGCCACTTAAGCCACTTTCTGGCAATTTGTTGCCAGAAACAACATTTAGAACATTCAGTATTAGAGTCCTTCTGTTAAGATCTTCAAGACAGGTCAAGGTACTAAGTATTTCACCCGGACTGGCAGTATCCATATCTTTTTTGTGAGGAACAATGTACCGTTTCTTCAGGTTGAGCAGAAAATGTTTGGTGAAGAAAAGATGACTGGAGAAAGCTTGTACTATGAGATGGAGGACAGGAAAGAACAGGACCTTTGCAACTTGGTGACAGGAGTGGAAAAGTCAGCAGGAGACCAGCACCAGGGCCATCCAGCCATCCATCCACAATTTATTCACAAATTCCCTGATTACGTTTTTTTTAACTCTTTTTTTTTTTTTTGAGAGAAAGAGAGAGCATGTATGAGTAGGGGTGGGGCAGAGGGAGATGAAGGGAGAGAAACTTAAGCAGGCTCCATGCCCAACGCAAAGCCCGACACGGGGCTCTATCCCATGACCCTGGGATCATGACCCTGAGCTGCAATCAAGTCGGATGGACGCCTAACCAACTGAGCCACCCCGGTGCCCCTTCCCTGGTTACCTTTGAGAAAGGATGTGAACCCACGATTCCTCCGCTGCTAAACCACACGCAGCCTGATGGGGAAGCAAATTTCTGCATCCAAAAAACCTTAAAGACAATCAAATCCCAATCATGTCTTCAGAGAATGGTCACCCTTTTGAGCTCGGTTCAAATTCTTATGGATTATTTACTACTTATGAAATGCTGATATGTCCCTGAATCTTGCAGACCTGCAACATGGAAATCATTCCTATCTCATGTGGTGGTTGTGAGGTTGAAATGAGATCAAAGGAGAGAATTTACATAAAATAAAGCATGTGATCATAGGTGTGTATGTACTTAGCATCAGAATCAAATCTGCAACATACGCTCTATCTCGGTCTGATCAAAATGCTCACCTCGTCAGCAAGAATAACATTGGGCAGATACAGGTCTAGTTCTCATTCTTACATTCTAGACTGAAAAAAATTCTTTTGAACTGAGTATGAACTGTGCGCCAGACATTTTGTTAGTGGCTTAGAAAAACAGAGTTAAATCTACGGCCATCCCACCCTGAACGCGCCCCATCTCGTCTGATCTCGGAAGCTAAGCAGGGTCGGGCCTGGTTAGTACTTGGGTGGGAGAAAAACAGAGTTACAAAACCAAAACCAAAACCAAACCAAAACCAAAACCAAAAGCAAAACCAAGCAACCAGGGTCCTTGTCCGCCTGCAGCTCATAGTCTGGACAAGACAGCAAGTTTCTAGTCAAAAGACAAGTTCTACAGGTACCATGATGTACCCACAAAGAGGAGGCACTAAGCTGAGATGGACAAGATTGGACATGAGGTAATTAAGGAAGGCTTAGTTGAAGGAAGAGTGTAAGTTACCCAGACAAAAGAAGGGGGGAAGGAAAGTCATTCCAGGAAGAGGGAACAGTATTTAAGAGGATCCTGGGGCACAGGGAGAAGCCCCATTCTAGGAAGAGCCCCTTGCCTGACAAGGGTAGAGGAGGTGTACGCTTCATACAGAAGCAAGTGAAGAGACAGGAAGGCCAGGCAGCCTCATGTCACGAAGAGCTGGTGGCGCCGGCCTGAGAAGTCTCGAGTCTATCCCGAAAGCAATGGACGGCCATTGAAGACTGCAAGCAGAGGAATGAACTGGTGGCATTAGTGTCCTGTGCTGCTCACTCTGGAGGTGGGGGAGTGGTTCCAGAAATGCAGGCAAGACATTGTCACCTGGAGCTAAACTGAGGCCATAAGAGAGGCTGGCTTCACAATCTAGATCCAGATAGAAGCTAACAAATATATCCCGTCCCATAGTAGATCCTCATTAAGAAATGGTATCTGTATACTTTCAATATACCAGGCTGGTGGGGGGAACCCATTGGTGGTGCCCCAGAAGGGAAGGAAGGGCATGGAGGTAAACTTTGGAATGTGGGGAGGCAGGTCCAAGAGGAAATACCCCCAAAATGTTTATAGAGACTATTTCTGGGCAGTAGGATCATGGGTGACTTGTATTCCTTTTTCTACAACAAACATGAGTTATTTTTATTTATTAATTTTTTATTTTATTTTATTTTTTTAAGTAAGGTCCAGGCCCAATGAGGGGCTCGAACTCATCACCCTGAGATCAAGCATCACCTGCTCTACTGACTGAGCCAGCCAGGTGCCCAGACATGAGTTATTTATATATTTTTCTAAAGAATTAAACAAATAGGGGCACCTGGGTGGCTCAGTCAGTGGAGCGTCCAACCACGGCTCAGGTCATGATCTCACAGTTAGTGAGTTGGAGCCCCACACTGGGCGCTCTGCTGTCAGCACAGAGCCTGCTTTGGATCCTTTGTCCCCTTCTCTTTCTGCCTCTGTCCTGCTCTCTGTCTCTCTCAAAAATAAATTAAAAAAAAAAAATTAAACAAAGGAATTAAATAAAATTAACCCAAGAACTTAAAAAAAATATTTTTTGATGTTTATTACGGAGACAGAGAGAAACAGAGCATGAGTAGGGGAGGGGCAGAGAGACAGGTAGACACAAGATCTGAAGCAGGCTTCAGGCTCTGAGCTGTCAGCACAAAGCCCAGAGCCCGATGCGGGGCTGGAACCCACAAACCGTGAGATCATGACCTAAGCCGAAGTCGGACGCTTAAGCGACTGAGCCACCCAGGAGCTCCTAACTCAAGAACTTTGCATGAAAGAGAATTGGAAGATCAGGGTGCTCGTTAGGCACCAGAAGATGGCTAACTCAGAGGTCCAGATCCGGTTTGGAACAGTGATGATGGGAGGATTTAGGGGGAGACCAAAATCTGCCCACAGGAGACACTGACAGGAGAATAAGTGCCTCAGTTTTTGGGGGGAGGATCCTGGTGAGCAGAGTCAAGACTCCATCAAGGTCAAGCAGAGCGAATCCATCAAGGTCAGGGGACGACGCACCAGTTGGGCATTGGCGGAGGGATGGCGAGCAAGCAAGCGTTGAGACAGATTTTCAGTAGGTGGCTGAAAGACACTGGGGAAGATTGCGTAACTGGGTTGTGGGGAGGGAGGATAGGGGCCCATTGTTGGAGACCGATAAACACATTCAGAGCGTTCATCTTGGGGGCGTGGGCCTGAAATAAGGTCCAAGATCGCTTAATTATCCATTGCGGTCCGCTCCTAGGATGAGTCACTGGAAAACTGCATGAACCCAGTTCAGCCTTCCTTGCCCCAGCGGCCGCAAGAAAGCAACGGAGCTACCCAGCTGAGCGGCTCTCAGGCTCTCACCCGGAGGCCTCAGCCTGCACCAAAGGGGAGACAAAACCAGTCAGTCATCCCTGGGCAGGCCACTCCTCCCCTCTCCCCCTTCACTTCTCACGTTCAAGATTTGCATCATCAGGCCCCTGATGCAGCTCGAGCTGCCGTGCTCTGCAGTGCTCTCAACACAGGGCGTAAGTGCACAGCGGCTCAGTGGGTCCCCGTCTGCTCTGAGACCCAGCGCATCGTTAAGAGGAGCCTGAGTTTTGCAGGCGTGGATGGATGAAGCTGGAAACCTGGGAACCACAGCCCACGCTAGTCACATCAGGAATGGAAATAAGAACCTACTGGAAGAAATGGAGGAGCGGGCAGGGGCTCCGGGCTTCCGTTCTGAGTCCACCTGTGATATTGAACGTATCATTCAACCCCTCATAGGCTTCCTTTCCTTGACTGTAAAATGGTGGTAACATACACGTTCCCTTACCTCAGAGTCTAATAACAGTGTACCCTTATGAAGAGCTTATTGTGGGTGAGAGGCTCTGTTCTAAGGTCTATGCATATATTATATTATATTATATTCTCTATAATCCGCAACAACTCTACATGAGGTAGGTATTACAATACGGTTATTATCACCCTTTTAAAGATGAAACAACAAAGGCACAGGGAAATTAAGAAACTTGCCCAATGTCAGGGCGCCTGGGTGGCTCAGTCGATTAAGTATCTAATCTTGGTCTTGGCTCATGGTTTGTGAATAGAGCCTCACATGGGGCTTTGTGCTGACAATGCAGAGCCTGCATGGGATTCTCTCTCTCCTTCTCTCTCTCAAAATAAATAAATAAACTTAAAAAAAGAAAGAAAGCAACCTGCCCAAAGTCACGCACTATCACAGAGTCCAGATTGAAACCTGGGCAACTAGACTTCAGACTCCATGCTTCAAAAACCAGCATTCAAAAAAACAAAAACAAAAACAAAAACAACCCCCCCCCAAAACCAGCATTCACCTCCTCTATCAGCTGCAGAATGCTTTCCAAATAGATGCAGGTTTGGAGCGCCTGGGTGGTTCAGTCTGTTAAGTGCCCTACTTCGGCTCAGTTCATGATCTCACGGTTCGTGGATTCGAACCCCGCATCGGGCTCTGTGCTGACAGCTCAGAGCCTGGAGCCTGCTTCAGATTCTGTGTCTCCCTCTCTCTCTGACCCTCCCCTGCTCACACTGTCTCTCTCTATATATCAGAAATAAATTTAAAAAAACATTAAAAAATCAAAAACAACAACAAAAATAGATGCAGGTTTGTTTTTCTCAGTTGAGACTGACATTCTCAGAGTGCTGAATTAAATACTGTGGGCCCCACTCACAGCATGGTGTGGTCACCAGGATTTCATCTCAGGAAAAGATGGGGTGAGGGGAGACCACCGTGTTTGCCGAGTGTTGGTCCTTATAAAACTGTGGAAGGCACGGGAAAGGAGACTCAGAGAGCTGGCAACTTCCCATCGTCATGGGGCTCAGAAGCCGAGGAGGCTCCTACGATTCCAAGCTTTCCAGGGCAGGGCTTCTCAGACCTTTTGGGAAAGCCAAGCGATGTGGTAGCTAAGGGCTAGGCCTCTAGAACCTGGGTTCGAAGCCCATTTCTGCCACTCCCCTGCTGTGTGACCTTGAGCAAGTGACTTTACCTCTTTGGGCTTTGGTTTGCTTATCTGTAAAATGAAAAGCCAGTAATACCTGTCCATGCTCCCAATGGTTATTTGAGCAACAGCTCCAGGCCTGGGGCAAGAGCATGGTATTTTTTTGTTTGTTTGTTTATTTATTAATTTTTGAGAGGGGGGAGGGGTCAGAGAGAGAGGGAGACAGAGGATCCAAAGCAGGCTCGAAGCGGGGACAGCAGAAAGCCTGATGCAGGGCTCGAACTCATGTACCGTGAGATCATGACGTGAGCCAAAGTTAGACGCTTAACTGACTGAGCCACCGAGGCGCCCCAAGAGTATAGTGTTTGACTCAAGGTTTGCTTTGCTTAGAGGAGGCAGGATAAGGGCTGTTCCCAGAAACCAGAAGATTCACACAGTGGGGCGGGGGGGGGGGGGGGGGGGGGCATCTGTTTGGGGAAGATTCTAGGAGGAAGCAAACAGTAAAGCCAGACTGCTGGGAGAGTAGAATGAGGGTCAGGGAGGGTCAAAGGTAGGTAAGTGAGGAAGGGGCTAGTTGGACTGGTGGTTATTTTGGGGACCCAGAGCTAGGAAGCTGGGTTCTCTCCTTCCAGAGCTTGTGCTCAGTATTCAGAGGGTCTGCCAGAGAGTCTAGGGGGACTGCCAGACAGGCCGACTCCCAGTAGAAGAGTCCAGTGAGGATTTGGCTGCAAGGAGTGGAGACACAGCCACTGGATAGGAAGTTTGAGGTAGAAGTCTACTTTCTAAGTGATTGGGGGTTAGGGAGGTTTTAAGACACGTGTAGGAGGGAAGCCATCAGAGCCGGGGTTCAGTTGACCCTGGGAAACACCAAATCCAGATATTAGGCAGATATGGGGGGACCAGGAGGTCACACCACGGGGAGAAGGTAATTAGCATATGCAAAATTTAGGGTAGTGCGTGGCTCAAAGTGTCTGCTGTGCATGCGTTGGTGACGATGACGATGATATTTTGGCAGCCAGGATCTGTGGTTGAGGGATTTCAGTTCATTAGAGCAGAAGTAACTGGACTGGAATTTGATGTCTTAGTATTTCCCTCCATCAATATGAGGACCCAATATTGCCAGCTTTTTAACTTAGCCAAGTGAGACCGTTTAAACAGCCAAAAAATGCATCACCGATCATCACCATGATTCCATAAAAGAGCCCTCTTATCACCAAAAGGAAGACAGACATAATCTCGGAACAGACATTTAAAGGATTTGTTTTTAATTTTTATTTTTTTAATGTTTATTCATGAGAGAGAGAGAGAGAGAGAGACAGAGCTTGAATGGGAGACGGGCAGAGAGAGAGGGAGATGCAGAATCCGAAGCAGGCTCCAGGCTCTGAGCTGTCAGCACAGAGCCCAACCTGGGGCTTGAACTTACGAACTATGAGATCACGACTTGAGCCAAAGTCAGATGCTCAACTAACTGAGCCACCCAGACGCCCCTAAA
Source organism: Hyaena hyaena (assembly GCF_003009895.1). Classification (NCBI taxonomy): domain Eukaryota; kingdom Metazoa; phylum Chordata; class Mammalia; order Carnivora; family Hyaenidae; genus Hyaena; species Hyaena hyaena. The sequence goes on along the minus strand of NW_024080661.1, from coordinate 4,752,933 downwards.
GGATATTTTTAAAAAAACACTTACTTATTTTGAGAGGCAAGAGGCAGAAAGAGAGAGAATCCCAAGCAGGTTCCACACTGTCAGTGCAAAGCCAGACTGGGAGCTTCATCTCACAAACCTGAGATCAGGACCTGAGCCAAAATCAAGAGTTGGACACTTAACCAACTGAGCCACCCAGGCGCCCCAGAATAGACAGTCATTTACATTGGAAATGGAAATTAACTTTACAAAAGGCTCACTTACATTGTCTTTTTATCAGTGTGCAGCTGACTGAGGACCACTTTGTCCTGGAGCAGGGCTGATGGGCAGAGCAGAGCCTGGGACACATTCATGCCCAGGGTTCCCCTTCCTGGGGCCTGGGCTACCTTGTGGCCTTGGTTAGAACACAAGAAAGGCTCTGTGGCCACATACAAGGTGTCTGTCCTGCCCCTGAGCTTTCGCACTCACAGCCGGCCCCTCTACAGTCCTGTGCAGACACTCCAGGCCATCACTTCTGGCCCAGGCTGACCCCATTCCATCCCATGGCCACCTGGGTCCTCTTCCTCTTACAGCCCTCCACTGGCCCTTTGGACATGACCTCTGAACTTGCTTTCTCCTGTTCAACCTTTGGCACTCTTTAAAGGCCCTGGCCGGAACCTGCCTTCTGCCCCTCCTGCTTCTCTGTCCCATCCCCAGCCCTGGACCTCGGCCCTTGTCCCTGAATGCTGAGGACCTACACGAAATGTTAGAGCTTCGATCAGCCCTCACGGTCACCGCGATTCGGACCCTACGCTTCTGCCATCTGTGCACTCCTGTTCTGAGCCCTGAACCACAGAAGGACAAGACCGAGTCTCAAGTTTGGTCACAACCTATAGAAATCAAGAGGGCCCGGGGGCCAGAGCTAAGCGGGTAATTAACCCACATCTGCGTCAGAGTTTGTTTCTTGGATGTATCTGTGAGCTCCTTGAGATGGGGGATATATCCCGATCCCCTGTTATTTAATCTTTTATCTCCTACCCGTTCCCAATTCTCTGTGGCCGCCCCTCCCCCGAAACCAACTAGGAAAGCCCATCTGACCTATGTATTCATTTGTTGCCTTGAATCTGATTCCTTCACTCCATACACATTTACAGATCGCTTGCCAAGAATGCGCTACCAGCAAAGGGGCCCGGAGAGAAACTGAGACAAAGGAGGTAAGGACGCTGCCCTGGAGGAGCCTTCGGCCTCACAGGGGAAGACAAGGCCACCCAACTGGAAGTGAAATCGAAAATACAGGATATTTCCAAACAAGCCTGAAGGCTGGGCTGAACCGGTTTCGCCTCCAAGGGCTTGGGTGGTTTGGCCCGTATGGGTCAGCTCAGCGGAGAAAAGAGATCTCGCCACTGGGGCTCCAAACACATCCCATTCAGCCTTGAACGCAGCTCTGAGCCAAGGACGACTCAGTATCACAATCATGCAACTACCTCACTTCGTGTCCAAAGAGGTTCTTCTTTTCTTTTGTTTCCTTTCTTTTCTTTTCTTTTTCTTTTTCTTTTTTGTCTTTCTCTGCTGGGGCTCATTCTCCCTGAGCCCTCTCCTACCCTCATCCTAAACAAGACAAGCAAGACCTTTCCTTGAAAACAAATGTCTCCCCGTTGCAAGATAAGGGTACTTACTCTTTGTGTGCTGTTTTCATTAATTTCTTGACGCTTGTTTTCATACTGAATTTGGTTGGCCTTGGACTTGCTTTATTGAAGCAAGTTTTTTTTTTTTTTTTTTCTTTATCGAAGTCCTTTGTTTTAGCAAAAGGACACAAGAATGGGGAAAACAACTCAAGGAACGCTAAACTCTTAAAACCAAAAAAACCCCAAAATACCACCACCACCAACAAAAATAATTTTTGATCAACCGATTTAGAACCAGTGAAGTTTCCCAAGAGGAGAGTCCAAAAGCAAATTGGGTGGGAAGACCCTTGAGGCCAACAGTAGTGGTGGCTCAGACTTCCTATGGGGGCCCAGGAGTGTGTCCCCAAGGGATTTGGCACGGCCTTCCCGTGGCCTGGAAGGGCCTGGAAGCGACTCCCAGCAGGCTGCCTTCCGGCCTGTGTCCAGTTTCCCAAGGTAAGGTTCTCCAAACTTCCATGAGCTTTTGGTGGCAGGAGGATCACTTTCTTCCCAATTTGTGGCTTATGGAGTGGGAGCAGCCTGAAGGTTGTGGGGGAGCATTCTGAATCAGAAGTCAGGAGACCTGGGTCCTTGTCTGGGCTGCGCCCCTGACGGGGCAAATTCCCTGTCTTATCTGCCTCAGACAGCCCATAATGTTTAATGAGTCTCTATCTGCTTCTTTAGCCTTAATTATGTAATTATAAACTGCATGCATGTTCACTGTAAGAAACTGACAATGGTACTGAAATATATCAAGACAGGTCCCTCACCCCCACCCACCATCAACTCCAGAAATAACCGCCACTATCTGTTAGGTGAGCACCCTTTCAGAGATGGTCTATGCCCACACAAAGATATCACTGGGTGTGTTTAGACCCTGCCTAGTTTCCAGGGTTGCCTTGGCCTGTCTAATGGCTGTGACTCCCCATCTTCCTGAATAAGACTCTGTCCCCTTAACTCATTTTATTCTTTCAGCACCAAGAAGGGCTTGGCTTTTTTCTTTTTCTTTTTAAATCTGTATTTGCTTTTTCTTTTTAAAAATTTTTTAAATGTTTTCTTTCTTTCTTTTTTAAAATATTTTATTTATTTTTGAGAGAGAGATAGAGACAGCATAGCAGGGGAGGATCAGAGAGAGAGGGAGACACAGAATCTGAAGCAGGCTTCAGGCTCTGAACTAGCTGTCAGCACAGAGCCTGATGTGGGGCTCAAATCCATGAACTGTGAGATCATGACCTGAGCTGAAGTTGGACGCTTAACCGACTGAACCACCCAGGCGCCCCTGTTTTATTTATTTCTGAGAGAGAGACACACACAGCATGAGCCGCAGAGGGTCAGAGAGAGAGGGAGACACAGAATCTGAAGCAGGCCCCAGGCTCCGAGCTAGCTGTCAGCACAGAGCCAGATGGGGGGCTCGAACCCACGAACCGTGAGATCATGACCTGAGCCAAAGTCGGACGTCCAACCGACTGAGCCACCCAGGCGCCCCATGTATTCGCTTTTTCTAGAAAATTCGGAGATAAGGAAAAGAGGTGGCCCTGGCTTGTAAAGGGCCAAAACTCAATTATGCATATCAATTCCAACCCCCTCATTCAGTGATGTCGCAGTCTGCAGTGGGAAGGGTATTCACCCCACAGAAACTGGCTAACGCTACAAATCGAGACCCTGCTCCCACCCCAGTCTAGTTTACCAGCTCATCACTGGGCCTGGTGAGGAACAACTCAAGAGGGTCGGCCAAATGGTGCTCTGTAGTCTGACAGGCTCTGGAGCTGATAGCCTACTGGATCCGTAGGCTGTGCTATGCTGGCAAAAGATAACAGAACCCTTTTTCCCTTTTCGGGATCCCGGAAATAGATGCTGGCAAAGAAGAGGGACTAACACCTCTTCTATCCTGCTGTCCTGAGGCAAACACCTGATCCGTTGTATCTTTTAGACCTCTAGGGTAGATTGTTAGAGCAATGGCCCCAATGAATGGCACCTCCTTGTGTCTATACCCCTTTGCTATGTGATGCTGTCCCTCCCCCACAGTGAGCAGTACAGTCTATTTTGCCACCTCCTTGAATGTGGACGGGCCTCATGCCCTTTTTGACCAGCAGAAGAGGGCAGAAATAACATGCAAACTCCGGAGTTTAGGCCTAAGGCAGTCTTCCAACTTCTACCATCACCCTCTCATAACCTTGAGAGTGCCATCCCCTGATGAAGTTCAGAGCCCGCTGGAGGATGAGGCCGCTCAGAGAACAGACGAGCTGCACCAAGGGCCTGACACGTGAATGAGGCCACGCTGGGCACCCCAGCCCAAGTCAGGCGACCGTAGCCACGTGGGTGACTGCAGATGAGACTAAAAGGACCACCACCCACAGCGTTGTGAGAAACAAACCACTGTGCTTTGTTACACGGCAATAACTGACTGAAACAATCTCAAAATCTAGAGAGATCAGCAGGGCCTGGAAAGATGGCTGCCCCCTGCCCGCCCCCCCATTATAAATGAATCGCCACCATAGTTGATAAGTGGTCAGGATTTAGTGAAGCTCCATTCGTCCCCGGGGCTCACGCAGCTTCAAAAGGAATAACCTTTTTTTTTTTTTTTTTTTTAGGAATAACCTTTTAACAGCAGGATTGCAGGCCCTTATCAAGGACACGTTTATGACCCAGGAACACATCTAACCTTCTCTGTAGCCAAAAACAAAACAAAACAAGGCAAGCCCACCCCCTTCCCCCAGAAAAGAATGCTGGAGGAAAAAAAATATACAAGGATTGCAAAGACGACAGAATATGGGGTCAAGCATAAGACCACGCCCTGTGCATGGTAGTTACATAAACCTAGTAAAAAGTCGGGTGGATTAAACTAGAGTTTCACATTGTTCTGAATGTGGTTTCCCTCACTAGACTGTAAGCCTCTTGGAAGCAAGGATCATGAATCACCCATCTTTATGACTAAGAGCCTAGCACGGGGCTTTGCACAGAGCAGACACCCAGTAAATGCTGTTGAATCGAAGTGCAAGTGCAGGCCCAAACAGCAGGGTGGGGAGCGCAGAAGCCAGAAGTTCCCATGGTTTTGAGATTTTGAGATGTGTGAAATGTCTGCAGAAGAGCCAGGGGAGCAGAGGTCTGAGCCCACGGACACACGGCGGCAGGCCTGGCCTCGCAGGCTCCCCTGCCCCGACCCCACCCTCATTAGGAGTCTGCATCCTCCCCTGGAACACCGGCAATGTCAAGGTGAGGCTGCAAATCCTCAGACCTTGGTGCCTCCCTGAGCCCCCTTACTCAGCAACCTTGTCCAGAGAGATGTGACTGCACCTGGCTTGGGGCGAGGGGGGAGCTGTTTGTGCCCTAGAGCTGGAGCCACCCTTCAACTGTCCTGAGTCAAAGCCCCTGGAGCGGGGCAGACCCTCAGGGACGTCCCCATGCACTTGTCAGTGGCTTTGTCAAGTTGTCATTCTCACTGATGAGTCTCTGCCTGACCTAACTCCTCCCTCTAGCCTCTGCCCTTAGGGCTCAGGGCTCTGGGTGCTTTGGGGGCTCTCAGGAACCTCTCTGGGTGAAGGCGGTGGCCCGGGAGAGCATCTCTGCCTCTTTCTACTCTGCTAGCTCTGCTTCCTACGTTTGGGGTCGGGGCCAGGGAAAGGGGTCCATTGAGCGCCGGCCCTTCCAAATGCCTTGCTGCTTCCTTCCCAACCAAGAGCACGCTATCCGGCACTTAGAGACATTGTCCCCAGTCTACGGAAGGAAGGGAAGCGAGGAAATGGGGATGGGAAAGGGAAGAGAGTGGGGAGGGACCCTCTACCAACCCTCCCGGGTTTCCCCCATTATCTACTGAAGAAAGTTTAAATCCTTTTTTGGTGTGCAGAACTCTCTCGCCAGGCTGGCCGGGCTGGGGAGTCTTGTCTCTGCCTCTCCTCACGCTGACCTGACAGCCGCAGGGTCTACACCAGCCTGCGTAGTCCCAAATGGCCTTTCCCCTCCCACTTGTGATGAGTTGCCCACCCTTCAAGGCCTCCTTCTGTTCTGAGAGATGCCTCGCTCCTCTCCCAGCTTCTGCTGCCTCAGCACATTCTGTCCGGAGCTACAGCACACCACTCCCGCCCTCCCTTCTTTCTTCCTCTCTCCCCTCTCCCTTTCCTTCCTTCCTTCCTTCCTTCCTTCCTTCCTTCCTTCCTTCCTTCCTTCCTTCCTCCCACCCTCCCTCCCTCCCTCCCTTCCCTCCAAAAGTGCTCACTGAGCACCTGTGTGAGCCAGGCTGTGCTTGGATCCAAGGATACCACGCGAAACAGAACAGACACCATTCCTACCATTATGGACCTTATAGACAGCCTTGCGGACAGCGACTGAGTTATGGGGGTAAAGAGCTCTAGCAGTAAGGGTTGGGAGTTATTTCAGGCCCACGCCCCCAGGATGAACGCTCTGAGTGTGTCTGTCGGTCTCCAACGGTGAAGAAGTGAAATAGCAGCTGAAAGCTAAGTAGCGGTTAACGAGGCCAGGGTGGGGTGCGGGGCCCCAAGGCGGGAGGGAAGCTGATATGCTTGAGGAAGTAAAAGAAAGCGGAGGAAGGTTGTGTCAACTCCGGGCTGTGGGCCTTGTAGACCGCAATGAGGAGTGTGGTCCTGCTCCTGTGCGGGATGGGAGGCGCAGATGGGTTTAGCCTGGTGGGGGTGGAGGGATGGGGACATGTCTGCACGTGGGGTGCAGGTAATGGGGGGGCAGGAGTGAAGGCCCGAGAGGCCCCAGGAGGCTGCTGTCGTGGTCCAGGAAACATGTGCTTGTGTCGTGGACAGTGGTGGGTGGACCGAATCAACAGGTAGGAAGTCAGACTGAGGGGCTCAGTGGCAGGTGAGCAAAAGGTGGTGTCCAAGATGGCTCCCTGGGCTCTGCCTTGGAGACTGTCCAAGCCCCCCACTAGCCTGGGACTTCCTCAATCTTATAGCCTCTGCACCCAGCATAGCATCTTACTAAGAGCCCGTGCAAGGGAAATCCAGACACCAGGGAACGAAAAGGGAACATCTCTCTCTTAGGGAATATCTCAGGTGTTAAGTTCAAGCCATTGTAGCCAGACTCTACAGAATTCTTGTAACAAGCAGGTACTCGAGAATGCACAAAAATCAGATCCCTTCCAAAGTGATAAATCAATGCTTTTGGAATGTGGGCAGCTAGGTGGGGCATAAGTGTTCTGTTCTCATTTTTGCAAGATAATAGTTCGAACTAGTAGTATTTCTCTGGGGAAAAACCACTATATAAACAAAGAAGTAAGCGCCGATGCAAAGATATTTTGAATGTATAAATTAGGGGTGCCTGGGTGGCTCAGTCCAACTTCGTCTCAGGTCACAATCTCACAGTAGGTGAGTTCGAGCCCAGTGTGTGGCTCTGAGCTGACAGCACAGAGCCTGGAGCCTGCTTTGGATTCTGCTTCGGATTCTGTGTCTCCCTCTCTCTCTGCCCCTCTCCCACTTGTGCACGAGCACACACACACACTCTCTCTCTCTCAAAAATAAAAAAATAAACATTTAAAAAAGAATATATAAACAATTCTTTTTACTTTTTATTTGTTTTTGAGAGACAGAGAGAGACAGAGTGTGAGCAAGTTGGGGAGAGGAGCACAGAGAGAGAGAGGGAGACACAGAATCCGAAGCAGGCTCCAGGCTCTGAGCTGTCAGCACAGAGCCCGATGCAGGGCTCAAACTCACGAACAGGGAGATCATGACCTGAGCTGAAGTCGGAGGCTTAACCAACTGAGCCACCCAGGCGCCCCTAAAAAAGAATATATAAATTATATATAATATGTTATATAATAAATATTAAAACGTATTAAATATTATATCATTTTAATTGCAAAAATAACTCCTTGCTGTGAAAAGCTCCAACAATATATAAGGAATGGCATCAAAATGAAGTGTCCGGTCTGACACCCCAAAGCTCTCTATCACTAAATGTAAACATTTTTTCCCATGGACCAAAACATGTTTTCCACTTAAAATTTTTTTTTAAATTTTATTTTAGAGAGAGAAAGAGAGAGCTCTTGAGCAGGGAAGAAGAATATATATATACATATACATATATATATGTATATGTATATATATATATATAGAGAGAGAGAGAGAGAGAGAGAGAGAGAGAGAATCCCAAGCAGGCTCCACGCTCAGCGTGGACATGGAGCTCGATTCCATGACTCTGGTGGAATCAGGTGTCAGATGCTCAACCAACTGAGCCATCCAGGTGCCCCTGTTTCCACTTTTAATAAAGATGAGATTGGGGCGCCTGGGTGGCTCACTCGGTTGAGCATCTGACTTCAGCTCAGGTCATGATCTCATGGTTCGTGAGTTCGAGCCCCGCATCAGGTTCTGTGCTGACAGCTCAGAAGCTCATTGCCTGCAGCCTGCTTCAGATTCTGTGTCTCCCTCTTTCTCTGTGCCTCCCCAATCATGCTCTGTCTGTCTCTCTTAAAAATAAATAAACATTTAAAAAAATATTTAAAGATGTGATTGTTCAATCATTTTCTGTGAATTGACTTTCTTCCCAGGATATCACAGTCATATGGAAGCATGGTTTAGGGTCATGGTCAAGCCCACAGGCTATGGAGCCAGATCACTGGGGGTTAAATCCTAGCTCCGCCAACCACCTGGGTAGGTGAGCAACATACCCCACTATGCCTCAGTTCCTTTGTCTGAAATAGCTCAAATTATGAAATCTTCCTCTTTGGGCTTCTGGGAAGATTATATAGATGTAAAACATGGAGAACAGTGCCTGGTACATACGTGATCTTCCCCCATCAGTGGGGACCCACCTCCTTAGCAACTTCCAAGTACAAGGTGGGCCAACATTATTCAATTACCCTTTGTTGACAGACATTTAAGTTGTTTCCGTTTCCTTTGCAATTCTAAACTTTTAAAAAATATTTTATTTATTTCTGAGAGAGAGAGAGAGAGACAGCATGAGCAGGGGAGGGTCAGAGAGAGACAGAGATACAGAATCTGAAGCAGGCTCCAGGCTCTGAGCTAGCTATCAGCACAGAGCCCCACATGGGGCTCGAACCCACAAATCGTGAGATCATGACCTGAGCTGAATTGGGATCATGACCTGAGCTGAGTTGGATGCTTAACTGACTGAGCCACCCAGGCGCCCCCTCCTTTGCAATTCTAAACTGTAGTTATCTGTGAAGTATCTTTAAATACACATCTTTTGTTCCCACTACAAAATGGCCTCAGTGCTCACTGCCACCTTCCTACTTAACCAATTTGAATTCCTGTTACAGATCCTTTTCCCCACTCTTTTGTCAATGCTGACAATTAGCAATTTTTGGTGTCCTCAAACCAGTGGATAAAATTTAAAAATCGTCTTGTTTTCATTTTTGTTGCCCATTTGTTGTTGTTATTCGTGAGATTGTCATTTTATGTGCTTATAAATAAGTTGTGTGTTTTTCCTTCAGTGAATTGATTCCATTTTACTGTTGGGCAGTTTCCATTGAGTTTATATCTTTCAGTTGTTGATTTGTAGAAGTTCTTTATATATGACGGTATCAATCTTTTGCTCTTTGCTTCAGTCGCAAAGTTTCTCTTAGCCATTTGTCTTTTAATGTTGTTTATGGTTTCTTTATACCAAAGACTTAAATGTTTGCTAATCTGTGTATCAACGGATAATTCTGTCACCTATCTGTTAATCTTTTTCTTATGGCCTTTGGGACTGGGAACTTCCTTAGAAAGACCTATCCTAACTCAATATGTGAAAAAAAATGTTTTTACATTTATCTCTTGTTGATTTACAGGCTTTAAAAATGTTTTGATTTTTAAACCACCTGGGATTTTTGTGCATGTTGTGATGTAATTTTTCCTCCTAAAATTGGTAGTCGTTGTGTCAACACCATTTTGCCCCACAAATTGTAACTGCCACCATTATTATAAACTAAGTTCCTATTTATATAGGATATACTTCAGGGCTCTCTGTTCTGTTTCCTCACCTATTTGGCCATTCCTCCATCAACACCTCATTTTTTGTTCTTTTTTTTCTTAATGTTTGATTTATTTCTGAGAGAGAGAGAGTGAGCAGGGGAGGGTCAGAGAGAGAGGGAGACAGAATCCAAAACAGGCTCCAGGCTCTGAGCTGGCCGTCAGCACAGAGCCCGACGCGGGGCTCGAACCCACGAACCGCGAGGTCATGACCTGAGCCGAAGCCAGACGCTTAACCGACTGAGCCACCCAGGCGCCCCACCTCATTTTTAATTCTTATAACCTTTGTTATATGTTTGATATATAACAGGACAGACTCCTCACATTATTCTTCTCTTTCAAAATATTCTTGGCTATTCTCGTATGTTTACTCTTATAGACTGATTTCAGAATCAGCATATCCTAGAATGTCAATAGGAACTAAGTTGGAGGAGAATTAATATCTTTTCAATATTGAGTTTTAACAATCATTTTCAGAAGATAAGCTGTTTCTCCATATATTCAATATTCACATATCTTTAATAAAGGTTTATAGCTTTTTAATTTTTTAAGACAGTTTTATTTTACTTTTTCTTTAACATTTATTCATTTTTGAGAGACAGAGACAGAGCATGAGCAGGGGAGGAGCAGAGAGAGAGGGAGGCACAGAATCAGAAGCAGGTTCCAGGCTTTGGCTGTCGGCAGAGAGCCCAAGGCAGGGCTCGAACCCATGAACTGCAGGATGACTTGAGCTGAAGTCGGACGCCCAACCGACTGAGCCACTCAGGCACCCCTATAGCTTTTTTTCATAATAAGTCCTGTAGAGTTTTCAATAATTTGTTCTGAGTGCTTTATAGGTTTTCTTATTAATATGATTTATAACCTTTTCTGATCATACTTGCTAATTTATTACTGCTGATAAATAGGAAAGCTATTGGCTTTTCCTGTGTGTGTATGTTTTCTTTCTGATTTACCATCCTATGTTAGGTTCTTTCATAAGCCACAATCATTTTTTAAGGTGTTGGTCTTGGAGGTTCTGAATGAATAATCATACCATCTAGGAATAATGCCATTTTGTCTCTTTTCATGTTGATGTGTACCACTTTTTTTTTTTTTCATCTTACTACTATGACTAGGTACTCCAAGTTTGTTTACTAATAACAATAGTATCAACTTGGTTTATTTCAATCTTGACTTTAAAGAAAATGCTTCTAATACTTTGCTATTAAGTTTTAACATTTGCTGTAGCTATAGATTTCTGATGGGACTTTATCAAGTAAGGATATTTTTTCTTTTCTTTTCTCTTTCCTTTCCTTTTCTTTTCTTTTTTTTTTTTTTTCTTTTTTCTTTTCTAGGGAGACACAGAATCTGAAGTAGGATCCAGATTCTGAGCTGTCAGCACAGAGCCCAATGTAAGGCTCGAACTCACAGACCGTGAGATCATGACCTGAGACAAAGTCAGATGGTATGCTCTACCAACTAAGCCAGCCAAGTGCCCCAAAAAGATGTTTTCTTTTCTGCTTTATTAATAAGAAGGTTTGTTTTTGTTTTTGCTTTTTTTCAAATCATTAAAAGGTATTGGATTTTATTAATTTTTTTATATCAATTGAAATGATCAGAAGTTGTCTCTTTGGTGTATTAATGTAGTAAATTTCATTAACAATTATCTTAATGTTGAACCATCCTTCTATTACTTAAATACACTGATCTAATTTGCAATATTTAATTTAGCATTTAAAAAAAATTTTAATGTTATTTATTTTTGAGAGAGAGAGAAAGACAGAGCATGATCAGGGGAGGAGCAGAGAGAGAACAAGACACAGAATCCGAAGCAGGCTCCAGGCTCTGAGCTGGCAGCACAGAGTCCAATGCAGGGCTCGAACTCACAAACTGTGAGTTCATGACCCAAACTGAAGTTGGGTGCTCAATTGACTGAGCCACCCAGGTGCCCCTTTCATTTAGGATTTTAAAAATCTTTGTCTATAAGCAAATTTAGCTTTTGGTTTCCTTCTTTGTTGTTCTATGCTTGTTCACTTTGGTAGCAGCATTATGCCAGCCTCGTGATATGAGCTTGTAGGATCTTACCATATAAAACCACACTGGCTTCATTTCTTTTCTGTGGGTAGATTTTACTTTTTTTTTTTTTTTTTAAAGCAATCTCTATACCCAACATGGGGCTTGAACTTAGAACCCCGAGATCTAGAGTCACATGTTCTACCAACTAAGCCAGCCAGGTGCTCCACTGTGGGTAGATTTTAAACTAGTTTTTTTCTATTGTTGGTGGTCTATTTAGGTTTGATAGTACTTTTTAAGTCAATTAAGATCATTGAAATTTTTCCTGAGAATTTCATCCAGATTTAATCCAGTTGTACGCAGTATTTTCTAAATTATTTAATAAACTCTGCTTCTTTTTTTTTTAAGTTTATTTCTTTATTTTGAGAGAGAGAGCACACATGAGTGGGAGAAGTGCAGAAGGAAATGGAGAGAGAGTATCCCAAGCAGTCTCCATGTTGTCGCAGAGTCTGATGAGGGGCTTGATCCCATGGACGTGAGCTGAAATCAAGAGTCAGACACTCAACCGACTGAGCCACCCAGGTTTCCCAATAACCTCTGTTTTCGTAATATTCTTGTTTCTAAAATCATCCGTTTGAGGGATGCCTGGAAGGCTCGGGTGTTAAAATATACAACACTGCATCTCAGGGTTGTGAGTCTAAGCACCATGTTGGGTGAGGAGCCCATTTTTAAAAACTAAACAATTAATTTAAAAAAATAAATAAGCAGTGCCTGGGTGGCTCAGTCAGTTAAGTGACTGACTTCAGCTCAGGTCACTATCTCATGCTTTGTGTGAGTTCAAGTCCCATGTCAGGCTTTGTGCTGTGCTGACAGCTCAGAGCCTGGAGCCTGCTTCAGATTCTGTGTCTCCATCTCTCTCTCTGCCCCTCCCCTGCTCATGCTCTGTCTCTCTCTCTCTCAAAAATAAATAAACATTTTAAAAATTAAAAAATAAAACATAAATAAAATAAGTCCTTTTCCCTTAATCAGACTTGTAAAAATTGTATCTATTTTATCAATCATCAGCTTTTGATTTTAGATACCTCATGTTTGTTATTTTATTTTATTGTTATTTTTACTTTTTACTTGATTTAGATCTATTTTTGCCTCTCTTTTTCTTTCCTTTTTTAAAAGTTTATTTATTTATTTTGAGAGAGAGAGTGCAGGTGAATGGGAGAGAGGCAGAGAGAGAAGAAGAGAGAGAGTCCCAAGCAGGCTCTGGGCTGACAGTATAAAACTCGACTCAGGGGCTCGATCATGACCTGAGCCGAAATCAAGCCGAATGCTTAACTGACCAAGCCAGCCAGGCACCTGCTTCTCTTTTTCTAGCATCCCAAACTGCGTGCTTAGATAACTTAGTCTCACTTTTTCTCATTTTCTAATAAGTGTGCATAAGATATTACATTTCCTTCCAATTATCACTCTATCTGCATCATATAGAACTTGGCATGTGGTGTCTGTGTTTTCATTAGTCTAAAGCGATCCACATTTCAGTTTCAATTTCCTATTTAACTACAAATTTCAGACATTTAGGTTCTGATTTCCTCTGTAATGCCAAGAGCTATTGCAAAAAGCACTTTAAATTTGCAAATGAATAGATTTTTTTTGTGTGTGCTGGATTTATTGTTAATTTCTAGTGTGAATGTTCTGTAGACCATTTGGGTCAGAAGTTTTCTGCTTGGGAATATGAAGATTTTCTTCGTGATCTATGATGCAGGGAATTTTAAACTATTTCATGGATATTTGAAAAGGAACATCTGTCCTTGGAAAGCCCTACAAGGACACAGATATCTACTGAATCAAGATTATTATTAAAATCTTTACTTTTTATCTAATTAATATATCAATTTCTGCCTATGATTTCATTATTTCCTTCTGGTTCTTTTCTCTACTCTTAACTTCTGAAGTTCCTATTTTGGTCCATGTCAAATCTCCTAGAGCTATTCTACATGTCATTTACTATCTGTTCATATTAACTATAGTGAGAATAGAAGAACAGTGATTTAACTTTAGAACCCAAATGCCACTGGGCATGTGAAATCATGGGGTGATTCATTGTGTAAGTACTGACCAAACGACAAATTTTAACAGGTTAAAAAAACAGCATATTTTGGGAAAAGCACATTGGGATGCAAGAGGTCCAATAGCAGAACACTGAACTTTAGGAAGCTAAAAAAGTCAGTTCAGCCAAATATTCGGTAAGCATTCTGTGAATGGGATAGGCACAGGGCAGTAGAAGCTATGCCCCGCCATTGTGGCCATGCCGATCTCTTGGAGAAATCTCTTGGAGAGATAGTACATGCACCAGTACAATATAGTTGAGTAACCAAAAGACAGCATACACTTTCATGCCAAATGAATGGCCCAGGCAGAGAGTGTTACAGAGTCTAGGGAGCAGGGAGGTGGGAGTTGTAAACACAAGATTGCTTATGTAGAAACCTAACCCAGCTGGCTTTAGCTGAAAAGGAATTTATTATCGACTCAGAGGTATCAGGTACCCCTTAGGCACCATTTAGGTTCTCTCGGACTCATCTTCTCTCCTTCCAGAAGCTGTGACCAGATCCACACAGGCTCTGACTAACTTCACAAGGGGAACAGTTTCCTCAGCTCACGCTGTGTCACTGGCCTCCTGCCTTGGGACTCCTCAGGTGACGTAGAGATGTGGGACCCTGCTTGTCGTCCAATATCCCAAACCCAGCAATGTGGGAGTGTCAACAGCTCATGATACGCGCCCTTTGACCAGTGGAAAATGGGAATTAGTGAGTAAATTCCTGGCCCTTTCTTTTCTTAGATGGTTTGTCCTTGGGATGCAGTTTGTGCAGCTTCTTGGAGGACTGGCCTATGGGGGTCAAACAGTTGTACTCAACAGTGGCTGGCCCAATAATGCAACCTTGGGTTGGTTCCCTCTTCTTTGCCGCTTTATTTCCTTTGGCCTTCACTCCTGCTCCCTAGTATTTCACTTCCTGTTAAAATGGCAGCACAGAACCCTTTACTCAGGCTCTGCTCTTTGTGGGGAAATCCATGCTTAGACATCCTGTAACTGAAAATCCAGGTAGAGGTGATGTAGGGGCTCAAAGGCTGTTTTGGGTACTTGGTTTTCCTCCATGTTTTGCCTGTATTAGCTGAGTTCCCTAGCAGGTTCTCTCCTGATGGTACTAAGACAGCCCCAGGAGCCTCAACAATGGATGCTTCCAGGTTCACATTTCATGGGAAAGAGTCCTTATCCCCAATACCTCAAATACAATTGAGAGTTGCTGATTCTGATTGGCCTAATTAGGTCAGTGCCCATCCCTGAACCCATCACAGTGGCCAGGAGAATGCCATGTTCCAGTTGTCTTCAGCCTAGATCTTAGGACCCAAAAGAAGGAGATGGGGGGGGCGGGGGGGCAGGGGAGATGCTTAAATAGAACCTGGGACTGTTGCTGGAGGAAACAGGAATGGATAGTGACTAAAACATCCAGCACAGACAGAAAAAGTAGAGATAGAAGGAATGAATTTTCCTGGAGCTCCAGTAGAATTTTCCATAGAAAATTTTGAGGTTTTCCAGAAACCAAAAGCTTTTGGCTTATACCCTGCCATAGAATTGTTCCCTTTTCTTTCATACCAAGATGGGTAGAAATACTGGTCTACAGGCAGGGTCTATTTCCTCCCCAAAAGATAAAGTATTTCATCTTCAAAATAATAGAACAACTGAAGAGTACTCTGTTGAATGATAAAAGCAATTAAGCATAGACTAATAGGGCGATTCCTGTGTACCAAGCACTGTACGAGGCTCTGGGGTTCTAAATAAATATGTTCCAAATAAATAAATAAAATATGTTCCAAACAGAATTCTAACCATGTCATTTCCCTGCTGAAAAATCACTTGATGTCTTCTAGTCTATTAAAGCCAAAATTCCTGATTTCCTAACTCAAGACCCTCAGTATCTGGCTTCTGCCTATCCAACCTCTTCTCTAGAGTCTCAGTACCTTTCCCCTTTCTCACATGGTCTGTGTTCTTTCATTGGATGAGGCAACTACAGAGCAAAGCCGTCAGTCAGTCAATATTGATCGATGGCAAGGTCCTACAGAGCTCATGTGCAAAGACAATAAAAAACTTGGAATCAGTCCAACATAGGAGACAAGACATAAACACGTGGAAAGTAAGATAACCTAAGAATTAAGTAACAATTGAAAACACCAAAGCATAAGGTTCTGAGAGATGTTTTGAAGATGGAAATGACAGAGTTGGTGACTCTGTAGATGAGAGAAGAGGGTGTCAATAATACCTGTTTATCATTTATTAGCAATTTCACATATTTCTCACTTGAACTGAACCAAATTTCCACTGGATAGAAGAAGCAAAAAAGGAGGAAAAGGAGGAGATGAGGAGGGGAGAGGTTGGGAGAGGAGGGAGAGTGGGATGAGGAAGAAGGGAGGGAGGAAGGAAGAAAATGCTAACATCCATGTAAGGTTTCACAGTTCACCAAGCATTTTTTTCTTTTGTATTGTATTGTATTGTATTGTATTGTATTGTATTGTATTGTATTGTATTGTATTGTATTGTAGGAGAGAGTGAGCATGCGAACAGGGAGAGGAGCTGAGGGAGAGCGAGAAGGAGAGAATCCTAAGCAGACTCCATGCCCAGCAAGGAACTCCCATCTCTTGACCTTGAGATCATGACTTGAGCTGAAATCAAGAGTCAGATGCTTAACCCACTGAGACACCCAAGTGTCCCAATTCACCAAGCATTGTCACAGGCATGATCTCATTAGATCCTCACACAGCTCAGAGGGAGTTAGTGCTTCTATTTGTTACGCGAAGGCTGAGACAGTGCAGCCATACCCAGCGAGCCCCTGGCAGTGCGGGATTTAAACAAATTCTCTCATTTCAAGTTCCTACTTTTTCTCCGCTGCTATAGCTGAGACGTTGAAGAAGTGGGAGCTGCCCTGGGTACATCCTATGTCAGAGCAAGAACATGCAAAGTCAAAAGCATGTTACCAGGAAACAGTGTGACATGTGTCAGAAGGATCGAGGAGAAATGAAATTGAGTAAAGATCTCTAGATCTGTTTTGTTTTGCCTTTTTTATTTTTAATTTAATTTCATTTGAGGGGTAGGGGAGAGGGGAAGAGGGAGGGGGAGAGAGGGGGAGAGAGAGAGAGAGAGAGAGAGAGAGAGAGAATCTCAAGCAAGCTCCATGCTCAGCACTGAGCCCCTTGCGGGGCTGGATCCCGTGACCCTGGGATCATGACCTGAGCTGAAATCAAGAGTCGGACTCTAGGGGCGCCTGGGTGGCTCAGTCAGTTGGGCACCGGACTTCGGCTCAGGTCATGCATGATCTTGCAGTCTGTGAGTTTAAGCCCCACATCAGGCTCTGTGTTGTCAGCTCAGAGTCTGGAGCCTGCTTCGGATTCTGTGTCTCCTCTCTCTCTGCCCCTTCCCCACACACTCTCTGTCTCTCTCTGTCTCAAAAATGAATTAACATCAAAAAAATTTAAGGAAAAAAAAGAGTTGGACACTCAACCGACTGCCCCACTCAGGTGTCCCTGTTGTGCCTTTTTTTCATTTTAGTGTTTATTTATAATTTTTGAGATGGAGACAGAGCATGAGCTGGGGAGGGACAGAGAGAGAGGGAGACACAGAATCTAAAGCAGGCTCCAGGCTCTAAGCTGTCAGCACAGAGCCCGACATGGGGCTCTAACTCACTAACCGCGAGATCATGACCCAAGCCGAAGTCCAGTGCTTAACCAACTGAGCCACCCAGGGCCCCTTGCCATTTTTTTTTTTAAAGCATTGATAACCTTTCAATCAGGCCAAACACTACAAAGTCTAAAATAGATAAGAAATCAAGGTTCTAGAGGAGCTTGGGTGACTCAGTGAAGCATCCAACTCTTGTTTTCTGCTCAGGTCATGATCTTGCGGTTCACAGGTTTAAGCTCCACATCAGGCTCTACTCTGACAGTGTGGAGCTTGCTTGAGATTCTCTCTTTCTCCCTCTCTTTCTGTCCCTTCCCTGCCTCTCTCTTAAATGAATACACTGAGAGAAAGAAAGAAAGAAAGAGAGAGAGAGAGAGAGAGAGAGAGAGAGAGAGAGAAAGAAAGAAAGAAAGAAAGAAAGAAAGAAAGAAAGAAAGAAAGAAAGAAAGAAAGAAAGAAAGAAATCAAGGTTCTACAAAGAGGTGAAAGACCCATACTCTGAAAACTATAGAAGACTGATGAAAAAAATTGAACATGACCCAAAGACATGGGAAGATATTCCATGCTCATGGACTGGAAGAACAAATGTTGTTAAAATGTCTATACTACCCAAAGTAATCTACACACTTAATGCAATCCCTATAAAAATACCCACAGCATTTTTCACAGAGGTAGAACAAACAATCCTAAAGTTTGTATGGATTCACCAAAGACCCCAAATAGCCAAAGCAATCTTGAAAGAGAAAAACAAAGCTGGAGGAATCACAATTCTGGACTTCAAGGTATATTATAAAGCTGTAGTGATCAAAACAGTATGGTACTGGCACATTCTATTTCAATGAAATAGAATAGAAAACCCAGAAATAAACCTACCTTCAACAAAGGAAGGAAAAATATCTCGTGGGAAAAAGACAGTCTCTTCAACAAATGGTGTTGGGAAAACTGGACAGCAACATGCAAAAGAATGAAACTGGACCATTTTCATATACTACACAAAAATAAATTAAAAATGGATTAGAGACCTAAGTGTGAGACATGAAACCATAGAAGAGAGTACAGACAGTAATTTCTTTGACATTGGCTGTAGCAACTTTTTTCTAGATAGGTCCCCCGAGGCAAGGGAAACAGAAGCAAAAATAGACTATTAGGACTACATCAAAATAAAAGCTTCTGCACAGCGAAGGAAACATTCAATGAAACTAAAAGGCAACCTAAGCAATGGGAGAAGATATATGCAAATGACATACCTGATAAAGGGTACCCAAAATATATAAACGAACTTAGAAAATGCAACACCCAAAAACCAAGTAATCCAATTAAAAAATGGGCAGAAGAGGGGTGCCCGGGTGGCTCAGTCAGTTAAGCCTCCAACTTCGGCTCAGGTCATGATCTTCTGGTTCGTAAGTTCAAGCCCCACATCGGGCTTTGTGCGGAAAGCTCAGAGCCTGGAGCCTGATTTGGATTCTGTGTCTCCCTCTCTCTCTGTCCCTCCCCTACTCGCACTCTGTCTCTGTCTCTCTCTCAAAAATAAATAAATATTTTAAAAAAATGTTTAATGAGCAGATGACATGAAGAGACATTTCTCCAAAGAAGACATCCAGATGGCCAACACACAGGTGAAAAGATGCTCAACATCACTCATCATCAGGGAAATGCAAATCAAAGCTACAATGAGATATCGCCTCATACCTGTCAGATCGCTAAAATCAACAACACAAGAAACAACAGGTGTTGGTGAGGATGTGGAGAAAAAGGAACTCTCCTGCACTGTTGGTGGGAATGCAAACTGGTGCAGCCACTCTAAGAAAGAGTGTGGAGGTTCCTCAGAAAGCTAAAAATAGAACTACTCTATGATCCACTAACTGCACTACTGGATATTTACCTAAGCAATACAAAAACACTAATTCAAAGGGATACACGCACCCTGATTTTCATATTAGCATTATTTACAATAGCCAAGATATGGAAGCAGCCCAAGGGTCCATAGACAGATGAATGAATAAAGGTGTGTGTGGTGTATATTTACAATGGAATATTATTCAGCCATTTTTTTATGAAATTTTGCCATTTGTAACGACATGGATGGAGCTAGAGAGTATAAAGCTAAGGGAAATAAATCAGTCAGAGAAAGACAAAGATGATATGATTTCACTCATATGTGGAATTTAAGAAACAAAATAAATGAGGGGTACCTGGGTGGCTCAGTCTGTTAAGGGTCCGACTTCGGCTCAGGTCATGATCTCATGGTTCCTGGGTTCGAGCCCTGCGTCGGGCTCTGTGCTGACAGCTAGCTCAGAGCCTGGAGCCTGCTTTGGATTCTGTGTCTCCCTCTCTCTCTGACCCTCCCCTGCTCATGCTGCCTTTCTCTCTCTCTCAGAAATAAAACATTAAAAAATTGGAAAAAAAGAAACAAAATAAATGAGCACAAGGAAAAAAAGAGAGGCAAACCAAGAAACAGACTCTTTACTACAGAGAACAAACTTAAGGTTACCGGAGGAGATCTGGGGCGGGGGGGGGGGGGGGGGGGCTGGAGGATGGTTGAAATAGGTGATGAGAATTAAGGAGTATAATTGCTGTAATGAGCACCGGCTGATTAAAATAGAAACTTAAAAAATTAATAGAAATAAAAAGTAAAAAGTAAAAACCATCTAGAACATTTGGGCAAGTTCTCAAATGAAATTTAAGATCAGAATCATGTTCAGCAACATATTTGGCACACAGTATGCAAGATGCTCACATGAATTAAAGAGGAAAAATGCAAAGACTTCTCATAGAAATGTGGAGAAAAGGCACGGCTAGAAAATTGTGATAAATATGTGAAAACATGTTCATCTTACATACCATCAAAGAAATGTAAATTAAAACATCAAAGAGATATCATTTTATCAAATAGCCAAGAATAGGAAAAACATCTTAATGGTCAATGCTGGCTAAGATGTAGTGAGATAGACATGATTATACACTGGCAGTGTAAAATAGTACAATCTTTCTGGAAAGTGGGTTGTCATTATGTATTAAGAGCCTTAAAAATATCCTTTATGCGGTGCTCATTTGGTTAAGTGTCCGACTCTTGATTTCAGTTCAGATCATAGTTTCACAGTCTTGACACTGAATCCCATGTCAGGCTCTGCACTGGGTATGAAAAGATTCTCTCTCCCTCTCTCTCTGCCCCTCTCCCCTGCTCACACTCTCTTTGTCTCTCTAAAAAAATGTTTAAGGGGCGCCTGGGTGGCTCAGTCGTTTAAGCGTCCGACTTTGGCTCAGGTCATGATCTCACGGTTCGTGGGTTCGAGCCCTGCATCGAGTTCTGTGCAGGCAGCTCAGAGCCTGGAGCCTGTTTCAGATTCTGTGTCTCCCTCTCTCTCTCTGCCCCTCCCCCGCTCATGCTCTGTCTCTCTCTGTTTCAAAAATAAATAAAAACCATAAAAAATTTTTTTAATGTTTAAAAACTATCCCTTCTCTTTGATATCCAGTAAACACACAGGACAATCCAAAGAAATAATCAGATATGTAGTTAAAGATTTATATATAAAATGCATGCATTGATAGATGAATGAAAAATACGTGATACACACACACACACACACACACACACAGGCACACACACACAGAGAATGATACTTGGCCATAAAATGACAGAAATCTTGCCATCAGTGATAACACGGATGGACCTAGAGGGTGTTATGCTAAATGAAATAAATCAGAGAAAGACACATGCCACATGATTTCACTTATATATGGAATCTAAAAAACAAATGAAAAAACAAACTAAGCAGACTCTTAAATACAGAGAACAAACCGGTGGTTGCCAGAGAGGGTTAAGGGGAGGGAGTGAAATAGTAAAGGGGATTAAGAGCTACAAACATCCAGTTATAAAATAAATCAGGGGGATGAAAAGTACAGCAAGGGGAATATAGTCAATAATATAATGACATTGTATGGTGACAGATGGTGACTATATGTATGATGAGCAATGAGTAGTGTATATAACTATGTGTGTAACATACCACTATGTTGTACACCTGAAAATAATCTAACATTGTAAGTCAACTATACTTTGGGAATAAATTACTAACCTACAAATTCATTGACATTCCTCCTTTCAGAGGTGGCAGGAGAGGGGTGGGGGACTCTGCACTTTCCTCTGCAATCTAGACAGGCTTCCGATTACTTCCGCCAATGGCATGTGGCAGAAATGGTGCTTTGTGACTTCCAAGGCTGGGTTGTAAAAGGCCACGCAACTTCCACCGTGGCCCTCTTAGAATGTTCGCCCTTCAGAAACTCCCTCTTGAAGTGCTTCCTCTGAGAACCAGCTGCCATGCTGGGAGAGGCCCAAGCCACAGGGAAAGTTCAGGGGCCATATGTAGATGCTGCAATTGACAGTGCCGACTGAGGCCAGCCTTTGGATCATCCCAAGCCAGGAACTAGACAGGTAAGTGAAGAAGCCTCCAGATAGATTCAGGCTGTTCAATTCAGGAGCCCCTGGCCACCTGTGCTTATTTAAATTTACACTTAATTAAAATTCAATGAAATCTTTAGCTTCTCAGTCACTCTGGCCACATTTCAAGTGCCCAACAGTCACATGGGGCTAGTGGCTTCCTAGTGGACAACACAGACAGAGCATGTTTCCATCATTGGAGAAAACTTCTATTAGACAAATCTGCTCCAGATGATTCTTGGGATGTTTGAGTCTTCCTGGCTGAAGTTCCAGATGTTGTAGAGCATAGAAAAGCCATCTGTCCCCTTTACCCTGTCGGAATTCCTGGCCTGCAGGATCCCAGAACATAACAGAGTGGGTGTTTTATGCTACTAAGTTTTGGATGGTTATGTAACGTTAGTAACTGGAATAAGTCCCTTTGATAAGAAGAG
The DNA here is from genome assembly GCF_003009895.1 of Hyaena hyaena. Lineage (NCBI taxonomy): Eukaryota > Metazoa > Chordata > Mammalia > Carnivora > Hyaenidae > Hyaena > Hyaena hyaena. The sequence continues at coordinate 4,730,803 of NW_024080661.1, read as the reverse complement.
CAAAGCTTTCTCGGAAACCCTCCCAGCCAACTTCTGTTTACACCATTTTGGCAGAACAGTGTCACGATGCTACCTCCACTGCGATGAAGCCTGGGGAAATGTGTAGTTAGCTCTTATAGCTTTGTGTGTGTGTGTGTGTGTGTGTGTGTGTGTGTGTGTTCTCTCTTTCAAATACAATATATATTGTAGGGCCATGTATCTCTTTCCTAAACTAGAATTTTGTGTATGCAATTCTACTTGAATGTGTAGAGCTGCGTAGTAACCGATGCAATCAATGCTTTAAATTTACATATCATTTTAATAGAGCATTTTCCATTTTTCTTAGCATAGGGTACAATAGGTGAAATCTATAACTCATATTTAAAGTATTCTAATACTATTAGTTCACAGAGGCTTTGAATAAATTCTTTGCAGGTAGAATGTTATAAACACTGTATCATTCCCAGAATCTGCAATGTAATCTCTGCCTGAGATCAAAATCCTCATCCTTGGCTAATGGGAAGAAATTCAAAGGTTTGGTCTGGACCGTTGTTCACTAAGATACTAGGGAGCAAGCAAGTTATAAGGGCACATTCTCCTCTTGGACCAAGTTGCTTCAGTGGAATTGCCTGTTACAAAGATAAATGGGTTTGTTCCGGGTTATCTAGTTATCTTTCAATTACAAATGTCCATGTTCCCATCTCTTTAAGAGAGTGTATGGCCCTCCTCCGTTAACCCATATGAAACCCATATGAAACCACTCTGAGGTTTCCTCAGTCATAAGGGTGTCACTTCCTTTGAAAAATGTTTAGGAAAGGGATGCCTGGGTGGCTCAGTCGGTTAGCTGTCAGACTCTTAGTTTTGGCTCAGGTCATGATCTATGGTTCGTGAGTTCACGCCCTGTGTCGGATTCTCTCTCCCTCTCTCTCTCAAAGTAAATAAAATAAAATACACTTTAAAAGGGGGGGCGGGATGTTTAGGAAAGAATTGGTTTCCTTGGTTTTTAATAACTCAATGACTATTTTATAATTGCTCCTTATCAGCCCTATTAACATGTGCACGACAGTCTACAAGAAATGAATGACAATGATGATAAAAACGTCATGTTTGTATGCTAACTTTCAAATAAAGATAAAAATTTGATTCTCTAGAAGTGAAATAAGCCTCAATAAGTACACATCAGGAGATGGTGACTCTCCTGTAATCTTCAGTTTACAAAGAAACAGAATGAGAATTACAAAGCTTAGGACACATCCGTCAGAAATCAAGGCGGGTGTGCGTGTGTTTGTGTGTTGGAAAGGTATGAATCGGTTTCCCTTTTATTTTATCTTAAAATAACTATATTATTTACCTTAAAGGCATTGAGTTTTAAATGTGGACTTTTTTAATTGAAAGAGATGTTGGAGATTATGTAATCCAACCCTTCTTATAGATGAGAGAAATGAAGGTTGATAGAAATGGGTAGAAGTCAGATACCTGCCCTTCAGTACTTTGCCCAGTATCCCGAGGAACCTCCACAGGTGTGTGTGTTTATATTTGCTTTGAACCATCGTCATATCCTTGGGCTGAGCTGCAATAACTCTGACAGTTCTGACATCTAAACTTTTTGTTTAAAAACTGCTACTGATAATTAATCAGAACCTATCAGATGACCCCTCTAGATTTTTAAGCCTGGGATTATAGATTGAGGATATTCAGAAAAGAGATTTGTGCCTTCCCTTTGAGAATTCTTGAAAAGTGTAGATAAGGTGGACAAAATTGCACTTCATCTGTCTTTGGTTAGACATTTTAATCTCAGCCAAGCCTCATATACTCCTCTAGTTATAGTGATATATTTTCCAAATTACAAATCAAGACGCATGGCCTCACACTCGGTCCTGCAATTCTGGATGTTCCGTATAGTAATATTATTTGCCTAATGGTAAGAGAAATTACGTTCTGGAGCACATGAAAAATGAAGTGCTTCTCTTGATAAACCAGTCCCCCGATTTCCCATCTTGTTTCTTGTCATTTCTGTGCTCAACTAATTGTAAAATTAAAGAATAACTCATTTTTTATAACAGATGGAAGGAAGGCTCATTAGAGTAAACAAAAAGTTACAATTGAGCAAAAAGTAAAGAAACACGGGAATAATATATCTTGATGCAGAGAAAAGGGCGTTTTAATTTAAAATGCTTCCAAAAAATAAAATAAAATAAAATAAAATAAAATAAAATAAAATGCTTCCATACTTTCACAGTCAAATCCCACGTTCCTTGTTACAAAAATCCAAAGACTAAAAAAATGAGTCATGGAGTAAAACTTCTATGTTCTTAGACTGCCTGAGTTTTAGGAATCTGTACAATACACATTAAATCGACCATCTGACCACTCCCACCCTCCAACCGTTTTACGAATCAATCTTCCTTCCACCCTCCCGCCACAATGGCGACTTCAGAAATATCCGAAATATCCTTTATCAATTCGGTTCCTTCTAAAGGGGACCGGGTTGGAGGCCCGAGGGCACGGGAGTCAGAGCGGAGAAAAAGGCTACACCCGGATTTTGCAGGCGTGAAGCGTAAAGCCTCTGGGCCTAACACCTAAAGCGGGAGTGTGCCGGGGGAGCACAACTGGTCTACACAGCCGGCTCCGCGGACACCCCAATCTTTGAGGAGTTGCGATTTAACTTCCTTATAGCAGGTTGAGAGTTCAGGCCCCACAGTTTTAAGAGGAAGGCGGAGCCCCAACTGGTGTTTTTCCAGGAAGCACTTCTTGAGCGCAGAGGAAAGGGGAGAGAAGGCCAAGCGCCGGGCGTTTCATTCATTGCTCCTCTTTCTCCCCCTCCCGACCATCCCTCCCCCTAGACTTTCTCTCCTCTTTTCCCAGAGCGAGTTTGACGTCTGTCTCCTGGATACCAGACAGCCAATCGCCTAGTTGCTAAGGGAGAAGCGCGGCCAATCAGGCGTCGTTGCTACCTGTGAGTAATATTTTTAGCCAAGAGGGACGCTCGGTTCCACTCCCACTGTAACTCCGTGTATTGCTCTGCTGCAGGTTGTGAAAAAGGGCGCTTAGCCGCCTCCCTGGAGTCCCCCTCTTTCCCCGCTCCCCGTTTACCCGCTCATATTTCAACCGAAGATTATCTTCAACGTGCATTACAGGAAGGCGCCGTGTTTATTGTGTGTATTTATGTTAAAGTACACTTGAATACACGCATGCACATATATATATATATATATATATATATATATATATATATATATATTTAGATACGTACGCAATTTGGCACGGAGGCCTGGGTTGGGACCTTTGGAATAAAATGTGATTCTTCTTACGGTCTCAAGGCACCCCCACGTCCGTGTTGCCGCTGGATCGGACGTGGAGGTCTGAGGTGGGACGCAGAGGCAGTTAAACCGTCACCTGGGCGGGAGGTGTGGCCAGGTGGGCTCTCTTCCCCGCCCCCAGCCTGGCACGGCCGCTTTGGGTTCTGCTGTTGCCACTCTCTGGGTGGCAGTTGGCCTAGGCCTCTGCGGCGATTAATGTTCAATTAATCGGGTGCACGAGTCCCCGTCACAGTTCGCCCTTTCGCTAGGCTCTCCTGGGTGCACTGGAGGCCGATTGGGTAGCTCGTCCACAAGTGGGATTTTCCTGGGCCACAGCCCCACTCGGGTAGTGCATTTTTTTGTAAACTGTCCCCTCCCTCTCGAGGCCTCGGGCTCTCCTCCCGTTGTTCCCCGCCGCCCCGCCACCTGCCTCGCTCCCCTCCCCCCTTCTCTACGGTGCTCTCCGCCCAGATTTCGCGTCAGCCGCCCCACCCGCCACCGTCGCCCTCACTGGCACGTCTGTCCCCCAATCCCGTTCCCAGCTTTCTCTTAATCCCGCCCACAGTGACTACAGGACGTTAGTTCATTGGCCATCGTGGAGCCCGAGGGGTGTGGCCTTGCCCACCCGGTCCTCCGCCGCCCGTCAGGACATGGGCAGGCGGGACTTGACCAATGGCGTCGGGGGGCAGGGCAGGGGCGGAGCCGCTGCTGAGGGTCTGGGGTGCGGGGCCGGAGGGCGGGGAATGGTTACGCGGCCCGGAGCTGTGTGACGCGAGACGGGCGCGCGCGCACCCCTACGGGAGGGGATGGGGGCAGGGAGGAGAATATAAAACGAGAGGCGGGGCGCGCGCCGCAGCAGAAGGAGCGAAGCTCTGGCCCGGCGCGCAGTGGGCACACTACGGGGACGCTGGGCCGGGCACCGGGCTGTGTGGAGAAGCGAGCGCGCTCGCCTGACCCGTCCCCGCCACCCCGAGCCACAAGGGCCGAGGTCCTGAGGCCCGCGCCGAGGCCCCCGTCCTCCGCTCGGCGACGCCGTCTTGCATTCAGCCAGCTGGCCGCTGCCGACCCTCCCGAGCCCCCGCCCTGCCGCCCCTTCTCCCCCGCCCAGCGGCCGGGTCTGTGGTGGAAGCAGCCAGTAAGTATCGAGGGGCGGCGGGCGGGGTCCGGAGGCGGAGGGGCTGCAGCGGCGTCGAGCCCCCGGGCCCTCGGGGCCGGCGGCGGCGCGGCCCGGGAGCGGAGGGGAGCGGCTCCGAGGGGCCCCTGCGCGCCCGGAGCCCGGAGGCGGGGCCGGCCGGCGCGTCGGGCTCGGCCCGGACCGGGAGGGTGAGCCGGGAAGGGCGGCCCCGGGCCGAGCTGCCGGGAATCGGGGGTTGGGGCGCCCGGGAGGAGCGGCGAGCTCGAGGGGGGCCGCTGGGGTCCGCGGGGCCGGTGGCCGCCGGGACCGAAAATGGTGCGGGGGAGCCGGTGCTCCCGAGCTCTGGCCGGGTCCCAGGAGCCTCGGGCGGGGGGCGGGGGGCGGGAGCGGCGGGTCAGGTTACGGAGGGGGGAGGGGAGCGGCTGACCCGGAGCGGCCGGCGCCCCGACCTGCCCGGTGCCCGGGCCGGAGTGGCTGCTTTGCCATTTCTCGTGGCCTTCCTCCTCCTCCTTTTCGGAGGAGACTTGTACTCTCCTCCTCCTCCTCCTCCTCCCCCCCTCCCCCCCTCCTCCTCTTGCTGCTGCTGCTGCTGCTGCTGCTGCTGCTGCTGCTGCTGCTCCAGCGCTTGGGCTCCGAGGGCTGTGAGCAGAAATCTAATGAGACCCAACTGGCTGTTTATGTAATTCTTCACACTCCTGTCTTAAGGCGTTGCTTAAAACTACCTTCCGCGGAGGCTGAATTTCGCTCGGCTGCACCTTCAAGCAATTTGGCTTAATCAGCTGCCTTTGCCGGCACCCAGGCTTTGGGCTCGCAGAGTGTAGTTTGGGGGCCGCCGGGGATCCTTTCCCTTTGTCACCACGAATATGGAAGATGGAGCAGATGGATTAATACCAGCTTGAGTTTTAAATGTCCTTTTAAATCAGCCTCCGTGTACAAATAGATCCCTTTTGCAAATATCTTCTGTTTGCCCTTGATCTTTTCTTATCCCCACCCAGTGCTGATCCAGCAAACGTTTTAAAGGTCGACCTTATCGTACGAGCCTCACCGGCTGTTCTCTTATCGTTAAGGAGGGGGCTGGTTTTGAAAATCCGAATAAAACTCAGAAACCCTCCCCTTTAAAGAGCATAATCAATAGAGTTTTGAAATTAATTGTGTCTTTTGTTACACTGGCTGCCAAAGAGAGATTTTCAGACTTAGAAAAATACACACTGAAAAGAAAAAGCACAGAGAACCTCGATTATTACATTGTGTGCCCTTAGTATATTCAAGACGGCAGCGATATGGGATAATTTGGTTCATAGTTCTGGCGCACAAGGATGACAGTTTAGCATTTAGTATTTTTAATTTTAGCATCATGTACTTTGGAAATCAAAATAATTTCCCTAACTTCTCAAATGTCTAAATGTTTAACAATACAGCAGATTGAAGCAGCGTAAACCCAGAATGAGTTGAAATTTAGAATTCACTTCTAAATTGGTGCCCAGGAATATGATCACTTTCTAAAACTGGTATATATGTGTGTGGAGGTGGGTGGACGGGTGTGTAGAGTAGAGTTCCCAATAAACAATCTTGTGAGAATTGAAGAAAGAAATGCACTACACGCGCTAGAGAGATACTGTTTTTTAGAACTGTATTGTGTGGGAGGGGGGAGTAAATAATAGGGTCAAAAATATTGTTTTAACTGTAAGTCCTAAGGTTTCCCAGGAGATGTTGAACTTTAATAAACAATTTTCTATCGTACGCTCCTTTATTTTGATTCTATTTTTCTGACTTTCTACCCTGTTAGACTTTTTTGAAAGTGAACTCTGGGGGTAAGAAGAGGTTGTGGAACTGAGATTTATCTTATTTGGACACGTTTGTTTTTGTTTTGTGTTTTTTTTTTTTTAAGGAGCAAGACCACTCAAGGTGAAGGATCATCTACAGAATACCAGCACTCTGAATGACAGTTTGTTTCTCTGCCACAAACTGAACACTTTAGCACGCACGCGTGTGTGTAAGGGGGAGTTGAAACACAGAGCTCACTTGTGGCATAGCAGCTATGCAGCTTGAAATCCAAGTAGCACTAAATTTTATTATCTCATATTTGTACAATAAGCTTCCCAGGAGACGTGTCAACATTTTTGGCGAAGAGCTTGAAAGACTTCTGAAGAAGAAATATGAAGGGCACTGGTATCCTGAAAAGCCATACAAAGGATCAGGGTTTAGATGTATACACATAGGGGAGAAAGTGGACCCGGTGATTGAACAAGCCTCCAAAGAGAGTGGTTTGGACATTGATGATGTTCGTGGCAATCTGCCACAGGATCTTAGTGTTTGGATCGACCCGTTTGAGGTTTCCTACCAAATTGGTGAAAAGGGACCAGTGAAGGTGCTTTATGTGGATGATAATAATGAAAATGGATGTGAGTTGGATAAGGAGATCAAAAACAGCTTTAACCCAGAGGCCCAGGTTTTTATGCCCATAAGCGACCCTGCCTCATCAGTGTCGAGCTCTCCGTCGCCTCCCTTTGGTCACTCTGCTGCTGTAAGCCCTACCTTCATGCCCCGGTCCACTCAGCCTTTAACCTTTACCACTGCCACTTTCGCGGCCACCAAGTTCGGCTCGACCAAAATGAAGAATAGTGGCCGCAGCAACAAGGTTGCACGTACTTCTCCGATCAACCTTGGCCTGAATGTGAATGACCTCTTGAAGCAGAAAGCCATCTCTTCCTCAGTGCACTCTCTGTACGGGCTCGGCCTGGGCAGCCAGCAGCCACCACAGCCACAGCAGCAGCCCGCCCAGCCGCCCCCGCCCCCGCCGCCACCCCAGCAGCAACAGCCGCAGAAGGCCTCTGCGCTCTCTCCCAATGCCAAGGAGTTTATTTTTCCTAACATGCAGGGTCAAGGTAGTAGTACCAATGGAATGTTCCCAGGTGACAGCCCCCTCAACCTCAGTCCTCTCCAGTACAGTAATGCCTTTGATGTGTTTGCGGCCTATGGAGGCCTCAACGAGAAGTCTTTTGTAGATGGCTTGAATTTTAGCTTAAATAACATGCAGTATTCTAACCAGCAATTCCAGCCTGTCATGGCTAACTAAAAAAAAAAAATGTATCTTACGAGTTCAAACGCACGGGCCCAGGGGGGATTTTTTTTTTCACCTCCTTGAGATTTTTTTTTTTTTTAAACTTATAGTAAGGATACATTCAAGGCTTGGTGACAAAATAAAACCTGCATCATTTTTCATTTGCCAACCAAGCACAAAGTTATTTTATACTGACTGTATATTTTAAAGTATACTCTCAGATACGGCCTCTTACAGTATTTAAGATATAGCAAGGACATGGCTGATTTTTTTTTTATAAAAAATTGGCACTAATAAGTGGGTTTATTGGTCTTTTCTAATTGTATAATTTAATTTAGTACAAAGTTTGTAAAATATCAGAGGATATATATATTGTTTCTACGACATGGTATTGCATTTATATCTTTTTACTACAGTGATCTGTGACGGCAGCAGCTTCATGTTGTATTTTTTTTACGGAAATTGTAAAATATCCATCTTAAAGACATCACCTATTCTAAAAATTGTGTACAGGATATTCCTTTAGTGGTGGAATTAAAATGTACGAATATTTGCTTTTTCAAAAAAAATGTATTTTCTGTTAAAGGTTTAAAGATTTTTGCTATATATTATGGAAGAAATGTAATCGTAAATATTAATTTTGTACCTATATTGTGCAATACTTGAAAAAAAACGGTATAAAAGTATTTTGAGTCAGTGTCTTACATGTTAAGAGGGACTGAAATAGTTTATATTAAGTTTGTATTAAAATTCTTTAAAATTAAAAAGGACTTCTTGTGGTCTTTATTTTGAAGCCCTTGCCTGGCCAGTGCTTGGGTCGGCTTTATTTATTTATGGGCAGCTTTCTTCAGCTCCCGTCTGTCTCCCCGCGGGCTGGTTATGCTAAAGCTAGTCAACCCTATTTTACTGCAAGTTTTAAAGTGTGTGACGCTGACCTGTGGGAGAGTCACATGATAAAATGAAATTCACCGGTAACTGGAGAGGATTTATTTGAAATGTATAGGGGGAGGCCATTGGATCGGTTTTCTGTTTCTGCATGGGAGATGAATCGCCTAGAAACCTCACTTGGACAAAACAGCTGACCTTAGTATTTAAGAAGAAGATTAGGTGTATTTCCTAATCCTCACACTGAAAAGTTCAGTCATATTTAGCTGAAGAATTTATGATCAAAATCTACTCAAGATTGGATAGGTGACTGAAATGTTGGTATTCCGTGTGCATTTTCCCAGAAAGTTTACTGTAAAAAAAAAAGAAAATACAATTGGATAGCCACCCTGCCGCTTTGGAAGTAGACGGGATGGGGCGGGGGGGGGGGGGCCTCAACAATTACCCGTATCAGTCAAATTGTAGTGGCTTGGTAAGAGAGTTTTTAAAAAGTGAGGAGTTGGAAGAGAGAGACCCTATTTTTAAAGTAGAATAAGTCATTTCACTGTTTAAATGTCCCTTGAGAGAGTGTTGACTTAGTATTGGTGAGAAATTTGCCTTGAATTGGAAGAAACCTTTGTCCATGTAGTAAGGGACCAGCACTGTCTGGGTCACTGGTGAAATAAATTTGGTCTTAAATGCGTTTTCTTGGACACCGGTGTACAAAAAGCCTTTTGTCTGTCACCCATGCAGTTTAGAGCAATAAAACGTTGTAAGAAAACAAGCACTAGGAATAACCAAGCTGAGCTGTTCTGTCTGCTCCATGGTGAGGCCTTTGTCCTTGAGTGGACAGAATGAGGCTATGAAGCAGGGCTGGGGTAGTGAGGAACCGGCAGATCTGGTCTGCCAGCACTATCCATTATGTGCTTTTGTGATTCCCAAGTGTGAATAGTATAAGAACAACCACTAATGGTTTTAAGTTCTAGTTTCTGCTAGAGACTGGTGGGTGAAGCTCTAGGCTTAACAGAAAAAAAAATTTTTTTTTTTTTTTACTTTTTATTAAACAAAATCTCAAGTTTTAACATACTTTGAAAATCAAAATTAAGGCAGCTGGACAGTAGGTACACAATAGAATTTGTAACAACGTGGAACACTTAATACATGCAATCCGATTTTAAGTAATTGAGCTTAACGTAGATAGGAATATCTCCCACACCTTCCAGATGTGTATATTGCCCACAGATCTTAGAGACATGTTGTATCGGTTCATCTGTTGGTCTTGATTGGTTTCAAAAATATCAGTTCAGTTTGAGCTTGGTGTCCTTGAAGACTTTTTTTTTTTTTCTTTTTTAAAGAATGAACAGAGGCTCTGTTTTCATGCCCTTTTTGCTCATTAGGAATAGAAATCTGTTTAAAATTTTTATTTTAGGGGCGCCTGGGTGGCTTAGTCGGTTAAGCGTCCGACTTTCTCTAAGGTCATGATCTCGCGGTTCGTGGGTTCGAGCCCCGCGTCGGGCTCTGTGCTGACTGCCCGCTCGGAGCCTGGAGCCTGTTTCAGTCTGTGACTCCCTCTCTCTCTGACCCTCCCCTGCTCACGCTGTCTCTCTCTCTCTCTCTCTCTCCTAGAAATAAATAAAACATTAAAAAATAAATAAATAAAATAAAGTTTTTATTTTAATTCCAGTTAACATACAGTATAATATTACCTTCAGGTATACAATATAGTGATTCAACACTTCCATTGTGAGTGCCCCTCACAAGTGTACTCATTAAGCCCCATCACCTATTTAACCCCTCCTCCCACCCACCTGCCCTCTGGTAACCATCAGCTTGCTCTCTATATTTGAGTCTGGTTCTTAGTTTGTCTCTCTCCCCTGCCCACCCCCGCCTTATTTGTTTTGCTTCTTAAATTCTACATATGAGCAGAATCTTTGTCTTTCTCTGACTTCTTTACCCTAGCATTATACTCTATTTCCATCCATGTCATTGCAAATGCCAAGATTTCATTTTTATGGCTGAATAATATTTCATCTTTATCCATTTATCAATCAATGAACACTTGAGCTATTTCCATAATTTGGCTGTTATAGATAATGCTATAAACATCAGGGTGCATGTGTCTATCCTTTGACTTAGTATTTTTGTACTCTTTGGATAAATACCTAGTAATGCAATAGCTGGATCATAGGGTAGTTCTATTTTTATTTTTTATTTTTTTTAATTTTTTTTTAATGTTTTATTTATTTCCAGGAGAGAGAGAGAGAGACAGCATGAGCAGGGGAGGGTCAGAGAGAGAGAGGGAGTCACAGACTGAAACAGGCTCCAGGCTCTGAGCTGGCAGTCAGCACAGAGCCCGACGCGGGGCTCGAACCCACGAACCGCGAGATCACGACCTAAGCGAAAGTCGGACGCTTAACCGACTAAGCCACCCAGGCGCCCCTGGGTAGTTCTATTTTTAACTTTTTAAAGGACCTCCATATTGTTTTCCAGAGCGGCTGCACCAGTTTGCATTCCCAACGGTGTGTGAGGGTTCCTCTTTCACCACATCCTCACCAACACTGGTTTCTTGTGGTTTTGATTTCTAGCCATGGAAGGGACATTTTTTGTTTTAAGGTTTTATTGTTAAGTAATTTCTATAGCCAACATGGGGCTCAGACTCAACCCCAAGATCAGGACTCGCCTGCTCCACAAACTGAGCCAGCCAGGCATCCCCAGGAATGGAAATGTTTCAAAAGATACTTTTGTCAGGGGCACCTGGGCGGCTCAGTTGGTTGAGTGTCTGACTTTGGCTCAGGTCACGATCTCACAGTTGGTGAGTTCAAGCCCCGCTCTCAGTTAACAGCATGGAGCCCACTTCGAATTCTCTGTCCACCTCTCTCTCTGCACCTCCCCTGCTTGCATTCTCTCTCTCTCTCTCAAAAATAAATATATTTTTTTAAAAAGGTACTTTTGTCTAGCATACCTTATAAAGCCTTAGAAAAGCTTGCTTACATCTTGGCCCCAAATCTTTTTCTCCCCATTCTGCTGTCACACTCTTGACCCTTTGTGGGAATGTTTTAGTTGATGGTTTGATGAGTTAATTTTGTTTTAAGATTTTATTTTTAAATAATCTCTATACCCTGCATGGGACTTGAACTTACAAACCCTGAGATCAAGAGTGGCATGATCTACCACTAAGCCAGCCAGGCACCCCTTATGAGTTAATTACCTTAATAGGTCTTTCCCATTATTTATTTATTGTTTACTTCTATAACTCTGGATACTGTCTGTATAGCAGCCTCTGAATGGCCCATTCCTGGTGTCCAAAATACTATCTTACGGATTACATAACTCATTGATGATTAAGATGATACCAAAAAGTAGCTCTTTGGGTTCAGAATATTCTTTACTGTCCATCTTTCTAAAATCAGGTGTATTGTTGGGGCTCCTGGATGGCTCAGTCCGTTAAGCGTCCGACTTCGGCTCAGGTCATGATCTCACGGTTCGGGGTTTCGAGCCCCACGTCGGGCTCTGTGCTGACAGCTTAGAGCCTGGAGCCTGCTTCAGATTCTGTATCTCCCTCTTTCTCTGACCCTCCCCTGCTCACATCGTGTGTGTGTGTCTCTCTCAGGAATAAATAAAAACATTAAAAAAAATTTTTTTTAAACCAGGTGTATTGTTAAATCTCCTTTGAATAGCTTTAAACCTTTATTAGATGGCAAATGTAGACCTTTAGTCAAAACACCTCCTTAAGGAAAAACAACACCTCCTTAAAGATAATGACAATCTTTACTGTGGTTAACTTATTAGCTTTTGAAGGTGAAACGAAAGGTGCCCTGAGTTTAAAATGTTCTAATGTGTGTTGGTGTTAATTTCATTCTTGTATAGCTGTCTTATGTACTGGCATTTTAATTGAGAGGCACTCACAAATCTTTAGGAAGTAGGTTTTTTAAAAAACAAGTCCCTGTAGGGGTGCCTGGGTGGCTCAGTCAGTTGAGTGCCTGACTCTTGATCTCCACTCAGGTCAGGTCTCACTGTTTATGAGATTGAGCCCCATGTTGGGCTCACCCTGACAGCACAGAACCTGCTTGGAATTGGTTTTTTTTCTCTCTCTCTGTATCCCTCCCTCCCCCATCTCAAAATAAATAATATTAAAAAAAAATAGAGGTGGCTCAGCCGGTTAAGTATCCCACTCTTGGTCTTGGCTCAGGTCATGATCTCTCAGGTCTTGAGTTCGAGCCCAGTGTCCTTAGGCTCTGTGCTGACAGTGCAGAGCCTGCCTTGGATTCTCTCTCATGCTCTCTCTCTAAATAAACTTTAAAACTTGAAAAAAAAGTCACTATAACATATAGTAAATATATAGAGAAAAGTATATTATACATAGGGAGAGAAATAGAATATATATTTTATATATAGAATAGATAATATATAAATTTATTATATATATATAAATAGATAATTTAGAAACAGATAATATGTAAACATATTTATAGATATATAAATAAATAGCATATATAACAGAATATATTGAGAAAAATATTATAGAGAAAAGTATCTCCAGTTGGATATACTCAAGCTAATGAGATAAAATGCTGGTTGGAGATTTTCCGTACACAGACTGAAAATAGCATAAGCACAGCACAGTACAAATGTATCTTTGCTTGACTACAATGCATGCTGTTATCAGAAGGATAATAACTCTAGTGCAAGATCAGGTAAGAGGAAAACAGCCTTATAAGAAGACACGTATGTAAAATTGGCATTGGGCGAGCTTCATAGTGTTCACTGTGCCAGTCAGTTGATGCTTAATTGATTTGGCCCAGCAGGCCACTTGAGATCCAAGGTCTTCAGTTTTTTTGTCTGTGTTCTATTAGGAAGATACTTTCTTCACGTTTAATGAACCTTGGATCAACATCTATGCATATAACTGGAAAATTAGTACAACACTTCTGTTAAAGTCATTTTAAAAAATGTTTTAAATCATTTGGTTAACAAATGCTCATAGAGCACTTACTCTATGCTACTCACAGTTCTAACGCAGTTTACAGAAGCGGGGCTGAGATCATTCAACTCGCCCACGATTGTAGGGCCGATACGTGGCAGACTTGGAATTCAAACTCAGTGAAGTTACAGAATTTATGCTCTTAAACTTGATGCTTTGTTCCCTGGGATTAGTTGTTCTTCTGATTTGAAGTCAGGGGAATAAGACTCTTTTTGATGTATCAGCCACATGGCTGGTAGAATCCCTCCAAGGGCGTTAATGAGAAGAGTCTAATGGAAGGCTCTCGACCATGCTCAGAAGTCTTGATGATGTATTAGGGGAGATACACTTGATATTTCCGGTGGCCATAAACTATAATTACAGGCTATCGGGAAATGTTTTTAGGAATCATTAAGTCAGTGCTTTAATTTGGTTGATTTTCTTAATTCAATTGAGTAAATTGCTTCTCTCAGTTTAGAGCCACTAGATGATACCCTCAGACTAAGACTTAGTGGCCCCATTACTTCTTTTTTTTTTTTTTTAATGTTTTGTTTTTATTTTTGAGAGAGAGACAGCTTGAGCAGGGGGAGGGTCAGAGAGAGGGAGACACAGAATCTGAAACAGGCTCCAGGCTCTCAGCTGTCAGCACAGAGCCCAACGCGGGGCTCGAACCCACGAACCGTGAGATCATGACCTGAGCCGAAGTCGGACGCTTAACCGACTGAGCCACCCAGGCGCCCCATGGCCCCATTACTTCTAAGTAGAATTGTAATCGTTCACCTCCTGCAGCCCTTCTCTCATACCTCCCTCACCTGTGCTATTGATAAACATCATAAAGAAAGGTCAAGTCACCAAAATAGTCTTCAACAATGTGTTTCTATGATTTGTTTCTACTTTACTTGGAAATCCATGCTTTCTGCATGTGTAGATGTTGTGATGAATGGTCCTTTTGCCCTTAATTGTAAAACACTAAGGAAACCAAATGACCTCTTATTCCACATAGGTTCTGAAAGAAGCCTCCCTTGAAAAAATACTCAAAATATATTTAGGTTTAAAACGTCGCATTTTAGGAAAGGGGACCACTCCCCCACCCCTTACACAATGCACTCAGTTCATGGAGAACCTAGCACTAAGCCATTGATAGGTGACCAGCATCTGAGTCAAGATTTCAGACATAGCGGAACAGCTCCCTCACTGCGATGTATCAAAAGTCAGCCCTGGAAACAAGCCTTTTAAAAAAGTTACATTTTAGAAATATAAGCAGTTACAGATGAACTTCTATTCCCATTAGTGTTGCTATGAGTTTTGAACATGTTTAAACTGTACAATAAAACAGAAAAACCCATGAAAAAAATTTTTTAACGTTTCTTTCTTTCTGAGAGACAGAAAGACAGAGCATGAGTTGGGGAGGGGCAGAGAGAGAGGCAGACCTGGAATCTGAAACAGGCTCCAGGCTCTGCACTGTCAGCACAGAGTCCGACAGGGGGCTCAAACCCACAAACTATGAGATCATGACATGAGCTGAAGCTGGACGCTCAACCGACTAAGCTACCCAGTCTCCCCAGGAAAACCCATTTTCAAAATGGCTCAAAAGAATTTCAGTAGTTTCTCTACAGACTAAATCTTGTTAGGCTGAGTGCCAATTTTTAAGATTTGGGGTTAGTTAGAATTTGATGGACAAAGGATTGTCGAACCCTTGGCTGGGCTTTTGGAAGTTTCGCTTGGGCTAAAAGTCATGTTATTCATGGAATGTGAAGTAGTAAACCTCCACTAAATATTTCTCAATATTTGAGGTCAAGATTTATATTTTAGAAGACTTGCTTTATACATAGTCCATAAATTGAACTTTGAGATCATCTCACAATTAGGCAAACCCTGGAAGAAAACATTCAAGCAGGCGGCAGCTCATATCTGGAGGCTATGGAGTCTAATTCCTTCCGTAAGCCTATTAAGTCATTCAGATCAGATGGGTCAGCTTCTTCATCTGCAAAATGGGTGCGGTGATATCAATATACTTCCTCAGGCAGTTCATGAGGCTCTAATCCCCTCGCTATGAAAAGTTGTCAGTGAGATAATGGAACAAGTGTTCTTAGAGATTTAGAGAATTTAGAAGGCACCAAGTCCTGACTTTCACCCTCGCTTTGGTGACCTCTGAAATCAGAAATGTAAATGCAGACCATAACCATTTTTGTTATATCAACACTTTGTTGTCCAGTCTGTCATTTGCATCCACAGAGAATTCAATAAAAAAAATCCTACAGTAATATCCTAAAAGTGAATTGATTCGTGTTTTGGCGATAAATGCCCCTAAGCGTGTATCTCTAGTTTCGAGGCTCTGATAGGGAAACGCATGTTTCAGCATTGTTTTTCATTCAATCAGCAAGTTGGTTTAAACCCAGAATACAAGTTGACGTTTCTTTTGGGAGCAGCCAAACAGTCCATGCTGTTGTGAAAAGTACTGAAATGGTTGTTCCTATTTAAACAACTCTGGCTTTGGAATAGGAGTAGTTAAATGTAGCTCTGGCGGCAGATCCATCCTACGGATAGCAGTGCTAGCTTTATTTTAGTGCAGGTAGAAACGAAGAGGAGGTTTGCTTTCCAGAAGGGAAAAACATGGAGGATTTGGAAGGAAAAACACATTCCGCCTGGCATTACGAGCACTTTACTTCACTGATAAAATATGACCAGTGTGCAGAACAGAGAACAGGTGTAAAATATTTTTAGACAAACCTTGGCATATAGTGTGGGTCGCATCCCTTCTGTCTGTATACTCAAGTCTTTCAAAAATAATTGTGGAAAAAGCACATTTACAAAATAAGCTAGGCATTGCTTTTATGGCTTTTAGGTACTGGATGTTAAAGTCAAACATAAACTTCCTTGCCAGCCATCAGACTGCAGCTATTTTTAAACCCTGGGTCTCTGCATGCCTTCCTACAGCTCTTGAATCTCCTTCTCCTTCCTGAGCGCTGTTGAGAGGGCTGGGAGAATCTGGAGCCCTCGCCTCTTTGGGAGCATGGAGAAAGAAATGTGGCAAGCATGGACGTGGCCTCAGTCTAGCTTGGTTTGTAACAAATGGGTATAAATGGCTGACTCCTGGACACTGATGGAAGGGACCGCTGTATAGTCCTGTCAGTATAGGTCACGAAATGGAATCACATTGTCCGTTGTAGCCCCGATGCCCTGAAATGCAGGCTCACACCTCTTTTTTTACCTGCAGGTACCCCTTTCAGATGGCTTTTCCTTGCCACCCCTCTACCACCCATCAATTCACCACTAAGGATGAAGGTTGGATTTCGATCTGCTTTGTAAAGAGCGTGCCTATTTCTTTTTAATGTTTGTTTATTTTTGAGAGCGAGCGAGCGAGCATGTGAGCAGGGGAGGGTCAGAGAGAGAGAAGGAGACACAGAATCTGAAATAGGCTCCAGGCTCTGAGCTGTCAGCACAGAGCCCTATGTGGGGCTTGAACTCACAAACCGTGAGATTATGACTTGAGCCAAAAGTCAAATGCTTAACCAACTAAGCCACACAAGCACCCTATCTTTTTCCACTCTGATTATCCATGTCTGCCTACTGACCCCAAAGCTCTTCTCCCGAAAAGAACACCCTTTGTTTTGTGAACTGTCATCGTAAAGTTCTGTGGAATCCTGGTGATTGACTGACTTTCTGCTAACTCCTTTCTATTTCCAGGAAACATGATGGATTCTCCAAACCACCTCAATCCAATGCTTAAGATAGCTGTGGTCCCTGGACGGTCTTTCTAGAAACTAAGGTGTCACCAGAGGCCCTTTAACTAAGGACTTTGAGAACCACCCAGTTTTCAAGGGCTATAAAGAAGCTCACCTAGGGAAATGTCATCTTTCTGAATCCTACAATAGATTGGAAGATTCAAAGGAAACTTTTTATTTTTTTGTAATTTAGGAAGAAATTTTGGGGGGTGAAGGAGACTTATTATCTGAGCCACAACAGTTCAAAGGACTTTTCAGTTTCTGTGTAAAATGAATAGAGAGATGGAGGTAAGACTTTACCTCCCCAGAAGCCTCTGCCAGAGAAGGGTCTGGTGGCCGTTAGGAAGGTAGCCAGGGTGTGTCTCCTCTATCTGCCCTTCCTGCAGGATTTGAGAAGGTGAGAGAACAGTGAAAGAGGGAGCCTCTGGACACCTGCTCTGGGACTTGTCCCGGAGATCAGTTCCCCTTAGGGGAGGCTTTGCAGAAGTTGGGAGACCCAACGCAATAACACCTAGTGTGAGCACATCACACTTTCCTGATGGCTATTGTTTTCTTCCAGACGTTGAGGGGGAGTAATAGCTGTGCCCGTACCTTGCATGCTGCCTATATGATGACAATGATTTGGGCATTATTTGGACCCTTAGGGAATCCAGAGGGAATAACCAAAGTAAGAATCTCAATAATAATAGATAATACTTTATAGTATTTACTGCATGCTAGATATTGTTCTAAGCTCTTGTATGGCTTCTCTTTAATTTTATTCATTTTGAGAGAGACAACGTAAGTAGGGAGGGGCAGAGAGAGAGAGAGAGAGAGAGAGAGAATCCCAAGCAGGCTTGACACTGTTACAGCGCAGCGACCGTCGAGGGGCTTGAACTCACCAACCATGAGATCATGACCTGAGTTGAAATCAAGAGTCAGAGGCTCAACCAACTGAGCCATCCAGGGGCCCCTAAGCACTTGTACATTTTAACTCAAATTTCCTAAGGACCCTCTGAAGGCTGTGCCGTTTCCCTCATAATAGATAAAGAAATGGAAGCAGGAAGCTTGCGACAGTTACGGCCTGTAGAGCTAGGCTTGGATTTGAACTGTGGGATTCTGTTTCCGAAGTCGGTGATCCTTCGCCATGACACGATTCTGCTCCTTTCCTTGGCCTCAGTAGGAGGGCTTTATAAAAGAACCACACTTGGTTATTTAGGGGACATTATCTAAAATGCACTTTGTGCCAAGTACCCTGCCCCTCCTCGGACCCACACACACGGTGTACCCAGCACGGTCCTGGAAAAGGTAGTTTCCTCAGCAACCCTCACCTCATTTGAGTACCAGCCTTTGCCAGGCACAGTGAGGAAAGGGAAATCACAAAAACAGAGTGGTGTAGGCTGCGAGAGTTGAAGGTCATGTGCCAGTTGTATTTATCCACATCACTGCTACCGTCTGGGTGCTCAGATTCTTTGAGAGGCAACGCGAGGCGCTACACTTACCCAAAGTCTCCAGCCTTGGGCTTTTCTAGCACTTACGATAGCAAAAGAGTGAGACTGACTCAGGAGCCACCCTCAGGTCAGATTCCACTCAGGTCCCTAAACTGCCTTAGGCAAAGGGAGATGCCATTTCAAACAACACCTGTTTCATCCACTCAACACAATTATTGAGCATCTGTTGGCGTCGGAACTGGTGATGGTACATATAAACCTTCAGGAACTTTCGAGAAGCTTACATTCTAACAAAAGATAACACATGTGTGCCCAAATGATCATACACAGTAGAATGTGGAAGTAGGAACATAAAAGGGAGAGGCATGCCCATCTGAGGGGGACTGATGAAGTGATGAAGAAGGGGTTCTCTGGGGAAGCATGGGTTCCCTCAAAGTCCCAGCCTCGGTGGAGGAAAAACCTGATTCTGGTTCTTTTCCTCCATCTGATGTGTCCATAGCGCGAAGAGTGTGTGCTAAACCTTGGGGTTCCGAAAGGCAGAGGACATCAGAACTGGAAGCCTGGCTGCCAGCCCATCCCTCCCAGGGGAAGCTGCCTTTGACTTTGGGTATTTTAATTGTTTCCATTGTTCCAAGGTTGTATGTATGTATGTATGTATGTATGTATGTATTTAGAGTGCTCACAAATGGGGGAGGGACAGAGATAGAAGGAGAGAGGGAGGATTCCAAACAGGCTCTGCACTGTCAGTACAAAGCCCGATGCGGGACTCGAACCCCAGAACCGTGAGATGATGACCTGAGCTGAAATCAAGAGCCAGACGCTCAACCAACTGAGCCACCCAGGGGTCCCTCATTGTAACAAGCTTTGAACAGAAAGACACCATGGAAGAGAGCAGGTTTAGAACTTTATTCATCAAGCCCAGGTGTGGGATGGGGAGGTCAGGTGAGGAGTCCAAGGGCGGAAGTAGGTTGCACAGGGGGATGGTTCTAATTCTCGTCCTTTCAAGATGCTTACCCTGGAAACCTCCTCAGGCTAGAAGCTCCCTCTAGGGGTCATCTCATTTGTTTTCTTACCTTTAGAGACAAAACTGTGTTTTTGTAAATATCAGGGCTCACAGCATGCAGCACCGCCCAGAGTGGTGTGGGTGGAATGTGTGTGTTCACTGCACACACTCCCAGGGCACACTCACCTGCCATCCTCCATCGCCACATTCTACTAACCAAGGGAACAAGTCTCTTCAGAGCTCAACTGTTGCATTTTCCAGTTGGGCTTTTTGGATGCTTACCGGATCTTCCACGTTGAGCATGAATCAAAGAATGAGGCTTTGGAGGAAAAGCTTAATATAAATCTAAGCCAGAAATTAACAGCCCCAAATAACTTTTCTCCTGGGTCACTTTCCCTAGGCAATGCCCTTCCCTAGGCTCCCCGAAGTTTCCTTTGTAGCTGAGCTACTCTGTCATCCTCTGAAAATACTGCCACAAGCCGGCCAAGCCCCTTCGTGTGACCGGTGACTGTTCAGAGAGCATCACTGCTCTGAAAGAAGCACGTGTCTTGCTTCAGAACAGGAAACACCAACGTCTCATCCATGCCTCACCCCACCTTGCCCAGCAGGGATGGAGATCAAAGGCCCTACATTTTCCCCTATGGGATCCTTGGTAGCTGCTATAAGAACTAAGTAAGAATGTTCTAGGGGCCTCATTAAGCCTCCAAATAAAATTATTCCCAGAAACCCTGTACCAGGAAGAATATGGGCTTTGGAGTAGGACTTTGAACTGAATCCCGAACTCACCCTTGAATAGCTGCACCCTGTTAAAGCTACTCAGCCCCAGATTTCCTATCTGAAAAGTCCCACTTAGTAGGGTTAGTGTGAGGATTATGTGAGATCTATAGAGCATTAAGCATAATCCTCTTCCCCCTAGGTAACAACCTCAGGTGGGGCTTGAACCCCCTCTCTCCCCCCCCCCAACTCTCTTCCTGTGGCTTAGCCTCAAGGGCTTGTGCTCAGTCTTCTTAGGGGCGGTCAGCCAGCCTCAAAGCATGCATTTTCATGAGAATCCCAGGCAGTGAAACTTAATTGTGGATTCGTGGGGAGGAGAGAGGAAGCAAAAGTGAGAGGAAACCATACTTCACTCTTCTGTGGTTGAAGATACTATACATGCGGTCAAATGCACGGATTTCAGAGTCTCATAGACCAACCTAGGCTTGGTTCCTTGCTTGGCCAGGGGGCCGTGGGCAAACTATTCAACCTCTGAGCCTCAATGTCATCATCTCGGAACTAGTGGTAAGTAATATCCACCAAACAGTGTTGTGAAGATTCAAGGAGGTAACGTATGAGCACATATTAGGCACTGTTAGCAATTAGTAATGGTAAAGAGGCATCTGACTGGTAAAGGGCACCCACCTTCTGGGGTGGGGATGGGTCACCATCTGTGCAAGTCTCATGAAAGCTGCACTGTGCTCATCTGTGAACATCAACTTCTCTTCTTATTAGGGTCATAAGGTGAAATTGTTCATTATGAGGATTGTAAAGACTGCTCTGAATCTGTTATATGGTCACATCAAGACTCCAAGGCTGTTATCCCATTTTATTCTGTTGCCCCTGGTGGTGATTGAGATGTGGAGTGGTGCTTGAAATAGGAAGCTAGTTAGAGCTCAGCTCCCTGTTCTGAGGTATTGAGGTCAAGGACGAAGGCTGGAGAAATACTCTTAGAGCCTCCATGAATGTCCCAGAGGTTTCCACCTTGACCCCATTACTACATTTTGTTCCTGCTTTAGGGTCCCCAACCGCCCAACCTAAAGTCTCTCTCTCTCTCTCCCCTTCTTTCTCTGTTCTCTCCCCTCCTCTCCAGCTGCCCTCATCCTTTGTCAGCGTAAGAGATTGCATCCATTCTTACATCCCTGTCCAAGGGCAGCTTTGGGGAAAGGAGCCTGTTCTCATGTCCTGGCTGTTGCTCCAGCCACAGGCTGGCACATGTAACAGGAAGTATCCCCCAACCAGTTGGAACAACCAGGCCCGGGACTGACTACTATTGGAGAGGCACTACGGGTACTATTATTATTCCATTTTGCAGATGAAGATGCTGAGGTGCAGAGAGGCTACCTTAATCCAAAGTCCCATAGCCAGTGTATGAGCCCAGGCAGTCTGACTCAAGAGCCACTGCCCTTCCATTACTCTGACCTCTCCTCACCACCATGCACCCTGGATACCAAGGAGATCTGGAGACCCTACAACCCAAAATATCTAGTGCCCCTTTTATGCGATTGAATTATAGTAGCAATGAGCCTAACAAAATGGTTCTTCGGCCTCAGTCAGCACTTCCACATAAGAAACAAGATGGAAGCTATAGCATAGGTGTCTCTGAAGAGCTGTCGAGTAGCTGCCCCGCTGGTAGGTAGACTATGATCCTTGGGAAGCACACTACAGCATCTGTCTTGGGCACTGTGCCGTGCCATGAGAGGACTTAGCTTCTAGTACCTACCGTCTTCTTCCTCTGAGCAGCCCCTCTCCATCAGGTTTAGCTGAGAGCACAAACCTGTCTTCCCTTGAGTGCCTTGGCCGATGGGGCCAGGTATGTGGGTGCTAATCTGCATACCTCTTTAGGAACTCAGGGATATTGAGAAAGGCCGTCAAGAACTTTATTTGCATGAAGGCCTGTAAGTCTTCCGGGAGGAAAGGTAAGGAGATTTTGAGGCTGAGATCAGAGACCAGAGACAGTGGGGTAATTATTCTTGATGCAGTAGGGGCCAGCAAGTGCCTACAAAAATGGAACCCCCTGGAGTCCTTGTCAGGGCAGGAGCTTGGAGTTGGGGGCCACTACAGATAGACCTCTTGAGCCTACACAGGAAGAGAAAATGAGAACTACATGCTAATTGTTCATAACAGAGGTATCCAACAGAATTTTCTGTGATGATGGAAATATTCTATGTCTGTGTAGTCCAATATGGAGGCCATCAACTATATGAAACGCAGCACTTGAAGTATAGCTAGTGGGCCTGAATTAAAAATTTTATTTTACGAGGCACCTGGGTGGCTCCATCAGTTAAGTGGCTGACTCTTGATTTGGGCTCAGGTCATGATCTCATGTTTTGTGAGTTCAAGCCCCATGTCTCATGGTTTGTGAGTTCAAGCCCCATGTCGGGCTCTGCACTGATGATGTGGAGTCTGCCTGGGATTCTCTCTCTCCCTCTCTCTCTCTGCCCCCTCACTCTCAAAATGAATAAATAAACATTAAAATAAAATTTTATATTCACATTTATGTGAATTTACTACTAACTCTCTCAGAGAGTGCAGGCTTATAACCTTTCTGTAAAGCCTTGGTACCCATGGAGATCAGGGACCAGTTAGGAGTGGTAGTTACAGGGGTGCCTGGGTGGCTCAGTCAGGTCAGTGTCTGACTTTGGCTCAGGTTATGATCTCACGGTTCATGAGTTCAAGCCCTGCGTCAGGCTCTGTGTTGACAGCTCAGAGCCTGGAGCCTGCTTCAGATTCTGTCTCCCTCTCTCTCTGCCCTTCCTCCACTTGCACACACATTCTCTCTCTCTCTCTCAAAAATAAAGAAACAAACAAACAAAAAGAAGTGGTCTTTATGGATTTTCAGGAGAACTGCCATTTGGGGTCCTTAGCCTTTAGCTGCATTGCTCAAAATGTATGTCACCATGGAAAGAATATAGGCACTAAAGTCAGATAGGCCTGCGTCTGAATCTTGGCTCCTCCATTTATTAACACTATGACCTTGGGAAAGTTTCCTGTAAGCATCTAGAGCCTCAGATTCAGCATCTGTAAAAAAGTGAAAATAATACCTATGAGGTGTCTCTTCTTCCGTAAGATCTATAGGACTTTCTTAGTTCATCCATCCATCCATCCATCCACCCACCCACCCATCCACCCACTCATCCATCCACCCATCCATCCATCCATCCCACAAACATTTATTGAATACTTTCTGTGGTCAAGCCTTGCACTGGTCATACAGGGGAGAAGAAAGCACATAGTGTTTTGCCCTCCTGACTATTGTAGGCTAGGGTGGGAAGTAGTAAAATGGCTCAGAGAGGGTTGTGAGGAATAAATTAGGCAACGTATTTAAAGTGCCTGATCAGGGAAACATCTGGGTGCCTCAGTCAGTTAAGCATCCTACTTCGGCTCAGGTCTTGATCTTGTGGTTCTTGAGTTCAAGCCCCACATCAGGCTCACTACTGTCAGCGTGGAGCCTGCTTCGGATCTTCTGTCTCCATCACTCTGCCCCTCCCACACTGTCTCTCAAAAATAAATAAACATTAAAAAATAATAAAGTGCCAGATCAGGGATGCCTGGGTGGCTCAGTCAGATGGATGTCCGATTTTGGCTCAAGTCACCACCTCAGTTTGTGAGTTCGAGCCCCATGTTGGGCTCTGTACTGATGGCGCCAGAATGCCTCCTTGGGATTTTCTCTCTCTGCCCCTCCCCTACTCATGCCCTCCCTCTCTCTCTCTCTCTCTCTCAAAATAAATAAACTTAAAGGAAGTAATAAAAGGACTGATCAGAGCTATTAGCAGTTACGTATCCCTTCCCTCTTTGGGGTGCCGTGCTCTTTCCTCCTGAGGGTCCCTGCTGGTGCCCCAGCCTCCTCTCTGTTTCCCGGATGCCCACACAGAAAGGAGACAGAGCAGTCCCATCCTCAGAAAGAACTGGGTGCACCCCTCACACCAAGACAGCAAACAAATGATCAAGATGGGCACATCCTCATCCGGTCAGGTCTCTGGTAATACCAAGGCTGGAGAAGGGCAGAAAGCACCCAAGGACCCCCGCCCCCCCGCAACAGACGTGCTGGGGAGAGTCCCCCACCTCCAGGAGATGTAGGGGCTGAGCCTTGTCTCCCCTTCACCTGAGTGGGGTTGAGGGTGGCCGGGGTGGCCGGATGCCAATAGTCCCATCCTGGGGTAGTCTGGGATGTAGACACAGAGATTCCTCCCCAACCCTGAAATAGAAATGCTGAAGAGCTCAGGAGTCAGAGGGGCGGGAAGGAGACCGGCGCCAGCCCTGCCCACCTGCCCACCCAGCCCTGCCCCCTCCCTGAGGCGAATGCCAGCTGGAGGGTTATTCTTCCTTCCTCAGCCTGAGAGATGAGTGTCACTTGACCTCAGGGCACATTCCAGAATGAGGCCAACAGCCAAGAATAGGACCCAGGAACCCTGACACCCATCCTGCCTATATTAATCACACATTCCCAGAGCAGGAGAGAGACTTCAGACTCCTTGAGGCGGTGGTGGGGGGTGGGGAGGGTATGAGGAAGAGGTGGGGGAGGGGAAGGAGGTTGAGGAGGAAGGAACAGGGGAGGAGGCAATGGTATCAGGAAGTGGAGTTGGGAAAAAGCAGGAAAGACCCCAGAGAGGCCCCTCTCCCAGCCCCTTGGTCCCAGGGCCCTTTGTTCATCCAGCAAGTTCCTTGTGAGCCCTGGGTGCTGGGCCCCGTGGGCCTCCGGAAGCCCCCAAGCGTCACTTCTGGCCTGGGTAGTGAAAGCGCAGAGAGAGATGGAGACTGAGGGGGACAGCGGAGGCCTCCCCGAGGGGCCGAGTCCTCCCGGAGGGGCCGAGTCCTCCCCGAGGGGCTGAGTCCTGGAGGATGAGTAGGCATAAGGCTGATGTCTCGCTCAGGAATGTAGGCCATGACTGCCTATGTGTGTGATAGAAATACCAGGTCACGTGGTGAGGTCGCGAGACAGCCTCGGGGTGGCTGGGGGGGGGGCGGGGGGCAGGCTCTCTGGAGGTACCCGGAGTCCCAACGGGACTCCACCCTGCCCAGCGCAGAGCAAGCCATGTGTGTGTGTGCACGCACACGGTCTGTGCACATGTACATGCTTGCGTGCGTGCGTGTGTGTGTGTGTGTCTGTGTGTCTGTGTGTATCCGTCCTACCCTGAGAGAAGCAAATTACCTACATTCAAGTCTTGGCTCTGCCACGTGGCAGCTGGGTGATCTCAGGCAAGTTTTGTGCCCCCTCCAGCCTCAGTTTTCTCACCCACAGAGGAGTGCTCTGTCCTGCACGGCTTTGATGAAGGCGACAAGAGACGGGGTCCGGTGCCTGGCCCGTAGTGAGTGGGCGCTGGGCGTTGATGTTGTAACAGGACAGTGGGACACCGGGCGTTGTCCCCTCCTCCCCAAGGAAACCGCCATGTGGCTCTGTGTTTGTTCTCCCCTTTCTCCGTCAGGGTCCACCCCTCGTCCCTGCTCTCTGGCCCCACTGTCCGGGGGGTGACATCAGACTATGGAGCAGCTGGCCAGACAATGGAGCAGAGTGTCCTAGGAGCCTGGAGGTGCTGGGGGAGGCAGAGGGTGGAAAAAGCCAAGCCATCCAGCCCCAGAGGCCGCAGGCTGGTCCAGAGACAGCCGGAGCCAGATCAGGCCCCTGACAAGGCAAACAGAGAGATGGACTAGAGCAGGGAGGATGGGGAGGGGAGCCGACAGATGCAGGGAGGGAGGAAGCGAGTGTCCGGTGTAGACAGGGAGGCAGGTGAGTCTGGCCTCAGACCTGGAGGAGAGCTCAATCCCCCGAGCTGGGGGGTCTGGGGGGGAGGGAGCCTCCCCAGTTTACCCGGCAACCAGGCCCTGGGAATGGAGCTCAGCCTCCACCGAGCACCTATTAGAGGTCAGTTTCTGTGTAACACTTGAGCAACGGAGGTCAGAGACTCAGGCTTGGCTTCAAGGACAAAAACCTAAATGCCATGTAGTAGGTCCAACATGATAATAGATGCCCATTCCCTAAGTGCCTATGTTTTCCGAGCCTCGCATCGGCCCGTGTGCGATGATAGTTTGAATGTGCTCTGTGAGCAACAGAATAAAATATTTGAAGTTGTATGTTCACTGGATCCCTGGAACCCAAGTCTCAGCAGGATGAGGCGAGGGTTCCGGGGCCTGGGGGCCTGCTCTTGGCCAGGGGGTGCTGAGGGTGAGGAGGGGGCCCGGGGACAGCCAGCTGTGCCAGGCTCCGTCTCCCAGGCTTTTCAGCTTGGCAAGGTTAACAGGGTCAAGCTCCCAAGTCTCCAGGAAGTACTTACCATCTTCTGTTTTGCAGGTGAGGAAACTGAGGTTCCAAGAGGCACCGGGAAAGTGTCAGAGCCCACATTCAGACATAGGGGGATCTGGAACTGGTGTCCCCTGAATGTCACCCCTCCACCAGGCAGCCACTAGGGCTCAGGCCCCATGTCCGTGCAAGTGGGGGGGAGGGGAGAAGGGAGGTGACAGGTGCTAACATGTGGACCCGTGACCCCTCAGGCCCGAAAGCAACGTGCTATATATTGGGGCACCTCAGCCTCGAAGCAGGTGCAGCAGAATGTCCCCAAGCCTCTGAGGGCAGGTGAGGAGCTGCGTCCTCCCCTACCTCCCTGGTTCCCTGACTCAAGCAGGGAGGGGCCCGGGGTTAGCGCTCACACCTCTTTGGTGGCCAAGTGTTGTGCTCAGCATTTTTCCCCATGCCACCTGAGAAGCCCCCCCCCCCCCGCCCCTCTGGCCTCTCTTCTCTGTCAGGGAGCAGCTTGCCTCCCCATCCCGGCCCCCTCCTTCCGGCAGGAATTCTCTCTAAGGAGGGATTGGCCAGACCTGGCCGGGCAGGCCAGGGCTGGGTATGGATTCCTCCTGGAAGACCCGAGGAGGTGGGCAGGGGGCAGGTGTCCCTGGTGCATCCGGCTCACAACCTGAGCAACAGATGAGATGTGGGGCGTGCCACGGCCAGGCCACAAGACAGAATAGCCACAGGCACCTGAGACCAAAGGTGCTGCTGTCCTCACCCTGGGAACGGAGCCACGTGCTCTGAGCACACCTAGGGCTTCGGGACCTGGCCTCACTTAGAGGCTTCCCCCCATCCCCGCCCCTGCCCTGGAAGCCACAGCTGGGCGGCCTGCCTCTTCCTGCCCCACTCATGCCTCCAAACACGACGCCATCAGTGGAGTCTGCCCCTGGGCCACCGTGCTGCCGTGACGGGTGGGGAGCCTGAGGCATAAGTCAGAATTTGGGGGCCTAAGCCCACCATCTTCCTGGGTAAGTCACCTGGCCTTTCTGGCCTCAGCTTTCCTGAGCTGCAGTGAGCACCACAGTTAAGGAGCCTCAGAGCTCCGAAGTGGGGCAAATGTGAGTGTCCCTCTGTCACCCAAACATGGTCCCGTTGGCCAGGCTTCTCTCCTGCAAGGTCGCCAGAGCAAATGACATTACCCCCACCCACCCCCACCACCCCAAACAAATCACATGAGAAGGGCTCTCGATACTATGAGCTTTTAATTGGAACCTTCCTCCCTACATTTGAGGAAGGCCCCCACAGGGACCTTCTTCAGCTTTGGAGGGGCCTGGACAGAATGAAGGGCTGAGGAGGGAGGGGGGCAGATGTAGAGCTGACAGTGGCTTTCTCAAGTCCTTTATCGTGTGTGTATGTGTGTGTGTGTGTGGGGGGGGGGCAGGGGGTAGTGGCTAGACCTGCTCAGGAAGTCCAGAAACAAGAAGTCACCACAAGCTGCCACATCCCCAAACCTGCCCTGCAGGGCCTCACCCAGAGCCTTCCTCAGGTCCCTGCAGCTCCCAAGGCCACCACCAGATGGAAGCATCGAGCAGCATTCCTTTTCCTTTCCAAGCCTGTCTCCCCTCCTCCTTCCCTTCTTAGTCTTTCACTTACCCACGCCCCCCAACCCAGACTTTTCCTCTTCCTACACTTTCCTTCTCACCAGAACAGATCCTGGGCCTTCTATGTGCTTTCTGTCTGAGAAAGCCAGTGGCAGATGAACATGGGACCATTTGATAGTTGGGAGGGCCAGCCATGGGTCCGCTTCCGGTGGGGTGGGGGTAGGGGTGGGAGCCCTGGGATCTGGAATTCGCGTTCAGTCCCTAGGAGCCGGGCAGTGTCTGATATCTGTCTGTGCCCTAGCACCTGGCACCCAGTAATGTTCACAAAACGTCCACTGACTTGGACTGAACAGAGCTGAATTCGTTAAGTCGACCATCAAGGAACCAATCAATAAAGCCAAGGAGAAACATGGAAACTGTGTATTCTTCTGCAGCCACGGTGGCCTCAGTGACCACAGGGCCAATATGGCCAAAGCACCGGCTGACCGCCACCTCAGGGCCAGCTGTGTGCTGGGTCAGACCATGCCTTCCACGTCCCACTTCCCGCAAGCCCATGCAGGAAGCAGTTTCTGCCCGGAGTGGCTGTGAGGAATCAGTCCAGTGAGTCCCAGGGCCCTCCTTTCTCTCCCCACCTACCCCTTTTGCAAACAAATAGATTCCATGATTCCCGTGACCACCGTGCAGATGCCATCTCTGGACCCCTGGCTGGGAGCTGGCTGGGCAGCCGGGGTGGGGGGAGGGGGGGCCGGTGGAGGGGGCTGGCCGGCAGAGTGAGGGTCATATACCCAAGCAGACTGGCCATCAGGAGTAACTTGCATCCACAGGCTTCTCCTTTTGTCCCCCCTCAGCTAAAGAAGATACAGACCCCTTGTTGAACCCAAAGACTAGATGATCTATGAACCTCTGGTGGATTTTTTTCTGATGTGCCGATTGCTATCTCCCCGCTGGCCTAAGGCCGTCTAACCTGACCTTGCCCAGTTTCCGGACCAAGGGGCGTCGGGGGTGGGTGGGTGGATGGGGGGCTGGGGAGGGGGCCGGGGAGGGGGCCGGGGGCCTTAGCGCAAGCCCAGAAACTCCTTGAGGACGTCACAGGTCTTCTTGTGCATGACCTCGCGAAGCTTCCTGACCCGCCGGCTGCTGGACGCCCCCACGAAGCTGTCGGGCCGCAGCATGGCCATGCCGCCGTCCACCTCGCCCATGATGATGAGCGGCGACTCACCCACCGTCACGTTGGGGCAGGGGCAGGCCCAGTCCACGTGCAGCAGGGTGACTTCCAGCGGCTCCCGGCCCAGGAACTTGAGGCCCATCTTCTCATCCTTCAGAACCTCGTCCACGGTCACCAGGGCGCGACCCGAGTCGGGCTCCTCGGTCAGCTCGGACACCCGGCCCAGGATGACGAAGTCGCTCCGACAGAAGCTGGTGACGAGCTTCTGCCTCGGCTTGCAGGCCCGGCAGCGCTGGTCCCCCCGCGGGAAGGGGCAGGACTCCTCGCAGGCCTCGCGGCTCTCGAAGTTGTTGCTGTTGCCCTCGCAGCCGCCGTACACGAAGGACTGGCACTGGCCCGTCTGGCTGTTGTAGGCCCAGCGGGGCGCGTAGGCCTTGCAGGGTCCCTGCAGGGCAGGCAGGCTGCAGGCGGCCAGCGGCCCGCTCATGCAGGCCAGCACGCAGGCCTCGTACGTCTCAAAGTGGTTGCGGTTGTGGTGGCAGTGGCCGAAGGTGAAGGTGACGCAGTTGTTGACCTGCGCGTCGAAGTGCCAGCGGGTCTGCTCCTCGCCGCAGTCCTCGCTGTCGGGCGGCTGCAGGCACTCGGCCGCGGGGAAGGCCGTGCCGTTGGGGCTGCTCTCCGAGGTGGCCGCAGCCTGGCCCGCCCTGACCACCGACAGCGGGAAGTCGGCCCGCAGGACCCCGGCGGCGTTCCGGGCCGTGCAGGTGTAGACGCCGGCGTCCTGTGGCTGCGCGTTGTAGATGACCAGCTGGGCGATGTTGGTGACCACCACGTTGCCGCGCACGTGGTTAGGCCGCATGACCACGTTCTCCCGGTCTTCCAGCTGCTTCTCCCAGGTGATCTCAGGCCGGGGCCGGCCCGCCACGTCACAGAGGAAGCTCACTGTCTCGCCCACGGTGACCGACTGGTGCACGGGGTGGTTGAGCAGAGCTGGGGCCACTGTATCCGGCCCAGGGGTCTCCGGGGAGGCCGTGGTGGGGCGCACAGTGGTTTCCGGTGGCGGGGGGCTGGTGTTGGGCCAGGTGAAGTGGTAGCGGCAGGTGACGACGGCCAGCGTGATGCCCTTCGAACAGGCCTCAGCATCCATGTAGCAGCGGTTATAGTAGGTGAGGCCGTCGGAGGCACACGTGAAGCTGGGCTCCTTCTCGCAGCGATCTTTGCATTTACACACGGGCTGGCCATCCCAGATGTCACACTCGGAGCCCTGCTGCAGGCACATGAAGTGGTCGCACGTGGCCTCCTTGGGCATGCCCACCGGTCCCTTCTTCCCTCTCATGTCCATGTACCGGGCAGCCACACAGCTCTTGGTCCCACACACATTCGGGCAGCATTTCTCGTGGGTCTCACACTCCTGAAGAGGGAGCCAAATGGAGAGGCCTGAGGGAGGAGGAGCAGGAAGAAGGGACAGGCTCCGCCCACCCCTACCCCACGGTTTCTGTGGAAGGGAACCAATATGTGCTCACAGCCGACCAAGAGCCAAACGCGCCAATAGAGTAGCGAGCGTATACACAGCACCTGCTATCTGCCAGGTCTGCTTCTAAGAACGTTTCTATCTGCCACCTTATGCTCATCATGAACCCGGGAGGTGGGCACACCCATCATCCTCAGCCCACAGGTAGTGAGAACTGAGGCACAGAGAGATCAGTAACTTGCCCAAGGTCACACAGCCAGTAGTATGAGAAGAGGCAGGCCATGTCTGTCCACGAGGGGAAGTTTTCTCACTACCATTTTACGGATGAAAAGGCAGAGACTCAGAGAAATAATGCCCAGGTCCATAGAGCCGGCAGGCAGCAGAGAAGGGCTTCAAGCTCCAGGTGGATGGGATTCTGAAAGCAGAGTGCCTCTCCCACATCACAGGGTTACCACAAATGAGGTCTAGTTGGGAACAAATGAGCCTGCCTTTCTGTCTTTTTCTCACTGGGGCGAGGATGCACTGGCCAAATTGAAGGGGTCGCACCAAACCCTAGGAAGGAAAAAAATCGGACACCTCTGGGACAGATGTTCGAGGCCGGCTATACACACACATCAGGGACGACGGCTCTGTGGAGGGCCCACGTTTGCTCAAAGCCAAGGGCAGGGGCGGGCGGGCCAGGTCCAGGATGCCAGGTCTCACCCCGGAGGCCTGTGCCAGACCCGTGCTCAGTTCTGATGTGCGGGACTTTTCATGGGGGAAATCAACACGGAAAACAGTCCCCTTGGGTGGCAAAGGTCAGCAAAGCCGTCAGCAAGGACTCACTAGGCTGTAATCCCCCTGCTTCTCTGCGGAGCCATCTAAGGCATTAGTTTAATTCCTCGAAATTAGCAACACGCTCTGGGAGAGACACAAACGAGGATTTCACGTGGTGTTTTCGACAATAACACATCATACCCACTGGGCAGGCGGGCAACGGTCCTAATCCTTCGCCCTGCTAGTGGCTCTGTAAATTACTCCCCACCAGGGCTGGCCTCTTGTGGTTCCGACTTTTATTTCAGCCTCTTTGACATTCCACATCAGCTAAGAGGGGGGAACAAATCCCCACCGGAGCTGTGTGGAGCCTGCTTGCCTGACTTGTTTACTGTTTTCCCCCTCTCGGCGCAGAATGGGGACTTTGTTTTGCAGCCCTTGCTTGGCATAGGCCTCTGGGCCACACCAGGGGAGGCTTTGGGACAGGGATGGGCAAATCTCGGAGCTGGGGTCTGAGGCTGAGAGACTGGCAGAGGCTGGAGGGCAGGAGGAACTGTGAGCAGACAGGAGACCCTGCTCCTTGGCCCGTGGGTCATAAAATTCCTTAAGAGACTGGCCCAGGAAGCTCCTTTAGGCCCCCGATGTCCATGAAAGGTTGGGTTCTCAGAGGTCGGGGGAAGGTGTCTCTGGGCGCAGGAAACCTAGAAGGAATTCTTAGAACAGTTTTTGCTTAAGGGCCCAGAATACACCCAGAGGCTCACGAATCCCTAGCCCTATACGGGTGCCTTTTCCCCAAGATATGCAAAATCAGCCAGGGTGTCCCTGTCCCACGCCCCACCTGACTTGTCAGGCCAGCCTGTGCCAGGGAAACAGACTTCCCTGCAAACGTAGCCGGTGAACCGCACGACTTCAGCTGAGTGGGATCGCTCTGCCTCTGACCTCCTTATCTCCCCTTCCTTCGGCACCACCATTGCTCACTGGCAGCGTCTGGCCTGAGAGGTCTGACACTTGTCCCCTGGACACCATGGGGGCAGAGACCACTCGCTTCAGGGCTATCTCGGGCTCTTCTGGAGACTCTATGCATTTGGCTAACGCAGTGCCGGCGTCTCTCATATGCCCTGGAGATGCCCGGCCCGGCCCCGAGCCCTAGGAACCGGCCAGGCTGGCAGGAAGCGCCTCTGTCCAGGCAGTTGCTAGGTACCTGCAGGCTCTCCATCCCCGGCGGGAAGTGGCAGGAATGGTCCTTGGACTCGGGAGCCAGGAGAGGGATGCTCTATCCCCAGCCCCGCCCTGCTTGGCCCGGGCAGCTCTAATGAGAGCAGAAGGGAGGACGGAGGAATCTGGCAGGTTGGAACTCAGTCCGCTTCCCTCCCAGGGCCAACCAGAGTCTATTCAGAGCTGTTCCTGCCTACTCTCCCCATCAGCTTGGTCTGACCTCCGGGTTAGGGTGCAAACCCCCAGGCAGGTGGCCCGGAGGCCTCTGCTCCGTTGTCGGATGCAGGTTTCAAGCCCATCCTCCCATCCCCGGCTACTGGCCCCTGCACTGTCCTGAGCACCTGCCCTCACCTGCTGATGGGGGTCCGAAGGGCTGGGCCAGTCCCCATGCCGTGCCTGGCCTAGGGCGGGCTCAGAATCCAGGATTCCCCATCCCTGATGAACTCGGACATCACACCTACCTCCTCATCGGGGCCTTGGACTTGGACACACATCACGCCCTATGTAGCTCCATGTGGCCTGGGGCCCAACTGTCTTCCTGTTCGGGGGCCCTGCCAGGCGCTCCTGAGTCCCCCCACCCCACGACTCCCCCTAGCCCTCACTAACGCACTCACACGGCCCGTGTCTGGCTTCTGCGTTCCACTCACCTGGTCCGTCTCACACTCCCGCTTGCAGGTGCTCTGGGCATCCACCCAGAGGTTGGGGTTCATGTCGTTGGGACAGATGCCAGCATGAGAATAGCGGATGGGCGGCAGTGCCAGGCCCCTCGGGGGCACCCCCAGCAGCAGCAGCAGCAGCAACACCATCACCTGCGCCCAGCGGGACCAGAGCCGGCGGCACCCTGGGGCCCACATGATGCCGTCTGCAGTGGCTAGAGACCTCCCCCTGGTCGAGGCCGGGGGCCGGGGCCCACCAGGGCCTTCTGCTTCTCCGGGCCGCAGGCACCTGCCCTCACCCCCACCCCAGCAGGCTCCCTCGGTGGTGCCGCCGCCGCCAGCCGCCTCTACTAAGTCAGTGCAGCCCGCTGGGCTGCACGGCTTCAGATAAAGGAAAGGTCTTTGCAAGGCAACTCCCTCTCCTGAGTGTGCAGGGAGAGGAGCCGCGGCAGGGGCCCGAGGCTGGATTTATATCCTGGGCGCACCACCCAGAGTGGGAGCGAGCTAACCTGATGCCTGTCACAGGCAGGCTGCTGGCTCCTCTGTCCCGTGGCCGATCACAGACTTGTTGCAGAAGGGGAAAAAAAAAGCTGGAAGCGGTTTAGGCGGCGTATCTGGCACGGTGGGACACCTGCTTGTTTTTGACTCCAGGAGGCCTTTTAACCCCTTCAAGGGCCAGAAATGGCATGTGCTTTGGGGGGGGGGGGGGGAAGCTGGCTCCAGGACACGCAAGCTCACTGTAAAGGAGCGGTTTGTTTCTCTTTCCCCCACCTCCTCGGGCCAGGCCCCCTCCTCCCCGTGACCACCTCCGAAGAACACACAATCGCTTGTTACGAGGAGGGACCTGCAGACGCAGGGTTACCATCGCCCGGCCCGATAGTACATTTGAGAGCAAATGACGTGGAAAAACAACAAGTTCACGGCCATTCCAGGGCGGGCCTGAGCAGCAGCGCTGTGCCGTGGAAGCCGCCTCCCACCCCCGCACCAGGTCCCCCCTGCGGGGGTCAGGGGGGGTGCGCGCTCCGACAGCTCCCTATCTCTCTGTCCCGGGGAAGTTCACGGCTCAAGTTCCAACTTTGGTGAATTTTCCCCAAATCATTCCAGAGACACATACCAGATATGCTCCAGCTCCCCCAGCTGCTGGGACCTATCACATTCCTCGCTCCTCGATTGACACACTCGTCCGCCCCAAGGAAACCTCTGTGGTCAGAGTCTCAGAACAGCACGGGGCAGTGGGGCCGCCCCGCCCAACGGCCACACGGGTTCCACACGGGTTCCCCCGAGCCCTCTAGGAGTGCAGGGTACTCAGGCCCCCCTGTCGGATCCCCCTGCCACCCCCACTTTACCAAGGAGAAGGTTCCCAGCCTGAGAAGGCCAGCAACTCACCCAAGGTCAGCCCCTGGGGGCAACAAAAGTGATACAAATTGCTAATATTTACCAGCCTCTCTGCATGAATCGTGTCACTTCGTCTTCACAACAGACTACCTTTTGTTGCAGATTTGAGGAAAAGACACCCTGAGAGGCTAAGCAACTCACCCCCTGTCGCACAGCTACGGGATGCCACCTTCAACATGGGAAACGGGGTCCCAGCTTGCGGGGGTGCCAGCAGCGGCCTCCTAGGGAGGGAACCACCCCTCCCCTACCTGGCCGTCAGGACCTATGGTCCAGGTACAGCTTCAGCTCTGGCTTTGACAGAGGGGAGGAGAAGTTTGGGAACCGTCAGACGCTGTCTTGGGGGAGGCGGGCAGGGAGAGAGTCAAAAGCTGCCCGGAGATAGGGGCCATCTCTCTCCCCGTTTGGCAGGAGATGGCAGGCATGCCAAATGCCACCGAAAAGCGTGCTGGCTACATGTTTTTGCGTTTGGTCACTTGACCCCCAGAAGGTGTGAGGTGGCAGGAAGACAGATCCCCAGGAAACAGAGGGACCTTTTAAAGGCCAAAGAGATGCTGTGTACCAGGGAGACCAGCTGGGGTGGACCCAGCACTTGTCAGAGCCAGAATGGGGGCCCTGGAAGGTCCCCAGAAGTGCTCTCATTTCACAGATGGAGAAACTGAGTACGGAGCCCAGGCCCCTCCTTTTCCAGGCCCACTCTCCCCTTCAGGGCTAGCTGGTTCATCTAATTGGACTGTAAAAAGGCACAACCCTTTTCTCCACCCTGCGGACTTTCTTCTTCCTCCAGGGGTGGTGTGTCTGTCGCCTTCTCCCTGCCTGCACCGATTCTTCCCCCAGAGCGTGGGTCATTCTGCAGGCTCTGTCTTTTCTGCTTATGTCAAAGGGCTAATGAAGGGTGTCAGATCCTAATCCCCTAAATTATTGGAATGAGCTTCCCCCTCCAAGGCTGGTCCCAGTCCTGAAGCTAGACAGTGAGCCACGCCGGCTGCTTCGAATTGCCTGTAATTTCATAAACCCGGGTTCCAGCTGCTCGGAGCCAGGCCTCAGCCCTGCACTTGACAAACGCAGTTTGTGCAGCCGCCTTTGAAATCACAAAGGGAAATGGATGGTGACACATTTCTAAGTAGGGCTTCGGAGAATTGTCACGACCCTGTACGTGAGGACAAGTATCCAGGGAGAGGAGGCTGGCTTCTGGGGAGTCACCTGAGACCACTAGATGTAATGGCAGGGACGGTGGGGGGGGGGGGCAGAGGGGGGGGGGGGATGGAGCAGAGATGGCCGAGAGGGGGAGGCTCCCCTCATCCCACCCACTCCTTGGGGATGAGCGAGAGAGGCCTCTGTCTTCCCACCTCGGCCCTGGAAAGAGCCATGGGCCTCTCTCCCTCCCAGGGCCCCATTTCTGGCCATTCCGCTCTGAGAGCTTTCAAAACAGCGTCAGGGAAGAAGGCGCCTATGGCCCCCCAGCTCTGCCTCTCAGCCCTTCCAAGTCTTTCAGCACAGACACAGCTCAGAATAACAAATAACATCTGATCAGGGCCCGGAGCCCACACAGCGTAGCATCTTCACCTACCTCAGCCTGCTGACCCCTCCACCAGCCCCAGGAGGGAGCCCAGGAGCTGTCACCGGGAACTCCTCCGTGGTCCGAGGGAGGAAACCGAGTCACCGAGAGGCTAGCTGGACCCGCCCAGGGTCCCGAGGCTCACGGCCGCCCCTCCTGGACCTCAGTCATGGTCTCTTCACACAAGCCGTGCTTGCTTCCAGCCCTTCCAGAAAGGCCCCCCGCTGGCCACCCTGGAGCCCAGCTTGTTTATAAGCTGTTCTGGGAGAACTTTGAAGTGTCCTCCTGGGCCCCTCCCACACTTCCTCAGATCTGGCTGCCCTGTGTCTGTCCCTGCCCCCCCCCTGCGGCCGGGACCCCAGGCTCACCACACCCCTGGTACCATCCCCCAGACCTCCCTCCCACCAGCCATCGTGAGCCTCCCTGGAGCAGAGCCTGGGCCGAGTCACCTGAGCATGGGCTTGACCTTGGGAGTGTCACCTGCCTTTCCCCCTCCCCGGGGGACGGCAGGCACCCTTGGACTTGGGCTCAGAAGAGTTCTCTCGGTCTCCCACTGCCTGTGGGGTTGGAGGGGCCCACAGGGGTGGGTTCAAGGCCAACTCTAGGTGTAGCTGCAGGAAGTCACCCCGGGGACAGTGGGCTCTGGACGACCCTTGACCTCAGGTTCACCCCTCACATAACAACTCCCAAGTCACTGGGACACCATTTTCCAGATCGGCCAGGCCTCTCCCCGCTGGCCACACAGGTGGGGAGGCGAGGACCAAACCTCTTACCTCTCGAAGCATCTCCTCCCTCTTTCCTTATTTGATGGTTTTTTGTTTTTTTTTTTTAATTTTTTTTTTTATATTTTTATTTATTTCTAGGAGAGAGAGAGAGACAGCGTGAGCAGGGGAGGGTCAGAGAGAGAGGGAATCACAGACTCTGAAACAGGCTCCAGGCTCTGAGCTGGCAGTCAGCACAAAGCCCGACGTGGGGCTCGAACCCACGAACCGCGAGATCGTGACCTAAGCGAAAGTCGGACGCTTAACCAACTAAGCCACCCAGGCGCCCCTCCTTATTTGGTGGTTTTTAAAGCACCTACTACGTGCTCACTCCTGGGGGCACAGAGGCGACAGTCCTCGTCCACAGAGAGAACACGGCATGCAAACG
This sequence comes from Hyaena hyaena, assembly GCF_003009895.1. Taxonomy (NCBI): domain Eukaryota; kingdom Metazoa; phylum Chordata; class Mammalia; order Carnivora; family Hyaenidae; genus Hyaena; species Hyaena hyaena. Next base: position 4,693,411 of record NW_024080661.1, on the reverse strand, counting down.
CATGATAAGAATAGTGAAGGCCATCTTGGGGGGTCAAGCTCTGGGGGCGGGGAGGGGGAGAGAGGCCCAGGGCTGCTATCGTGCAGATGTGAGGTGGGGTGGGTCCTGAAGCCTGAGCAGCTGCCTGCAAGCCCCAGCACAGGAGATGCTTTCCCACACTCCCCCTTGGAAAGGCCTGGCCCGCAGTGCAGCCTCCTTGGCCAAGGCCCTCCCCCTGCGGGGCCCAGGCCTCCAGGAAGGGGAGGTGAGAGCAAAGTCAGTAGGTTTGGGAGACGGGGTGGGGGTGGCGGGTCTTGCTTCTGGGTGGGGTGGCCCCAGGAAAGGCAAACCAGCAGACCCGGGCTGGTCCACCCTGCTTGGGCCCCTGGTCCTGAGACAGCCACGCTCTCTCCCAAATGGCTGGGGGAGACCAGGCCCCTGGGAGCCTCCCTGCCCTGATCCTTGATTTAAACCTAGATGGGAGGAGGGGGGATGTAAGGAGCAAGAGTCAAGGTGCTCAAACTCCTTCTCGCCTTCTTGGAAGGCCCGGGCTGCCTTGCTCCTGGCAGATTCGTCAGACCCAAGCTCATTACCCAGCTGGGGACCCCTGCCCGGGCGGCCGCGGGCCTGGGTTACATTACAGGGCTGTGTGAACTCTCCCCTCCGAGTGAGACCACACTGGGTTTTGGAATAATTATGGGGCCTCAGCAGATGGTGGAGGCGAACAGGGGAAGCCTTCAGCTGTGGGACACGTGACTCCCAGGTGGCTGTGCAGAGCAGGACACAGGAGGGTCCCCACTGGGCCTCAGGGGAGGCAATGCCGAACCAAGATCTGAGTTGGCTGTGGTGGGGCGTGGCCCAGCCCCCGAGGCCAGCCAGGCCTCCTTAGACCCCTGCCCCTAAGAGCCAGGCCAGGGGGCCCTGCTGGTGGGGCTGAGTTCCTGGAAGCTGGTCGGTGTTTGGACAGATCTGTGTGTCATGAAGCAAGGACAGGAGACACAACTTCTGGGCACCTTTGAGCCCCCAGATGCCTTCCTGGAGAATGTGGGCATCGGGTGTGCTCAGTGGGTTTCAGCCGTGTCAGACCCCTGGCCTGCTTGGGAAGCTCCATGGTGCTCAGGTTGAGCACTGTGCGAGGAGTCAGGAGCCCTGGGTTCTCAGCCTGGTCTGCCATCAATTCACTATGCGACCACCTCTCCTTCCCCATCTGAGGCCCCTTCCAGCTCCCTCCTCTGTGATCCCACGTCCCGATTCCTCCAGCTTTGCTTTCATGGAATCAGCTTCCAAAAGCCCCGAACAACTCTCAGCCAAGACAAACATGGGAGTGAAGAAGCCAAAAGACCACGGGGCTGCAGTGTGGCTGTCCATTCCACTGCTCTCCTCTGCTAGGGGAGAGCCACAGCCCCTGTTTCCACTTTTCCCAGGCCTGGGGGCTTCGTGGGAAGGCTACCAAGAGGGGCACAGCCTCCCTCCTGCTCAGCCCGGCCCTATTCTCTGCCTTACTGTTTGTTCCTTCCAGACCAGAGAGAAACGGGAAGGTCTCAGACCCTCGGGTCTCCCTGCTCACATGCACACTGCTGTGCAGAGGGACGCATGTTTCTAAAACCAGATGCGTTCCTAATCCCCACTGTAGGGTACCCCATGGTGGGGGTGGGGCGTGAGAAACCGGCCTCTTCCCGACTGAGCCGTTACTTCAGGACTTCCGGCTTAAAGATGGCTTCCCCACGTCTTCAAGATGAAGGCCAAAGCATTTAACCCAGACCGCCACGAACTTCTGCCGCAGCATCCTTCTCTAGTCTTATCATTTGCTCCTCTTTCCCTCACACTCTGGAAGCTGCCGCATTGCTCTTTCAGATCCTTAAAAAGCTCCACACGGTCTTTCCCCCCAGGCCCCCACCCCCACCCCAACGTAGTCCTCTGCCGTGGACTCTCACCCTTCTCCAGGCCAACCCTTTCCCAGCCCATCCTGGCATCCTGGAGCTTTTCAGGAGGCCTTCCTGGTCTCAGGGGCTGAGGAAGGCCCATGCCACCTCCCATCTGGAGGGTTCCTTTTACAGTGAAAAAGCAAAACAAAACAAAAAGCCAACACTGGGTTATAAAACCCATGGCAAGGTTTAATCATTCCACGCTGTCATGTCACTGTTCGCATGAGTGTCAACTGGTTCAGGGATAATGTCAAAAAATCCACATTTGAGGCCCTTTGCCAGTAGGGCCTGCCTGGGACCTTCCTGGGACTGCCCATCATACCCCTGGGCACTGTTTACACAGTGCCAAAATTACATATCTCTCATCTGTCACCCAGACTGGGCTGCGAGCCCCTGGCAGGCAGAGAACAGACGTGGTGGGGTCCACCACCCCTCCATGCCGCATCCCTTCGTTCCTCCCCAGGCATCCACGAGCCCCTCTTCAACCATGCTTCCAGAGTCTTCTTTCCAAATTCCGAACTCGAACACATCCGTCCTTGCTGCAGAGGGTTGAATGGCTGCTCCCCGAAAGATATGTCTACATCCTAATCCCCAGAACCTGCGAATGTGATCTTACTTGGGAAGAGGGTCTCGGCAGAGGGAATTAAGGATCTTGAAATGTGCTCATGGTGGATTACCCAGGAGGGCCCAATTCCAGTGACAGGTGTCCTTGTGAGAGAAGAGCCAAGGGAGATCAGAGACGCCCAAGAGGGCAGGGCCACGTACAGAAGGAGGCAGATGGGAGTGACGTGGCCACAAGCCCAGGAGCGTTCGAGCCACCAGAAGCTGGAAAGGGCAAGAAAGGGATTCTCCCCTCGACCCTTCAGAGACAACGCGGTCCGCTGACACCTTGACTTTGGCCTTCTGGCCTCCAGACTGTGAGAGAATACATTTCTGTGGGTCTAAGCCACCGTGTTTGTGGTGATTTGTTGCCAGCCACTGAGGACTCTCCTGCCCAGGGCACATCGGGGTTGGCTTCCACCAACCATGTACACACCTGTGGACTCAGGCTACTGAATCCAGAAGGCCAGGGTCAAGGCTTCATTCACACGTGCCTTGCTCACATTATGTCTGTCTCTCTCTCAAAAATAAATAAAAAATTTTTACAAATAAAAATAAAAATTAAAAAAAAAAAATGTTTCCTGTGGCACCCGGGTGGCTCATTCGGTTAAGCATCCGACTCTTGATTTCAGCTCAGGTCATGATCTCACGATTTGTGGTTCAAGCCCTGCATCAGGCTCTGCACTAACAGTGTGGAGCCTGCTTGGGATTCTTCTCTCTCTCTCTCTCTCTCTCTCTCTCTCTCACACACACACACACACACGCACACTCACACACACACACGCTAAATAAATAAATAAATAAATAAATAAACTTAAAAATACATATTTGATGAGGCTCCTGGTAGCTCAGTGGGCTAGGCGTCCAACTTCGGCTCAGGTCATGATCTCACAGTTCATGGGTTCAAGCCCGGCATCGGGTTCTCTGCTGGCAGCTCAGAGCCTGGAGCTGGATTCTGTGTCTCCCTCTCTCTCTGCCCCTCCCCTGCTCGTGTTCTGTCTCTCTCTGTCTCAAAGATAAATAGACTATTAAAAAAATGTATATATATATAAATATTTCATTTGCACTTAGGATTCTGTTTGGGGCAGGTGTGGGGTGGAGATTTGAATACACGAAAGAAACCAGTGTGCACCTCAGTGAGGGCTAGACCGCAGGAGGCTTGCAGCCAACTGAGAACCTAAGAACCACTCACCGTGTTAGGATTTGGGAATCTCCCGTGAGCGCGAAATCAGTCGGGGTCAGCTGGACACAGAGCAGGGGCAGAGAGTGGGAGCCACCGGGAGGACGTCCTGCCAGCGAGGGTCCCGGACGAAGGGGTCTCTCTCACGCCGAGTCGGCGGGCAGGCATCATGGCAGAGGACGGGGAGGCAGTTCCCTGAAGATCCGTGAGGTCTGCTCCCAGCTCTGGGTCAGCAGCAAAGAAGTGGGGGTGAGCTCGAAGGTGAAAAGGGGGCACAAACCTTCAGGTTCCAATCCAGGGGCAGTGACCTTGAACCTGCCCATTTGTCCAGTGTGCCTCCAAGGATCCAAGGAGGCAAAGGGCCCTCCACTGAGGGCAGAGGGCATTCAGGTGTCAGAATAAGGGTCCCATGTCTGAACCCAATGGCTACTCCTCCGCCCCTTGAGGTTTCCCCACCAGAGCCAGGAGGACCCAGCGCAGCAGCACATTCATCAGTCTTAGCTCTAGGGGTTGTGCCTGAGCCCCTTCCTCTCTGCGGAGACTCCCTAGTAAAGTAGACCCAGACTGAGGAGGCAGCTGGGGCTAGTGCCCTCGGGACAGTTCAACCCCCCAGCTTCCTCCCTAGGGTGCAAGCCACGGGGTCCACGCGGGCTGACTGACTGGATGCCCAGCCCCAGGTAGAGAAGATGGGCTGGGAAGAGGGGACAGCTGGGGTCCCCCCAGTGAACCCATCATGGGACAGTGGCTCCAGGCCCGGCTGCCATGGGGGAGAAGAGAGGAAAGAGAGAGGACCAGACTGTTTTCCTGGAAGAGAGGAAGTGGACAGAGGGCATGTGGCAAGACCACATGCCTTTGAAAATAACCCCATCCACGAATGAATTGTGGGTGAATGAGTGTTCTCGGAACCCGCCCTTAAGATGAGCCGCCTTCCTCTCTTGTCCATCCTCTGCATCTTCCATTCTGTTACAACAGATGACGTGTTCCTTGATTTAAGATTTTAATGTGCTGGATGCCTCCTCTTCCCTCCCACTCCCTTCCCCTCCCTCCCCTCCCTCCCCTCCCTTTCCTCCCCACCCCTTCTTAGCAGCTAATACCATCACTTCTGTCTCCTCTCTCCCAAACCCTCACCGCCTCCTCTCATCTGGACCATTTACATTAGCATTTGGACACACTCAAGTCTCACCCATCCTGAACAAAGAAATCGTCCCCTAGATCCCACTTTCCCCTTCTGTCTACAACCCTGCCTCTCCCCACCGCCTGGAGCACTGGTCTGCATTTTCTGTGGCCATTGTCTTGCCCCCGACCTCCACGTGCTCCCATCCAGCTTCCCACGTGCACTTTGCCAATGAATCTGCTGCTAAGGCCACCAGCAGCTGCCTTGACCCGAAATGACATACCCAGTCCCGGTTTCCTCCATCTCTCTGGAGCCTGTTGACCTTTGCTCTAGGGGTATGACCCCCAACCCAGGTGTCCCGCTACTTCCCGGGTGGCTCCTTCCTCACCTCCTTTCCACCCCACACTGTTGTGCAGAGAGGTCTGTTGAGGCTGTGTCCTCAGCACCCCCTCTTGCACCACACTGTCCCTCCGCCATAGTGGGGGGTGGGGGGAGGGTGAAGGGGGGTTCAGCGCTGGCTGCACAGAAGAATCATCTGGGAGCTTTTAAAAAGTACCAGCACCTGAGCGCTACCCTCATTAAATCAAAGGCACAAGCATGGGGCCCAGGTGTAATCGCTTTCAAACTCCCAGATGATTCTGAAGGTGCAGCCAGGGTTTTGAGCCGCTTCCCCAGATGACCTTTCATGCCAGGACTCATGACCGTGTAAGCACCGGGAGACTTCAGAGTCCCCCGTCTGCATATCTGGAGACATCCAGAAGCATTCTTGGTTCCCCAAAGGCATCTAGTCAGATGCCTTCTAATACAGGGAGTCCATTCAGTTTACAAGCCACTCCAGAGTCTAACAGCTTATTCTAACAGTAAAGTCATATGGTTCTTCCTCTTATCTACGGGTGATCTTCCATAATGGACTAATAGGGAAGATATTTTCTCTCCGGCCTAAGACCTTAACAGAAGTGTATTATTTTTTTTTTTCAGTAAGTTTGAGGTCCAACGTGGGGCTTGAACTCGTGACCCTGAGATCAAGACTCACATGCTCTACCGACTGAGCCAGCCAGGCACCCCCAAATTTATTATTTTTAGGTCTTGAATCATGTATGAAAAAAATCGAGAATGCTAAAATGCCTTTGACGGTGTTATGATACACTGGTACATTTCTCTGCTTCTCAAGGTCACTCTCTAAAAAAAAAAAAAAAAAAAAGTCGCTGTTTTCTGCTTCCTGCTTCCCTGACCTGGGAAACTGCCCTCCTTATCCTGGTGACTACGTGTCTCCCCAGCCAGACCTCAAGGTCTTTGAAGGCAGGGACCACACCTTAGTTACCACTGTGTCTCCCGCACCCAGCATGAGGTCTGGTGTAGAGTTTTGTTGAATGAATAGATGTATACGATTTTGCAAGTATAGTGCACAGAATAAGCCGCCTCTCTGGCCAGTTTCCCTGGATGGACTCATCAAGAGGAAGCATGAGCTCTTAGTCTAGAAGCTGTACTTTAGAAGGCAGACCTACTCTGTCTGCAGAAAGTATGTGGTCCTCCTCTGGGCATGAACTTGAAGGAGGGTCTTATAGAGAATCCAGAGCCTGGTACACGTAAGAGTCACCCGGAGGGCTTGCAAAACTTGTCCCGATACCACTGGGTTAGGGAATCCGTCTTTTCACACACTCCCACCGGCTGCAGACCAGAATAGAGGAACGTCTGGCACTCCTCAAAGGCAAAGTTTCTATCACTCAAATACCTGGAGAGTAAACTGAGGAAAAAACAGTGCAAAGTGGAAATTCGCCAGTAGTCAGGTAGGAAACAACTTTCGGGCACCAAACTTGTCCCAGCGCCCCCTGCTGGGGTGGGGAAGCCCCACGCGGGCACAGAAGGGATGCCGCGGATGGCATCCAGGGGCTGACCAGTCGGGCAGCCTCCCTTGCCGGGCAAGGGGACTTCCTGTCTCCCCAGGGAAGCTCGAATAAATCATCCAAATGATGGAGACAAGGCAGGGTTGAAAGGTGCTTCCTGGGTCACATGTGCTCCTGGCTGTATTCGCCAGCCCCTAGCATACACCTGCCCTGCCGAGGAGAGAGACCCTTCTCCCTCTCAGTGACTTCCAGAACACATGTGGAAATGAGGTGTCTATCCATGCAATGGAATATTATTCAACCCTGAGAACACGATATGTGCTATAGCATGAATAGTCCTTAAAAACATAGTGCTAAGTGAAAGAAGCTAAATGAAAGGCCATGTATTACATGATCCCATGTATATAAAACGCCCAGAACAAATGCAGAGAAATGGAAAGCAGATTAGTGGTGGCCAGGAGTTGTGAGGGCTGGGGAGTGACTGCTAATGGGTATGGAATTTCCTTTGGGGTGATGGAAAGGTTCTGGAATCAGACAATGGTGACAGTTGCCCAACATTGTGATTGTACTAAATGCTACTGAATTGTACACTTTAAAATGGTTTAAATAGGGGGAGGTGCCCGGGTGGCTCAGTCTGTTAAGCGTCCAACTTCGGCTCAGGTCATGATCTCACAGCTCGTGAATTCGAGCCCTGTGTGGGGCTCTGTGCTGACAGCTCAGAGCCTGGAGCCTGCTTTGGATTCTGTGTCTCTCTCTCTGCGCTTCCCCACTCGTGCTCTGTCTCTCTCTCTAACAAAAATAAATAAACATTAATTTTTAAATTTTTAAATTTTTTAAAATTTATTTCTGAGAGAGAGAGAGAGACAGTGTGAGCAGGGGAGGGTCAGAGAGAGAAAAGGAGATACAGAATCCGAAGCAGGCTCCAGGCTCTGAGCTAGCTGTCAGCACAGAGTCCCATGTGGGGCTCGAACCCATGAACCGTGAGATCATGACCTGAGCTGAAGTTGGACACTTAACTGACTGAGCCACCCAGGCGCCCCATAACCATTAATTAAAAAAAATCTTTTTAATGGTTTAGATGGTAACTTTTATGTTATGTGTATTTTACCACAGTTTTTTAAAAAAGAATATATGTGGTTGTTCATAAGTAGGGTGTTTTCTGTGGACCCTTCATGGTTCAGTGAGAACCCCCAGTGCTGGGCACCACTGGTCAGCTCACAGGCTTAGGGGTTCAGCCCAGGGACTGGTCTGGTTCCCAAAGCCAGGGCAACAGCCAGAGCGCTCAGAAGCAAGAAGCACCCCAGGGCCTCCCAGTCACCCAGGACCGGGGCCTGTTTCTACCCGCAGAACACTTTTGACACCAAATGTGGGTGGGTGGGTCCCACACTAACCGATTCTCCAACACTAGCTGGGAGTCTTGCAACTTAATTCGATTCTGACACTACGCACCCGGAGTTAGCCTCAGAGCCCACAGGCTACGGGCTCTGTCCCCCAGCCCTGCCCCCCCTTCAGATGCCAGTTGCAAGTCTTGGGCCACCAGGACTTGTGACTGATCAGCTGTAAATTTGGGGGGTTCCCACAGCCGCCTCCCCGGGTTTGATAATTTGCTGGAACAGCTCACAGAACCCAGAAAAACAGTTTACAGACTAGTCCCAGTTTATTCTAAAGAATACAGCTCAGGAACAGTTGGATGGAAGAGGTGCGTAGGGCCAGACACGGAGGGAGTTCTGAGCCCTCACCGAGCCCACCACCCTCCCTCCCGTACAACAGTACCGGGAAGCCCTCTGGGCCCCCTCCCCACCCCCCTAATCTGCGCTGAGGGGCAACAGCGATTTCATTACTTGGGCAGGATTGAATGAATCATGGCCATTAGTGATTAACGCAGTCTGCAGCCCCTCCCCCTCCCTGGAGGCTGGGGCTGGGCCTTGGGGAGCTGACCTCAGGCCCAGGGTGCCTGCGGAGCATCAAGGGAGCAGAAGGTACGACACCCCGGACTCAGGTTCATCCCAAAGGCGGGGGAAGCCCAGGGAGCCCTGAGCACCACAGAGGAAGCAGCTGGAAAGGGGAGTCGGGGTCTGGCAGGGGTGGGGGTGAGTGGAATGTTCCAGACAGAGGAATTGACAGGCTGAGGGCAGAGGGCAGGAACCGAAAGACGCGCACAACTGGTGGGATTCTCAGGACCAAGGAGATGAGCAGGAGAGGATGAATCACGGGCCGGCGCTGTGGAGGACAGGGCTGTGCCATCCACGGCGAGTAGCTGGTTCGTGACTGCAGGGAAATCTGCGACTCCTCTCTAGTCACGTGACTCCCGAGTTGGCCTCCTTGTTATGAGTCTGCTTCATGACACCATCATCTTGTCCCCAACAGTGGCTCCCCTACTTGCTTTTTCTCTTTTCTGCTCCTCGGAAGTCCCTCAACAATACTGTCGCAAGGAATATAGCCTTCCCCTCGACTAACCCCAAGGCCCCTCGGCCCCTTTCCATCCCCCGTCCCCCAAGGATGGCTCCAAGATGAAGGATGTGACTGCAGGTCACCTGCCCTCACCATGTTGCCCTGACTCCTCATGGTCACAAAGTAGCTGCAGCGGTTCCATCTCCCACCCTCCCAGACACCAACACACCCAGGAAGAGCTGGGACGTTTCCCCTCAACAGCTCCTTCTAGAAGAGGAGAAAGTCCTTCCCAAAGGCGTCTCCACAGTCTTCCCCTCCGGTCCCATTCCGAGATCAATCACTGGCTAGAGGAGTGAGCCATCATGATCCCCCCACCCCACCACACACACACACACACACACACACACACACACACACACACACACACTGGGAAGGAGCCCACAAGGACCAGGACTGGTAACATTAGAAAGAGCCAGAGTTTTCTCAATAAGAAGGTGAGGACAGCTATTGTCAGGAAGCAGCGGATCTCATCACTTCCTGTGAACGCTGCAATTTACTCACAAACCTACTTTCCCTCTCCAGGGCAAATCCATCCCCAAACACCCCTTTGTTGGGCGCCACGAACGCGTAATGCCCCATCCACCGGCTTCCCTCTGCAGCATCCCTCACGGGAGATCTGTGCAGACCCCCAGCCTGGTCCTCCAGCCCCGGGGCACGCAGCCGCCTTGTGCCCAGACCACACATTCGTCTTCCAGAGAGTGATTCCGGACACCCGCAGCTCCCACTCTGCTGGTTTTCTCTTTGCAACATTGTTCTGCCGACAGTTTGGCAGAGATGGAGCCCTGATGCGCTTCTTGGCTTAGTTCCGCTAATACAGTGATTCGAGGGCCGAGCCTGACTGCTCCTCGATGGTGAAGGGAGGGATGGAACGTCCCCTTATTCGAGAAACAACTTTGGTGCTGGTTGGACAGGGATGCTCAGGGAGCCCAGAAGGATGTAAAAAAATGGGCATCTATCAGTTTTGAGTAGTGTCGTCCACCTGTACAGGCAGTGGTGTTATTATATATATATATAATATATATATTATATATATATATAAGCAGCCCTTATTTTTCTCTCCCCTGACACACACCTCTCTCTCTCTTTCATCTATAATGAACTTGACTCACATGAGGGTAGTAAATACTCCAGACTAATCACTTTCTAATTATTCTACTACATGGCTGCGACGGGGGGAGGGGAGAGACATTCCCAAAAGGAAAACAAAGGTGCTGCTGGCAGAAGGAAAGCTGTGCAGACGAAGGGTAGCATGATTCTGAGCCTCTCAGCTGGCCTCGTCTCCTGTCCATAGCCCTCCCCTCCCCCCAGCAGTAGCTCCAAGCCACACTGGACCTCTCTCCATTCCTGGAACCTGCCTCCTTCATGCTCACCCCTGGACATTTGCACATCTTACAGTCCAGCCAAGCTAACTCCTATGTATCTGTCAGGTCTTGGTTTAGATGCCACTTCCTCCAGGAAGCCTTCTGTGATCCTCAGTCTGGGTCACATAGATTTCCTATGAGCTCCCATATCCATTTATACATATATTTAAATATATATTTTTTTGAGCAGGGGAGGGGGAGAGAAAGAGAGAGAGGGAGGGAAAGAATCTCAAGCAGGCTCCACGCTCAGCGTGAAACCCAATGTGGGGCCCGAACCCACGAACCGCGAGAGCATGACCTGAGCCAAAATCAAGAGTCAGATGCTTAACCACTGAGCCACCCAGGTGCCCCTCCATTTGTATTTTGTTTAACGAATATTCATTGGTCACCTCTTTTGTGCCAAGTTCTGCACCACTGTATTATTCTTGTCTGTATGTTCCGCTAGATCTTAAGCTCTAAGGGGTCAGTGTCTTGTGTATCTTTGTCATCAATATGTCTCGGTGACATGTAGCCAATACGTGGAACACAGTCGAATTTTTGTTGGAAAAGACAGAGCATTTTAAAAAATTGAGATGAAATTCACACATAGCATGAAAGTAACCTTTTTTTAAAAAGTTTATTTGTTTATTGTGAGAGAGAGAGCATGAGCAAGTGGGGGAGGGACAGGATGAGGGAGAGAGAGAATCCCAAGCAGGCTCCATGCTGTCAGTGCAGAGCCCCACTCAGGGCTCAATCCCACGAGCCGGGAGATCGTGCCCTGAGCAGAAACCAGGAGTCAGATGCTTAACCGACAGAGCTCCCTCAGGCACCTCCACTTTAAAAGTGAACAATTCATTGGCATTTAGCGCAAATGTGCAACCACCATCTCTACCCCACTCCATTCTCATCTCTGCCAAAGGAAACCTTGTACTCACAAAGCAGTCACTCCCCAATCCCTTCCCCCCCAAGTTCCTGGCACCCCCTAATCTGCCACAAAAGAATTTTTAAAGAAACGAAAGCTGTCTGCCTTTGGGTTGGACAAATAATGTACCTTTCTCTCTGAAGCTCAGTGGAAACGTCGCTTTCAGCCAGGCTGTGCCCGCGTGAGGTGGGTGCACCCAGGAGCCCTGCCCAGTGCTGAGCCCCCGGGGGACACGTGTGCACCCCAAGGCACACAGGCCCTTCTTCTCTAGGGGGTGGATCCAGCTCCTCAAAACCTCACCCTGAGCTGGAACTGGTCCTGTGTGGTCAGCGAGTCTGGTCACAGGGGCAGGTTTCTGGAGGCAGCTGAGCCTTGAGTGCCTGGGCAAGGAATCTGTGGCGAGGGAGCGTCCCTGGGGGAGGGGGCGAGGCTGGTGGGTGTGGGTGGGGGAGGCTGCCAAGGGGGGTGAGGAGCACTCTGCCCAGCGGCCCCACCACAATGGAAGGGGCAGAGCCCGGGCCTTGGGGCCTGCCCTCCGCCCTTGTGAGGGAGCGAGCCAGGCTCCCCACGGCCCCCTGGGGGGAGCGGGGTTGGTAGGTGCAGGATGGGGCGGCCTGGCCACAGCGCTGCGGGTCAAATGGATCTGTCGGGAGAAGGTCTGCTTCCCGGGACCTATTTCCCTGGTGCTGAGAAGCCAGGAACCCACCAGAGTCCCCGGGTCTCCTGCTGTGCTTCTGACGCCCAAGTTGTCGCTGCTCACCTTCTGGCCCGTCGCCCTCCCCCAGCGGTCCGGCTGTAGGTCACTTCTGGGGAACTGTGGGGAGCACCTGAGCAAGGTGGACGAGGAGAGAGGAGAACCTGGGGGGGAGGGTGCCCTTACATCTCTTCTGGAAGAGGTGGGGGCCCAAAGGAGGACCAGTGGACAGAGGTGACAAGCCTGCAGCCCGCCCGGGTCTGGGCCTCCACCAGCCTCTCGGCAGTCCGGGCTCCTATGCGGGTGCCACACCCTCCCGCGGAGCAGCCCCCCAGAGACTCTCGTATAAACAGGGTCCTGTTCTATGCCCCCTCGGTGTCCCTCCATAGTGTCACTCAGCGGTGTGTCTTCCCATGTCACACACATTTTCTGTAGCTCCTGTAACAAATTACCACAAATCTCATGGCTTTAAACAACACGGATTTGGGGCGCCTGGGTGGCTCAGTCGGTTAAGCGTTCGACTTTGGCTCAGGTCACAATCTCACGGTTCATGAGTTTGAGTCCCACATCAGGCTCTGTGTTCACAGCTCAGAGCCTGGAGCCTGCTTCGGATTCTCTCTCTCCCTCTCTCTGCCCCTCCCCTGCTCTCTCTCTCTCAAAAATAAATAAGAAACATTTTTAAGAAGTAAAATAAACAACACGGACTTATTCCCTGTCCATTCTGGAAGCCAGAAATCCGAAATTATGTCACAGGAGTAAAATCAGGGCGCCAGCAGGAGATTCCTTCTGGAGTCTCTAGGTGAGTGTAGTGGATTGGATGGTGGTCCCCGAAAGATATGTCCCTGTCTGAACCCCGGGAACCTTCGCATCGAACTGTGTATGGCAGAAGAGTGAACAGCAGCACCTTTTATGGAAACGTATGTGATTGAGTTAAGGACCTTGAGAGAAGCAGCTGCTCTTGGATTTTCAGAATAGGCCTTGAGTGCAATCCCATGGATCCTTATAATGTTTATTTCCTGAGAGAGAGCGGGGAAGGGGGAGAGAGAGACGGAGACACAGAATCTGAGGCAGGCTCTAGGCTCCGAGCTGTCAGCACAGACCCGACAGGTGGCTCGAACTCACAAGCGGTGAGATCGTGACCTGAGCCGAAGTCGGACGCCCAACCAACTGGGCCCCCCAGGCGCCCCCTGTGTATCCTTATAAGAGACACACACACAGGAAGACACAGAGAATGGAGGAAGCAATGCTACCACACAGGCAGAGACTGGGACAGTGTGGCTGTCAGGCAGTGTCCACGACGCCCAGAAGTGGGAAGCAGCAGAAAACAGAAGCCTCCAGAACCATAAGAGAACAAATTTCTATTGTTTGAAGCCACAGAATTTGAGGTAATTTGTTACAGCTGCCCCAGGAACCGAACACCGTAAGAATCTGTTCTTGCCTTTTGTAGCTTCTAGAGGCCGCCTGCATCCCTAGGCTTATGTCTCCCTCCTCCGTCCTCACAGCCGGTGGCCCAGCACCCTCTCTCTCCGGCCTGCCCTTCCTCTCATAAGGATCTCTGTGATCACAAGGAGCCCACCTGGGGAATCTAGAAAAATCTCCTCATCTCTAGATGCTCAGCTTGGTCTCCTCTGTGAAGTTCCTTTTAACATGTAATAAACCATCAGGTTCTGGGGAGAAGGATGAGGCCATCTCGGGAGTCTCTGTGGGCATGATCCTGTCAACCGTACTCAGGTCCCTGGATTCAAAGTGCTTTCCTAGCAGGAGTCACAGGTAGGATCTGACAGTACCCCCCAAACCTGCAGAAAGATTGAGCAGACTGCGCATGCCTGCTTCTCTTCCCGCCCTAAGACTTGGTCGCCTCCCTGCAGTGCCTGTCTGGGAAGGCACCTGGGTCCCCTCTGGGTTGGGTGGCAGGGATGCTCATGGCTCTTCAAACCCTCCAGCGGCTCCCCCCAGATCCCTGGAGCCACAGTCCTAAGAGTCCATTCTCCTTGGCTCCTTCGCGTCCATCTCCCCTCCCCTCACCCTCACTATTCAATTCCTCCCAAAGTCCAGCTACCCCGCAGGGTCCACTAACCCTGCCTTACCACAGTGGGGCCAGGCTTCCACAAAGCTCACTCAGAACCACTTCCGGGCGTGGCACCTAGTGAGGGCATAAGTGGCCCGCTGTCCTTGCAATAGTCCAAGACAGAACGAGCAACATACCCCTTGTCACCTTAGGCGACACTCAGCTGGAGTTAGAGCGATAACCAGTGAACAAGAGATTCCGGCTCAGCGGCAAGCCCGGCCTTCTCTGAAGCTCCTATGTTGTTTCTAAACACCCAGGCCACCCACTGTCTATGTCACACGCTGTTGCCTGACCAGCGTCCAAAGCGTCGGGCCACCTGTATCCTAATCTGGTTTCAGCCGCCAGTGAGGTCAAGTAAGGCTGGGGTCTTCCAAGCCCCGCCCAGCCCGTCATGAGTGTTAATTGGTCCAAAGTCATCACAGTGACTACTCTTGGCAAATGACTGCTCAGGCAAGGGCTGGTGCAGTAGCTCCAGCCAATGAACATGCAGAGCTGGCCTGCGGAGCCCAAGGGGGCTGGGCCGCGGGACTTACCAGCCTTGCACCCCCAGGCTTGCACGGTATCTGCCTTCAGGAGCTGGGCTGTATTTCCCATGGCGAGCACCTCCCTGGGTCTGCGATCTGCAGGTGGCTTCCGCTCTCCTTTGCTCTGTCACCCCCCCACCTGTGGCCTCCAGGGTCCCGTTGGCTCTGTGTGTCTCCCAGCAGCTGTTACTCCTCATCCCCACCCCCCACCCCATGTTTGCTTTGACATCACAGTTCTCTCTCTCTCTTAGAGAGAGCGGGGAAGGGGGCAGAGGGAGGGAGAGAGAATCCCAAGCAGGTTCCATGTGCAGCACAGAGCCTGACTCAAGGCTCAGTCTCAGCACCCTGGGATCAGGACCAGAGAGACCCCAAGAGACAGATGCTCAACCAAATGAGCCACCCAGGTGCCCCCCACCCCTCTTTTTTTTTTTTTTTTTTACTCCAACTGTGGGGAAGCCAGTGAAGTGTCAGGTGTATACACCAAGCACGAAATAGTTATGCTTGGGCTACTGCCAGGGGAGGGCGGATAGGGGGGTGTTGAACTTGGAGTTGATGGCACCTTGCACAAGGGGAAGAATTTTTTTAGCTGTCACTCAACTGGAAAGTCAAGGTGGTCCACGAAGCCCCTCCTGTGGCTGGGAGTGTGTGGAGACAAAGCAAAGAAACCACCACCACCACCCCCGCCTCCCCACCCCATATCACTGGAAGCCTGGGGGAGAGGAAACATTTCCTGCGCTCACCCAGATGGGCCTCGGGAGAGCAGCCCAGAGCATCAGAAGTACAGCGATAGGACTCTGTAGACAGGGAAGTTTGGATTGTAAAAAAAAAATCGGTGCCAGAAGGCTAAGGGTCTGTCTGTGCTTAATGTGACCAGTCAAGGATAGAGAGGAGGCATTGCGAATAACCCAGGACCAGGAGAACTGCATGGAGCCTCTAGACAGCCAGGCATTTTCACAGTCTCCATTTCGAACCACCTGCCTTGACTCCCCTTTCTGGCCTCTCAATTCCTATTTGTTCTGCCCTCAGCAGCCTGGTCTTATTGTAACCGGCTCCGCGGGCAGGATTTTGGCCCCTCAGGCTCCTGCCTGAGGAACTGACGGAACGTTGCTGCATCTGATGCACGGGGCACCCACTAACAGTCATCAGTACACCAGTGTCCAATGGATCTCCCGGAGGGCTCGCTTGTATTGACCATGCAAAGCCCTAGGAGACCGAAAGAGGCCAAGGCCATTTCCCTTCTCTGACGCTCCGGTCTGGTTGTTTTCTTAAATCAAGAAATATCAAAACAAGACTTCTAAACTATGGCATATTTTAAATGCTATATTTATTAAATTATTACCCCCAACGCACACACGCACAAGCAATGAAATATTTTCCTTCTCTGCCCAAAAAGTAGAACTGATGTTATTTTGAGCGATGCAAAATGTCAGAACTTTTGCAGCAAATATTACATCCGTGTTGCATTTCCGGGAAGATGGAATATTGTACTAGCTGTGACTTAATGATAGCTCTGTGTCACTGTGTATTAGCTTTCCGCGGCTGCTACAACAAATTATCACAGGCATGGTGGCTTAATTCAGCAGAATCAATTCTCCCTCTCGCTCTGGAGGCCAGAAGTCTGAAATCAGTTTTTACTGGGCAAGGATCTTGGGGAGAATCCATTCATCATCTCTTCCGGCTGCTACTGGTTTCCAGCTCCCCAGCAGCACCGCCCCAAAATCTGCCTCCATCTACCCAAGTCCTCTTCTTTTTTTTTTTTAATATTTTTTAAAAATTTATTTCTAGGAGAGAGAGAGAGAGACAGCGTGAGCAGGGGAGGGTCAGAGAGAGAGGGAGACACAGACTCTGAAACAGGCTCCAGGCTCTGAGCTGGCAGTCAGCACAGAGCCCAACGCGGGTCTCGAACCCACGAACCGCGAGATCATGACCTAAGCGAAAGTCGGACGCTTAACCGACTAAGCCACCCAGGCACCCCCCCAAAGTCCTCTTCTTAACATCCCTCGCTGTCTCGAGCTGATGGGAATACTTCTGGTGGTGTTTAGGGCCCACCAAGATAATTCAGGATAATCTCCCCATCTCAAAATCCTTAGCTTAATCACGTTTCGTGCTTTAGAAGGGAACGCCAACGTGTCCCAAGGATTAGGACTGGGTTTCTCTGGGAAACTTCATTCAGCCCACCGCATACAGGTGAACTGTATGTACAGACTTCAATCTTTTATTTATTTATTTTTTATTTTTTTTAAATGTTTTATTTATTTCTAGGAGAGAGAGAGGGAGACAGCGTGAGCAGGGGAGGGTCAGACAGAGAGGGAGTCACAGACTGAAACAGGCTCCAGGCTCTGAGCTGGCAGTCAGCACAGAGCCCGACGCGGGGCCCGAACCCACGAACCGCGAGATCATGACCTAAGCGAAAGTCGGACGCTTAACCGACTAAGCCACCCAGGAGCCCCCAGACTTCAATCTTTTAAAACCAGGGGTGCCTGGGTGGTGGCTCAGTCGGTTAAGCAGCCGACTTTGGCTCTGGTCATAATATCGCGGTTCATGAGTTCGAGCCCCATGTCAGGCTCTGTGTTGACAGCTCGGAGCCTGGAACCTGCTTCCGATTCTGTGTCTCCTTCTTTCTCTGCCCCTCCCCTGCTCACGCTCTGTCTCTCAAAATTAAATAAACATTAAAAACATCGTACACTAGGGGCGCCTGGGTGGCTTAGTCGGTTAAGCGTCCAACTTTGGCTTAGTTCATGATCTTGCGGTTTGTGGGTTCGAGCCCCGCGTCGCTTTCTGTGCTGACTGCCAGCTCAGAGCCTGGAGCCTGTTTCAGTCTGTGACTCCCTCTCTCTCTGACCCTCCCCTGCTCACGCTCGCTCTCTCTCTCTCTCTCTCCTAGAAATAAATAAAAAACATTAAAAAAAATCATACACTAGGACAGTGCCAAGCACAGATAAGCACGGGACTTGTAGACGTTATTCATTCATGCAGGTGCTGTGGTCCAGGAACCGAGCATCAATTCAAGTCTGTGCAGGAAACTTCCAGTCCCACCAGTGCCTCTCCGCCTCTGCATGGACAACCTTGCTTAGAGAGAGCACCCAAAATCTTCATGTGAGGCCTTCTGAAAAATATGAAGGCCCAGTAAGTGGCAGTCCACCAACCCCACCCCAGGATTGTTCAGTGGTAGGGCCGGTGGCCGGGGTCTCCATTGAGGGGCCTCCACTTCCCCAGGCAGGAAGTCCATTGGCAGCCCCACTCCCATCTTCATCCAAAACTTGATGCTTCAAGTGCCCACATAGTTGTCCAAAGGAGGCCTATCTTATTATTCTTACTGTGCCATTTATCTAACATAAGTGCCATCATTTTAGCCATTTAAAAGACGGACAGATCAGTGGCATCAAGGATATTCACGGTGTTGTGCAACGATCATCATTAGCTGGACCCACACACTCCCGTACTCCCAGCCCCCGGCAACCCCAATCTGCTTTCTGTCTCTATGGATTTGCCTACTCTGGATATTTCTTATTGTTGGTCATTTGTGTCTGGCCTCTTTCACTCTCAAGGTTTTCCCTTTTCAAGACTCATCCATACTGTGGCACATATCAGTGTTTCCTCCTTTCCGTGGCTGAATAATATTCTATTGTTTGTATAGACTACACGTGGTTTATCTGTTCATCAATCGATGGACATCCGGGTCGTTCTCTACATTTGGTTCTTTCTGACTGGAACCCCAGAGCCCCTCTAGACCTCCATTCATCACCCCTGAGCAGGCCAGTCCTGTCGAACTTCTGTGCCAAACAGGGCTTCACCTTGATCCAACATGAAGAACGTGGCCATGATAAGCGGGGGTCCTTGATGAAACTCACACCTGCCTTTCCATCTCCCCAGTCCCTCCTTCAGGGGACAACCATCCTTCCTCTGACCCTGTGGTTCCAGTGGGGTATCCGTGCCTTCCCAGAGTCCTGACCCAGAAGCCCGAAGCTCTTAGTGTTTCCCAGAAGTGGAGGAACCAAGTCCGCAGGGCGAGAGAACAAACCACACGAGGAGAGAGAAGCAGGGCTGAGAGATGAGGGTCCTGGGGGGCGGGATGGTCCCAGAAGCCACTGTGCCTGAGTGCCAGGCTTTCCTGCCATTTGTTGCTTGATTCCAGTAAAGTCCTCTTTCTGCTTAAGCTGCTTCATACTAGATTTCTGCCACTTTGACCCCAAAGGATCCTGGGACATCCTCAGCCCTCTGCTGCCCAAGGCCTGGTGCTCCCTGAAGTGGAGAAGATGGAGAACTCCACCTTTGCCCAGACTACTGTCACCTCGATGTCATGACTCTGTGGGATGCCAGGCGTTTTGCTGCACTTTGAACGTGCAGGAGGAACTGTGTGGAGCTCAAATCTTCATAAAACGCCAGTGGGGGAGGGGGAGGCATGCACAGCCTCGTTAGGACCTTGGAGGTCAAGAGCGCAAGAAGGTTTTCCGGCTCTTCCTTGGACAGTTAGGCAGCTGGGAATCAAGCTTCAACCCGTGGGATGCCTCTACCCACCCTCCTCCTATTATTTAATGGGTAACAAATGGGATCCTGGAGCGGGTCACTGTGGACCAGGAGAATGCCCCTGGGTGCTGCCCAGTGTGGCCAGGGCAGTGTCAGGGTCCTCTGGCCCATCTTTCCCAAATGTAGACCTTCCCGGCCTCGCTGTGCCTAGCCCAGGCCTCCCCAGGAGCAACCCTCCCCAGTTGTGAAATCAGAAAGTGCAAGCCTTCCCTTTAAAGGTGAGGAATGCAGGGGCACCTGGGTGGCTCAGTCTGTTGAGAGTCCGACTTCGGCTCAGTCATGATCTCACAGTTCATGGGTTTGAGCCCCGCGTCGGGCTCTGTGCTGTCAGTGCAGAGCTCACTTAGGATCTTCTGTCTCCCTCTCTCTGCCCCACCCAAGCATATACTCTCTCCCTCTCTCTCTTTCAAGACAAAAAATTTTAGAAAACTTAGATGAGAAGTGCAGAAGTGCAGAATGACAATGATAGAAATTTCTTTTGTTTGGTCTTCTTTAAAAGGGAACAATGGAGGGGCGCCTGGGTGGCTTAGTCGGTTAAGCGTCCGACTTTCGCTTAGGTCATGATCTCGCGGTTCGTGGGTTCGAGCCCCGCGTCGGGCTCTGTGCTGACTGCCAGCTCAGAGCCTGGAGCCTGTTTCAGAGTCTGTGACTCCCTCTCTCTGACCCTCCCCTGTTCACGCTGTCTCTCTCTCTCTCCTAGAAATAAATAAAACATAAAAAAAAAAATTAAAAAAAAAAATAAATAAAAGGGAACAATGGACCAAGCAATTTCCTTGGCATTCCCCCAAAAACAAGTATCGAGGTTATTAAAATAGCTTACTTTGTGCTAATGAGAAAAGCTGGAGAATAGCAATGAACTCATAGACTCCACAGAGCCCGGATTAACCCAAGTCATCAGGCAAAGGTCCCAAGTACAACTAAAGAAGACTCTTCTCTGGCTTCCATCACAAAAGACTTTGTCTGGGGGGGAGGGGGGGGCACCTGGGTGGCTCAGTTGGTGGAGCGCCTTGACCTTGGATCAGATCATGATCTCTCGGTTCATCAGTTTGAGCCCCACATCGGGCTCGCTGCTGTCAGCCTGTCAGCACAGAGCCTGCTTCAGATCCATTGTCCCCCTCTTTCTCTGCCCTTCTCCGGCTGGCACATGCGTGCTCTCTCTCTCTCTCTCTCAAAATAAATAAAACACAGTAAAAGACTTTGATGGTTGTCCTTCCGCTCCATTTTCAAGATGAGAATTTCCTTGTCATTTTTCGTCTAGGGACTGCTTTTCCTTTATAGATATAATTCTTAAGATCTCCACAACATCCATTTCCTCATCTGTAAAATGGGCTAATGACAGTACTTATTCCACAGGAATATTTTGTGGAGTTAAGAACTCTAAATCACTTCAGAACTGTACCTAGAACTTAGAAGTAATAGAAATATTTGTCATTATCATCACCACCTTCATCATTACATATGTCAAGATTGTAAAACACATTTTATTTTTTTATTTTTTTTGTAAAACATTTTATTTTTATTTTTTTATTTATTTTTTAATTTTTTTAAATGTTTCATTTATTTCTAGGAGAGAGAGATAGCGTAAGCAGGGGAGGGTCAGAGAGAGAGGGAGTCACAGACTCCGAAATAGGCTCCAGGCTCTGAGCTGGCAGACGCGGGGCTCGAACCCACGAACCACGAGATCATGACCTAAGCAAAAGTCGGACGCTCAACCGGCTAAGCCACACAGGCGCCCCAAACACATTTTAAATAAAGATATGAAATCACAAAGCATGGATAGAACACGATGCAATGATTGTTCATGAATTACACCCATTGTCAATGACTTCAGGCAAAAAGAAGCTCAGTGAACTCAATCGATGGTTTCCTTCCTTTTTTTCCATCTGAACTTTTTTTTTCCCCTTTGTTTCATTGCTAAGAAAGGTCAGGCAGCAATCCTGCTATTCTCTGCAGATACTGGTTTTGTTTTATTTACTTATTTTTTTAATGTTTATTTTTGAGAGAGGGAGAGAGACACAGAGCATGAGCCGGGGAAGGGCAGACAGAGACGGAGACACAGAATCCAAAGCAGCCTCCAGGCTCTGAGCTGTCAGCACAGAACCCGAGGTGGGGCTCAAACTCATGAACTGCGAGATCATGACCTGAGCTGAAGTCGGGCGCTTCACTGACTGAGCCACCCGGGCGCCCCTGCAGATACCGGTTTTAGAATGAAGGTGCCTCTCGCCATTCCTGAGTTTCAGTGAAAGCAAAGCTCTTATTCTCCCACCCAGACCCTACACGGGGCGACAGCGTCGGGTCGTGACTCGGGATGACCCCTATTCTGGCTACGGTGATTGCCACGCCAGACCCATCCAGATCCTTCTCTGCTCCAGCCTCCCAGCAGGTGGGGCAGGAAGCCTCGGCCTGGAGCTGCGGAAGCCCTGGGGAACCATGTCCCTGACTCTGCTTCCGAGCTCTTCAGGGACGCCCTGGCTGCTGCTCCCCTGGGGCTTTCCTTGGTGACCCACCAAGAGAGGCCCCTTTTTCTGTTTTAAGCAGTTTAAGTAGACTCTGTCGAAGAGACCCAACATTTCTGGGCTCAACAGAGACAAGAGAAACTCCACTGCCATTCCCACGGCCTATCACCCAAAGCCAGCCTCCTCAACAAGAAGAAAGGCCCGGCCTTCGGTGGCAGCCACAGGACGCTGGGAGCTGGGAAACCCAATCACGTGTGGGCGCCCCGCTCTTCTCTGAGCTAGCCTCACAGAGGCAGGTGGCTTTTGTGTGCTGCCGGGGACAGAAGATCACAACAGGGTGCGAGAGCACAGGTGTACCATCACTTTGGGGAAAGCTGGGCCTCGCTGAGGTCAATGTCCCAGGCAGGGGTAATAAGGCCACCTTCGGAGGGCGGGCAAGCCATTTTACAGGGCCCTGGGTCCCCAAAATGGTGCATCCGACCGCCCAGTCATCCAAGGCAAGTGACTTGGCTTGTGCACAGTGAGATGGCACTGTTCCCCAAGAATTCCCACATTGGACACAGGCCAGGAAGCCGAATCTGCTGAGCGGGTGTCAGAATAGCTGGGGACAGAAGCTAAGAGGTCTTGTGGCTTTCAAGACGGCTCTGGTGTTGACATCCAGTAACAAAAGGGGAAACACAAGTGGGAAGACTTCTATAGTTATCGCAACCCTAGAAAAATGGGCATATTTCACCACCATGTCGCACCCCAAGGGAGGCAGGGTGCAGTCTGGCCGTGTGCCCACGATGACAAGGATACCAGTGTGGAGAGCAGTGAGCAATCCTCGCCGACTGCGGTTGCCATGGATATGAGGGTCACCTGGGTGCGGCACCCACGCTCCTAAAGCCCAGAACCGCCCTGGCGGCCTGGCCGGGAAGAGATCTGAGGGAGCACCAGGCTATAAATTTCAGGCTATAAACCCTCTCGCCCCACCTTCCAGGGAAGGCTGGCCCCTCCGTGCTGCCTCATCAGAGGGCAGATTTTGAATGGCCCTCCTGGATTCGGGATGCTCTGCCCTTCGTGTGGTCTAGGACTTGTGATCCTTGACCTTGACCCCAAACCGAGAGCCCCTGCAGGGTACCATGACTAAAGACTCCCAGACGAGCCTCCCGTCTGCACTTCGCCGCCTCCGCGGCTATCTCTCCAGCCTGGGAGCACCCTCCGTCCTCCACCTTGACCCTCGCCAACCCCCCTCCCCCCCCCCCGCTGCCATTTGCCTTATAGAAGCTCTTTCCCTCCGTGAATGATTCAGTCCCCTGAAGTCCCAGTTCCCATCCCAGGTTGGACAAGCATAGTGTCCCATCATCTACCTGCCACCCAACAATCAGTGACCAAAGAGAACTTCTTGACCACGTCCTTCAGGAGTTGGGACAGCAGGAGGATGAAGGCCAAGAGCTTTGGGTTACAAGCAGTCCCGGTTCCAAACGCCCTCTCTGCCACTGGCTCGCTGGGTCCCTCTGCACGAGTCCCCTACTGCACCAAACCACAGCAAAATGGGGGTGATAAGACCTCTGTGCGGGACCCCAGGAGTTGGAGGTGACGGCGCGAGCATGGGCCCCGGCGCACAGTAGGCCGACAGTCGTGGTCGCTGCTGCAACCCGGGGTCCTGGCTGCTGCGATGCACTTTGACCTTGGAGCCGACAGTTCATGCAGGCCCCTGCCCGGAGCGGAAGTCCCCAAGCAGCTGCGGCTCTGCTCGTCCCCACCCTGTGGCTCTCCTTCCTCCTCCTCCTCTGAGAGGGCATTCCCCGACCTTCGAAGTGCCCTGCAAGGAAGGACAAGATTCCAGCCACCACTGGCCTGTGACGAGCCGGGCAGCTTTGACCCCTGCTGTGCTCCCGGCTCCCGGACACACTTCACCTCCTACCTCGCCTGACTTGCTGGGCGCAGCGCCCAACGCTGCCGACAAGCGCACCTGCCCGAACTTCTCCCTCCGGTCTGAGCACGCTCTCCACGGCTCCCGGACACTCAGACGCCCTCCTCGGCCAGCCCCTCCTCCTCTGCCTTCCCCTTCCATGCTGACTTTCGTAAAGACCCATCCTTGGGCCTCTCTTCTCCGTGCCTGTCCCCAGGTGATCCCACCCCTCCGTGTGGGTGAGGACCACGGACTCTGCAGGAGACCAGACTCCCAAATGGTTCCCAGGGGCCGGCGGCTCGCCCACCGCTGCCAGGATGACCTCATTCACAAGCTGGATCTAGTCTTTGCTCTTCGAACCCACGCATGCTGTCCCATCGCCTAGCGAATTCGGCTTGGACTCAAGGGTCCAAGACCCTTCCCGCCTGCCCCTGCTTGTCTCCGCCTCTGCCGCATGGCTGGCCCGGCCCCTCATTTTGGTTCTTCCAGTCTTCTGAGCGTCTGGCATCCTTGAAGGGCACCCGGATTCCCTGGGTCTCCACTCCTTTCACTTCCCAGAGAACAACAGCCACCCCAAAGGACAGCTCCCCGCCTCTGCGTGCCTCGCTGGGGCCCCTCCCACAGCCCTCGTCCCGTGAGTGTTTCTCCCTGTTGTCACTTGGCTTTGGTGTCCCTGGTGGCACTGCCTCTGCTATGTGACAAGTGCTGAGTGAAAGGCACAGAACAAAGGCATAAATTAATGAGCAAGCTGAGCCCTGCGGCAGCCCTGAGGAGAGCCGGTGCCTGCTAGAAGCCGGCTTTGCACCCCTTCCTCACCCAGCTCCGCCGCGGCCTCCCCAGGGCTGGGCCAAGGACGGTGGGTCAGGAAGCTCAGGCTACAAATCCTCTGCAGCACCAGCACGCTGTCACTCATAACCCCGTTCTGGGAGGGGGGAGGTGTGCAGTTGCCCACCTGCTCTGCCACCTCTGCAGTTGCCGGGAGCTCTTGGCGGGGGAGGGAAGGATGCCAAAATCCAGAGGGTGTTCCAGGTCGGGGCTTGTCAGTGTCAGGGAAAGGCAGGCAGCTTGCGGAGTGTACGGGCTGAATCGTGTGCCCCCCAAAATATGCTGACATCTTGACGTCCAGTCCTGAGCACATGACCTCATCTGGAAATAGAGGTATAATAGGTAAGAAGAGGCCACACTGGGGTGGGGCGGGCCCTTCGCCCAGTGTGACTGTGTCCCTGTCAGAAGAGAAGAGATGTAGACACGTGATGATAAAACAGAGGCACCTGCAGAGTTGGGCCGAGGAGCACAGGAGTGGGGGCAGGTCCAGAGCGAGGGCGGGGGAAGGGAGGATGCTCCCGGCAGGTTTCCGAGTGAGGCTTCCCCACCTCCTTGGCCTAAGCCTCTGGCTTCCAGAACACGAGACAATACATTTCTGTGGGTTAAGCTACCACGTTTGTGGAGCGTTAAGACAGGAGCCCCAGGAATGCACGCACCGGGCGAAGGGGCAGCCGCAGATTTGGGGGAAGTGTCTCTGATTACCTACAGTGAGTTTTGGAAGCTCTGCCGTGTCCACTCCTGTCCCTAGTCATGCTTCTCGTGAGGCCACCAGGAGCGAAAGCCAAGGAATGGAACTGCCAGGCAGAGCCTGGGGAGCCCAGGTCCCCAGACCGCCCCTCATTTAGGGAGAGGAGGAAGCTGGCGGAGGGCAAGCGCGGTCTTCTCACACCGGGACCTGCCTCTCCAGGCCCAGCGCCCATGACCTGCTGTCCCCCAGGGCTGGCCCACCGCACGGGCTTCAGATCCAGACAGGCCGGCGCTCAGCCCTGACCGCCAGCCCTGAGCAAGGCCGTGCCTGTCTCCCAGCCTTGGGTCTCTCTCTGTGTCTGCTCCAGCACCCAGAGGCCCCCAGAGTCCACTGCACCTGCCGATCTCTGCCTCCCTGCATCTTCCCTGGGCCGCCTCTCTTGGGGTCTCCGTGGCGGCATTGCTTCAGGACAGCTGAAGAGCCCCGTCGTGTCCCGGAAAGAGAGGGAGGAGAATCACACATGCTTGCCTTCCAATCTGGGCTCCGCCACGTCTAGCTGCGCGGCCCTGAGCTAGCTCCAGCCCGCATCTCTGTTACCTCCTTGTGGAGCTGAGATCCCTGCAGGGTTGTGGGAGGCAGCTGATCAAGGCTAGCAGAGGTCCTCTCCCTGGGCTCCTGGGCCAGCGTCCGGAATTCCAAGAAAGCACTGAGGCTGGTGATAAAACGGTATGTGCCTGCCTCACCCATTGCTCTGAGGGGAGAGAGCCTTTAGCCTTTTTCTGGTTCTCAGAGGGGTCTGTGACCCCGGAAGTCAGACCCCTGCATAAGTCCCTGTGTCCAAGGCCCCCGGCACACTGCCCACTTGGCGCTGAGCGCCTTTCCCGGGCCCTCCACCACCATCCTGCATCATCTTGCTATGAGTTGCATTTAGCATGTGCTAGTGGGTGGGGGGGGCTCCCACACGCTTTAAGGAAAGGGACTCACACAGGTACATCCTCTTCACCATGCCTGACCCAGGGCTCGTTTGCAAACTAGAGTCTTTTTTTTTTTAATGTTTATATTTTTGAGAGAGAGAGACAGAGCGCAAGGAGGGGAGGGACAGAGAGAGGGGAGACACAGAATCAGAGGTAGGCTCCAGGCTCTGAGCTGTCCACACAGAGCCCGATGCGGGGCTTGAACCCACCAACTGCAAGATCATGACCTGAGCAGAAGTCAGACGCTTTAAAGCACTGAGCCACCCAGGCGCCCCGCAAAGTAGAGTTTTCACGATGTTCCTTCCTGGGCCCTCCACACTGCCCTCCTCCTCCTCGGGCCTATGAGTGCCTGCTTCTCAGCCTCCTTTGCCACCGCCTCCCTTTGCCCGGCCTTGGAATTGATGTTCCCCAGGGTCCTGCCTGGTTCCCTTGCCTCCAGCCCTCTCCCCAGACAGGGAGAGCTTCGCAGCGTCCACAGCTTGCCCTTGATTTCAGTGGAGGCCACACCAGCTGCCCTGACACAGAAACCCAAGGCTTCCCAGGAGAGATGCCTCTCCCCCCACCCCTCCCCGCCCCCCCGACAAAACCAGCTGGCACTGCTCCACGAGGTCATCAGGGAAGCATCCACCGCCATCTTTAACGCATCCTTTCCAAGTGGCCTTGGGCATCTGCGCCCGGCAGCCTGGAGAGCATGCGGAGAACATCGCGGACGGTGTTACGGGTTTTGATGAGAGACACAAATGTCACTCCCACTGGCCAGGATTCTGCCCGCCTTGGTCCGGTCGGGCTGCTACCACCGAATACCACAGACCGGGCAGCTCATAAACAACAAACGTGTATTCTCACAGTTCTGGAAACTGGCAAGTCCAAGGTCAAGACTCCGTGTGTGGTGAGACGAGCTTCCTGATTCGCAGATGGCCCCTCACACGGTGGAGGGGGCACGGAGCCCTCTGGGGTCTCTCTCCGAGGGCACTAATCTCGCTCACGAGGGCTCCCCGCTCACGACCTCATCACCCCACCCCCCAGCCCCGACCTCCCGATACCATCCCATTGGGGGTTAGCATCTCAACATATGAACTTGGTGGGGGGGACAGAATTCGGCCCACAGCCGATGGGCACAAGCAAGAGAGGAGACGTGGTCGTGGGGTGCGGCTGGCAGAGACGGGGTAAGGTGGGCGGGCGCAGCCAGCCCCCACTCCTTCGCCTACGCGGAGCACACTCATCGCTCCCCAAGGGCCAGCGGAGGTCCGCGGCCTCGCTGTCTCCCGGGAGCCTCTACCAGAGGCACGGTTCTCCCTCTGGTCCTCTGCGGCTCCGTGGGATCTGGTATCCGGAAACCGACGAACTAGAACAAGCCATCTGTGCGCTCCCCTCCCCCCACAGGGCAAACACACGCGGACGTAGGGCTCAGGCAGGGTAACCACAGCCCGACGTCCCAGCGGGAAGGCGCGGGACCGAGGACGCACGAGCGCGCTGGACGCGCGCTGGGGAAGCCCCGGGGTGGGGGGAGGCTCTGGGGGACCCCGTTCTCTGTGACTCCTGGCGACATCCTCCGGACGTTCTGCCATTTCGCTCTGAGGTCACATTTGAGGTGACCTTTTTAAAAAAAAATTTTTTTAGGGGCGCGTGGGTGGCTCAGTCAGTTAAGCGTCTGACTTCGGCTCAGATCATGATCTCACCGTTAGTGGGTTCGAGCCCTGCAACCAGTTCTGTGCTGACAGCTCAGAGCCTGGAGCCTGTTTCAGATTCTGCATCTCCCTCTCTCCCTGCCCCTCTCCCACTCGTGCTCTCTGTCTCAAAAATAAATAAATAAAATAAAAAATTAAAACTTTTTAAAAAATGTTTATTTATTTTTAAGAGAGAGAGAGAGAGTGAGAGAGTGAGCAGGGGAGGGGCAGAGAGGGAGACACTGAATCCAAAGCATGCTCCAGGCTCTGAGCTGTCAGCACAGAGCCCGACATGGGGCTCAAACTCAGGAACAGGGAGATCGTGACCTGAGCAGAAGTTGGGCGCCTAACCAACCGAGGCACCCAGGTGCCTTTCCTCCCCCACCTTTTTTTTTTTTTTTTTCCCCTTTTCGAACACTGTTCTTTCATTTTTGGCCCAGGAATTCTCATCTAGGAAGAGGGGGTGGTGGGAGATCTAATACCATAAATCACCAAAAAATTCTTTCCTAAGGGATGCAAGTGACTTGGAGATATTCCACGCTAATGGCTGAGAACACTCAGTGCTCTGTTGGCGCCGTGCACCCCTCGGGTCCTACTCATCCTCTGCAGCCTGCAGCTCCGCGTGTAAGTAAGTAAGTAAGGACTGTGAGGCCCCGAGGCAGTCTGAAGGCCCAAAGGGTTAAAGACTTGTTTTTAGTTCAAGTTTCGGGCTCCTTGGACAATACGGTTCCCTCAGAACCCAAAAAGGCTCCTCATTCTTCGGCAGCCGGGGACCACATGCAAAATTCATTTAGAGACACAGTGCTCCTGACTGGGGTTTTTTCCTGCTCCCTGGCCTCGGGCTGTTCTCTGTCAGTGTACTAAGGGCAGTCCTGAGTTCAGACCCCGGAATGGAGGATGCTCCCTTACCCTGACCTTGCACGAGGCGGAGGCTTAACGGGCTTTTGCCGCACAAAGCTTCGTTCAGTGTGATTTCCTTCTATTTGGCATCCAGAAGCGGTCAACGTTCCCAGCCATGGCCCCCAATTTCCAGAATCTTTCTCTTTCGTTTTAGTGTTGCTCCGCAGGTCAGCCAGTTCTGGCCTGGGCTCCCCTTTCTAATACCTTGCTAGCCGCTCGCTGCCTGTGACACCCAGGCTCACTATGACAATCTGTTTTACAGCCTCTTCCCTGAGAATGACAGGCTCAGAGGACAGGGGTCCTGCTTACTCTGGGCCACTGCCCAGGATGGGCCTCCACCCTCCCTGACCCCGACTCCAAACACGTTCTAGATTGTTATTATGGGGACACCGGACCCATAGGACCAATTTCTGTCTTAAAGTAACACTAACTTATATAAGAGATAAACCCTCAGATTTCACTTGCTAAACTCACTGTATCTTTTTTACTGGTATAAAAGGCAGTAGGGAGGGGATGCACCTGGGTGGCTTAGTCAGTTAAGCGTCTGACTTCAGCTCAAGTCACTGTCTCCTGGCTGGTGAGTTCGAGCCCCGCGTCGGGCTCTGTGCTGATAGCTCAGAGCCTGGAGCCTGCTTCTGATTCTGTGTCTCCCTCTCTCTCTCTGCCTTTCCCCTGCTCGCACGCGGTCTCTCTCTCTCAAAAATGAATAACCATTAAAACAATTTTTTTAAAGGCAGGGGGCACCTGGATGGCTCTGCCACTTAAGCGTCCGACTCTTGATCTCTGCTCAGGTCTTGATCTCAGGGTTGTGAATTCAAGCCCCGCATTGGGTTCCATGCTGGGCATGGAGCCTACTTCAAAAAAAAAAAAAGAAAGAAAAGCTTGAATGGAGGAGGGCGAGGGATTAGGGAGCTCTGCTGCTTACAGTCCTCCACTGACTCAGACAGACTGAACCCGTGCCATTCTCAGAACGTGGCTTCTAAGGGAGACCTGGACATCAGAATCCAGATGCAAAGAGACAAGAGCAGAGCAGGGGCTGGCCCGATTCTGGAACAAGGGAGGTCCGCTCATTTACCTATGGCCCATGGCTGCTCTCACGCTGCAAGGGGCAAAGCTGATTCAGTGCCGGGGAGGCTGTACGGTTCACAGAGCCTAAAGTAGTTACTTGTCCAGCCCTTTGCAGAAACATCAGCCAACCTCTGGTGGGCGGAGGAGGGGGGGGCACGGATACGCAGGCCAGGCGGTGCCAACATGGTTTCACTCTGGATCATCAGCCAGAACTCAGCCACGTGTCCCCTCAACTATAAGGGAGGCTGGGAAGAGCGTTCTCCACAGGCCCCTGGAAGGCAGGGGAAAGCGAGAGAGTCAGCATCCGGCCAGGCCCCGCTGGAAACACCCTCCGGGCCCTGTGGCTTCTGACTCAGCGCACCCTCCACACTTGGGGTCCGTATTTCTAGCCACGTGCCTGACTCCTCACACTTCCCATCCTCCAACAGACTCAGACCCTTTCCCCTCCAAATCTGTTTCTCCTGTGGTTTGTGATTCAGTTAACAGTTCATCATTCCCCGAAGCGCCTGAACCAGAAACCTCGGGATTGCCCGTGACCTTTCCATTCCCTCAGCCCCATAGCCACGCTCTCCACGTGCACTTGGACGTACATCTCCCCTCTTTGGTACTGGAGGTACCAAACCCCCCTCTTCTCTGTGCTCTGCTGTGGCGCTTGCATCCGTCTCCTAACTTGCAGCCAGGACCCCGACGGCCCCTGAAGTGTGCACACGATGGTCTGAGCCGGCTGTTTCAAAATCTGGTGTGCCCAAACCACACCCCTGCTTGAACTTCGTGCCCACCCCCAAGGACAGACACTCGTCACCTGGGATCACCCATCTGTGCAATGGCGGAACTGAGGCGGCGACTTTGGTTTATGAGCCTTCAAAGACCCGTGGCTCCACTCCCCCATTCTTTGCGGGATAAACCTCCAGGAAGCACAAAGAAAATTCTTTGCATAGCAGAAACTCTCAAACCTGTACAACGGAGCGGCCCCCGTTGCACGCTCCAAGAAGAATTTCGCCGTGGTCTCAGCTGGTTTGCTCTGCGGGGATGCGACCATGTACCTCTCATGGGTTCTGTCCCCTCGCCTCTCATTCCCACCTGTTCTGTCAGAGATTCCTGGTTCCCACAGCCTGATCCCCAGGACGTGTTCTAGAGAGAGTCTGTCCCAAGTGAGTCTTCCTCTAGGGAGAAGTCCTTCCCGAAGACCCTCGAGGGTCACTGCGGGGCCCCTCCTCCCCCTACCCCTCTCTTGACACTTTGGGGGACAAAAAGAAGCCAAACTGGGCCACGGTCCCCTGGAGAATCTGGAATTGGTCCTCAGGGCTGCCTGGATGACCATTTGATCCAATTGTGACTTCCCCGGTCACTCGCAGCCACTCTCCAGGGCTTCCAGGTGATGCCTGTTCTTCTCTGGAATCATCTTACCTTGCACACGTGTGAGCTTACTCCCCACCTGCCTCCCCGCTAGAAAGTAAGATACCAAACCTGACTGATGCTGTTGTCTCTCTTTCCTGCTGGTTTATGCTTGGTGTTCAACACAGTTTTGCTAACGAGGGAGTGGATGGAGGGGGGAGGGAGTGACACTCTGATGGCCTCTTACCTCCGCCACGGAAGGTGGGCTTCCCCAAACCTACACACACACACACACACACACACACACACACACACACACACACACACACTGTCGTCTGCATTTCCAAAGACTCTTTCTCCCAGGGAATTTTCATTTTCCAATCGGAGCCCCTGCCCGGGTCCCATCCAAGCAACAGCAACCCATCCGTTCAGACCAAAATGCCAATCAGTCTTGCTTCTTGCCTCCCTTTTCCCAACTGTGACCCTGTTAGGTCTGTCTTCCAGTATATTCTGACTCCAACCACCTCGCATGGCACCCACCGCTACCACCACCTCCCCCACGACAACGGCCACAATCCCCGAACAGGGCTCCCCGCTTCCCCGATGGGGAAATTTAGATGGCCTCACCCCACTGCTGGCCACCCTCCAACAGCCCCCTTCACACCTGGAGCTGGATCCCAAGTGCTCACCAGACTCCCCAAGCCCCGCGTGGCTGGCCCTGGCTCCCTCCATACTCCCCCTTCCTTCCTCTCTCTGCTTCATGCGGTTCCAGCTGCTCAGGCTTCCCGCTGTTTGCATCAAGCACATGCTGCCCCAGTGCCTTTGCACCTGCTGGCTTGGAACCTTCTGCTCCACATACCCGTGCAGCTCAGCCTCTCACTTCAGCGAAGTCTCGGCCTGAACGTCAAAGGGCTTCTCTGGCTGCTCTATATACAGTAGAGCCCATCCCTACCTCTCGTTTCTTCACAGCATGTCCTGGACTTCACAGTGCACTTTGTGGACTTTGTTTCTCCATTTATTTTGTGTAATAACCTTTAAAGTATGAGCTGCCGAAAGGCAGAGACTCTGTGTGCTGCCGTGTCCCCAGTTGCAAATGCTCAACAGACATCTATCAGTTAAGAACAGAACAGTGACTGAAGGAGAAGTCCTCGCGCATGAGAGGGCGGAGTGGCATTCGGGGCTCAGGTCAAGGGCAGAGGAGTCCACCCTCCCCCAGCTGCCGTCCCTCCCTGCCTCCTCATGACGTGCCATCTGTGCTCCTAGTGCCCACCCCCCGGGACTCAGGCTCCGCCGTGTGGCACCTTGGCCAGTAGGATGCTAGCACACAGGACACAGCAGAGGGCCGTGCACTGCCTCCTGCTCACGGCCTCTGCTTCGCTGGAACTTTCCCGGGCAAGCCTGCAGGGTGACGAGAGACCCCTGCATGTGTGGGGGTAGCACGCTTGGGGTGGAGGGAACAGCCAGGGCGAAGGTCCCACAGCAGGAGCTCTCCTGGTGTGTTTGAGAGGGCAAAGGGCCAGCGTGGCTGCAGCCCGGTGAGGACAGGGACAGAACGGAGGCAGGGAGGTCACAGGGACTTTGCAGACTCTCCGAGGACTCGGACTATCCCTCGGAGTGGAATGAGAAGCTGAGGCGGCGTGGTCTGGCTTCTGCGTTACAGGACTGCTTTGGTGCTGCTGAAAGGCAGATACGAGGTGACACAAAGCAGGGAAACCGGGGGCCCGGGGGTGTCACGCTAACGAGACCAGAGGGGCCACCGTGGAGGTGGGGAGAAGAGGTCGGATTCCAACTGTGCTGGCAGCTTTGAACTTAGAGGATTTGCAGAGGGGCTGAAGGTGGGGTGACTCCGTGGGACGAAGCAGGAGCTCTGAGCTGAAGACAGCCCAGAGACCCTGCCCGGACAGGCTTGCAGTCCCACCTGGAGGTTCTCAGCACTCTCCCTTCCAGCTGCACTGGCCCTTTTTTCATTCAGTAAACACATTCACTTCTTTCCTGCCTCAGGACCTTGGCACGTGCTGTTGCATCTGTCCCCTTGCTCTTTGCCTGGGCAAACTTTGTCAAGGGGTCACGGCTTAAAAGCACTTCACGCAGACCTTCCTGGGACCCCCACCGTTATTCTGTTCTCCTTCCTCCTTCCACCCAGCTCTTCCCTTTTCCGGCGCTCGCTGTAATGATGTACATAACCCTGTGCTTGCTAGTTTGATGTCTGTCTCCACTG
This sequence comes from Hyaena hyaena, assembly GCF_003009895.1. Lineage (NCBI taxonomy): Eukaryota > Metazoa > Chordata > Mammalia > Carnivora > Hyaenidae > Hyaena > Hyaena hyaena. Next base: position 4,660,218 of record NW_024080661.1, on the reverse strand, counting down.
GGTTACAGAGAGCAAGGCCCCTCCCTGGCTAAGCTCCAGGGGACAGGCTGCCTGGATGCAAGTCTCTCTTCTTCCCATTGAAACCTGTGTGAATTTGGAAAAGCGACTAAGCCATCTGGCCTCAGTTTCCTCCTTGAAAACACGGCAGCAACTTTAAGGGCGAGCCCCAGGGAGATCATTGACGTAAAGAATCAGCTCCGCGCCAGAGACTTTGTTCCATGAACATTAGTTATCAAGCTAGTGGTGGAAAGAAGACTGGTGTGAGAATTATCTAGAAGCGCGCAGCCTGTTTACACGATTTACCAGTATTTGGCAAGCATTCCGAGTGGCATAATGAGCAGCGCTCCAGGTACCTGACTGCCTGGATGAGGCAGGTTTGAAACGGCCTCTTGGCAAATGCACATTTGGGGCAATAAGATGTATCGCATTTGTTGTTTATGGTTGCTTAGCATCCAAATATCTATGGGGGCGGGGCACGGGTCCCAGGAGGGGCGGGAGACCGGGCTCCCCTACGGAAGCCCGGCGGGGCCAGACTCCCTCTCCCAGATCACATTGCAGAGGGAGCTTGGGCCTTTCAACCGGGACGCTTCCCGCTTCGGACTTTGTCACTGGAGGAGGGTCATGGAGAAGCTGGGGCCACTGAGACGCCATCCTCTGGTGTCAGGGCAGGGGCGGGGGGCGGTTATTCTCACTCGTCCCTCCCTGTGTTTCCGCCTCCCGGCCTTCTGGGTTCCTGCCCGAACGATGAGCCTACCCTGTGATTCTCTGGGCCACCCATCATCCTCCCAGAAAATTCCTTTCGGGCTATCATTAACCAGAGTTGTTTTCTGTTGTGGCAAGCAGGAACTCTGACTCTTCTGCCCTCCCCAAAGGGGCTGAGCACCAACCCCCAGAAAACCTCCGCCGTCACCCTCTACTCCACCCAAGCCTTTCCCAGGAGCACAAAAGTCCCCTGGAGTGCTCGTGAGTCAGTCTGTAAGGTGCCCACAAACCAGGGTGAAAGGTGCGGCAGGCTGATATTTGGAAACATCGAGAACATCCTCCCACCCTGCCCCGGACACCGATGGGTGTCTCCAGGGCAGGGCTGCTCCGGAAGAAAGGGGGAGAGGCAAAGGGAGCTAAGTGTCGACCTTGAGCTTCAAAGTTGTCCTTGCCTCAGGATCCACAGTCACCAGTCAGGGGCAAGAGCGCCTTCTTCGCGGCGACTCCAACCCGCTCTCTGGGCGGGACCAGGGGGCACCACGGAGCTCAGGGGGTCCCGGGCCTGCTGGCTGGGTGAGGGCGTGGGGGCGCCGCCCCCTCAGAGCACCCTGCATGTATGTACACGTACCGCGGATGTGGTGACGCAGACAAGTACTCGTCTCTCGCCTGGGCAGGGAGGGCCTGAGGCAGCCCCCTCCCTTAAGTTTCCCACGGAGGTGGCTGCGAGAGGGTTCTGGGGCCACAAGATGCTGGGAGTCTGCGTGACACGGAGACAAAGGAGGCTGGATGGACCCCGGGCCTTCTTGGTGAATGCTGGCAGCTGTGGGTACCAGGAGGCATGGACACCCGCCTGGACAGATACCAGCAACTGATGGCCAGTGGGGCCATCGTTATAGAGGCCAGCGGAGCAAATGAGTGACCACGATCAGAAGCCGTCTCCTACTGGCACTAGCTGGAACCCTCGGGAGAAAGGGAAACTGAGGAAATCCTGAATTCTTTAAGAAAATGTTTCCGGGGGCACCTGGGTGGCTCGGTCGGTTGGGTGTCCGACCTCAGCTCAGGTCATGATCTCATGGTTGGTGGGTTCAAGCCCTGCATCGGGTGCTGTGCTGACAACTCAGAGCCTGGAGCCTCCTTCGGATTCTCTCTCTCTCTCTCTCTCTCTCTCTCTCTCTCTCTCCCTCTGCTCCTCCCCCACTAGTGCTGTCTTTCTCTTTAAAAAATAAATGAAGAAAAGGTGCCCACAGAATGCAACATAAAAAACAGAGACGGCAATTCAAGTCAGTCATGGAAAATAAAAAAACACCCCCACATCTGACTGCAAAGTTTCTATCTGCTACAGAAGCATCCCTCCCCCTCAGGAACCTCCCCCCCTCCCATCATTGCCCGAGAGAACAAAGGGTGGACAGATCTTCCTATGGTCTTTAAGGGGACCCGTGGAGATGTTTGTAGAACTTTGGAACCTTGCTCTCAAGCCTTGCTTTTTTTTTTTTTTTTTTAAGAGTTCATGTTTTATTATTATTACTTTAACGTTTATTTACTTTTGAGAGAGAGACAGTGCAAGGGGGGAAGGGGCAGAGAGAGAGGGAGACACAGAATCTGAAGCAGGTCCCAGGTTCCCGCTGTCAGCACAGATCCCAACGCGGGGCTCGAACTTAGGAACCATGAGATCATGCCCTGCGCCAAAGTCGGATGCTTAACTGACTGATCCACTCTGGCGCCCAAAGGCTTGCCTTTATTAAGCCCTGACTGAGTGCCACCAGGCTAAACACCGTTTTTGTTATTTCTGAGCCAGGTGGGAAATCGTTCCCATCCTGCAGGTGAGAAAACTGGGGCACAGAGGTATCGAATGAAAGAGCCAGGATGCCTTGGGCTGATTGTCCGCAGGACGGTTCGAGTCGTGGCAGCCGTAAAAGTGGGCTCCTCCGCGAACTTGGAAAACTGCTCTGGGGCTTTAAACCCGAAGGTGTTGCTGGGAGATGGGAGGCTTGGGAGGGACGAGGTAAATTAAAGCGCAGGTTCTGGGAGGGAACTCAGGCAGGAGCGGGGCGGCCCCTGGTGGACGTGACGAGAATGGCAGCTCGGTGGCGGAGACCGCGCCCAGGGCCCTGAATGGCAGTAGAGGTGGGGACAGGACCGGGAGGCGCTGAGACAGGTTGCTGTGTGTGTGGGGAGGGGGGGGGGGGGTGTCTGGACATCAGTGGGACCGGGGAGGGGTATTCTGGGAGGACAGGGAGGGGCGAGGAAATCCACCTTCACTGAGTGCTGACCATATGCTTAGATACATTGGGCACCTGCAAACCAGAACACCAAGGTCGTGACCTCAAGATCAAAGTTGAATTCTGCTCAGTTACATGGGACAAAACAGATGTCTTTATAATACTGGGGGGACAAGATAACAGAACATAAAAACATGTCCATCAAGAAAGTGAAAGCCACTGCATGGGACGGGAGAAAATATTTGCAAATCATATACCTGATAAGGGGCATTATTCATAATACATACAAAAATCTCTCATAACTCAACACTAAAAAGACAACCCGATTTAAAAATGGGCAAACGATTTGAATAGACATTTCTCCAAAGAAAACATGCAAGGGCCAAGAACAAGAAAAAACCCTAGGGAAATACCACTTCACACCCACTAGGATGGCTAAAATGAAAAAGACCGGTATTAACGGGTATGAGTGAGGATGTGGATAAATTGGAACCCTTTTACATTGTGAATAGCATTATCAAATGGTGCAGCCAACTTGGAGAAAGGTTTGGCAATGCTTCAAAACATTAAATATATAGTGATCTTGTGACTGGGTAATCCCGCTGCTATCTGTACACTCAAGATTTTTTTAAAAAAATTTTTTTCAATTAAAACAAAAAAGATGTCCACACAAAAACTTGTACAGGACTGTTCACAGCAGTATTATTCCTAATAGCCGACACCTAACAGGCACTGGAGGTGCAGTGATGGGCAGAGCTGCCTCCCATCATGGCCAAAGAGTGGAAACAACCCAAATGTCCATCCACTGATGAATAATACGTATCATATCCACCCAATGCAAAGTTATTCAGCAATAAAAAGGAACGAAGGGCCGATGCATTCTATAATATGGATGAACCCTGAAAATATTATGCTCAGTGAAAGAAGCTGGACAGGAAAGGCCACATTGCATGACTCCATTTAAAAGAAATGTCCCACACAGGCACGTCCATAGGGACAGAAAGTGGATTAGCGCTTGCCAGGGGCTGGGCAAGGGGTGATAAGGGGTGACTGCGAACGGTTGCTGGATTTCTTTTTGGGGTGAGGAAAACGGTCCAAAGTCAGATAGCGGTGGTAGTTGCACAAGCTTGGGGATATACTGAAAAACCCTGAATTGTACACTTTGAAGTGGGTCGATTTTCCAGTATACGAATTATATTTTAATAAAGCTGTTATTTAAAAACATATACAGGGGCGCCTGGGTGGCTCAGTCGGTAAAGCGTCCGACTTCGGCTCAGGTCATGATGGCGTGGTTCGTGAGTTCTGTGCTGACAGCTCGGAGCCTGGAGCCAGCCTGGGATTCTGTGTCTCCCTCTCTCTCTCTCTCTCTCTCTCTCTCTCTCTGTACCGCCCCTACTCACACTCTGTCTCTCTCTCTCAAAAATAAACATTAAAAAATGTTTTTAAACATATACAAAGCAAAAACTGTAGAAAACGCATGGAGGAGTAGACATGGAAGCGTCTCTCCGTCCTGAACAGATATTTGAAAAAGGAAGAAAATAATCATGCTTCTCAGAAGCCGTATGTTGCAAACATATATTGCAAACAATGAGTACATCTTTACAAGGGTCACCCATCCACTCCTTTTTTAAATAAGCTTATTTAATTATGTTTTAGTAATCTCTATACCCAACATGGGGCAGGATCTCACGACTCTGAGATCAAGAGTTGCCCGCTCTTCTGACTGAGCCAGCCAGTGCCCCTCATCCCCTCCTTTATTCAACAGATTTATATTGAGTACCAATCATGTGTGCAGTATCATTCAAAGCCCTGGGGACACAGCTGTGGGGGAAGGGGGGGGAGGAGGGAGGGTATCTGCCTTGGTGTCACTTCCGTTCTAGAGGCAACGTAATCTTTATAAACATTTCTGAAAATTCACTTAGGCAGTGAAGGAAATCTCAATAAACCCCAAAAGAATTAGTACAGACAAGCCCCATTTTTTATCACCACAACTGAACACATTAGGCATAAATAATCAAAGTAGAAATAAAATCCTCCAACCGCTTAGAAACTAACGCTTTCTCATAAACAACCTTCTGTTCAGAGAGAACATTAAGACCCCATTGCAGAGCACTCGAAAAACAAATTAATGTAGAAAACATACACATGCATGTCCCTGGGAGGCCGATTTCTTCAAGTAAAGTTGGAGCCAAAGTAGGGGGAGCTCCTCGTGATCACTGCTGTTATTTAACATTTTCCTGGAAGGAGTGATCAATACAATTCCACAAGAGAACAAAATAAGAAGTACCATTGCTCACAGACAGTGTCAGATTGCCAATGATCGGAGAGATGAATTCCCATTGCCATGGAGCCCGGAGTGATAGGGACACTGTCATCATGCCTTGTCGGTGGGGACACAGATTGATGCGAGGGCGCCCCAGCTTCGGCTCAACACTCCCACTTCTGGAAAGTTTCCTGTAGAGACACACAAGCATTTAGGTGGGCCCTTTGCAAGGGCCTGAAAACAACTCGGCATCGTTGACTAACAGCCACACAGGGAGCCAGGAAGAGAAGCAGGTCTATAAATCTATTGTTCTCCAGTGGGGGGCGATCTTGCGCCCCAGGGGACATTTGATAACACCTGGAAACCCGTATTATTTTCGTTCAGTGGAGGACGTGGTCATGGCAGCTTGGTGGCTGGAGGCCAGGGATGCTGGGCGGGGCGCCGGACTGCCCCCAACGAGTCCTGATTCAACCCCGAATACCAATAGTGTCACACTTGAGAAACCCTGGTATAAAGTCCCCACAAGGAATAGTTCAACTTTTTCAAAAGTTCAGAATCGCATTTCTACCATGACCCCGTATTTTTTCTAACTATGTTTACGCTGGTACACACACAGAGAAAATACTGGAAAATGCACCCCAAACCGCTCTGTCGTTCAGCAAACATTGGGCACCCCAGGGTCCCGGGCACCACTCCGTCCTATGGGCTTGGCACACATCAGGGGCCCTGCCTTCGTGGGAACCCTGGGGATTCTGGGGAGGCGCCCAGGAGATCGGAATTTTCTACTTTCCAGGCTTTTGAGGTTTTGACTTTTTTTTTTAACCAAGAACTTTATATTACTTTGTAAATTAAGAAAACAGCAAATACCATAGCAGCCAACAAGCACACAGATGCCGAGGAAAGTCAGGCAGGGGGAGTCGCAGGGTTCAAGCAGCAGGGGGGCTGGGCAGGTGCAGGGACTCTCCCCACCCCATGCTCTTCCTCCTGGGGTGACCGAGACACCCACAGTCCAGGAGAAACGAAGGCGGGACAACGCCACAGGGAGAAGCCCGCAGGTGGCCTCGCGCACCTTTACCCACTTCGGCATCGTCCTGTGGCGGCACCATGATAGACGACACCGCCGCCCCAGTGAGTTACACTCTCAGACCGGCCCTCGTCCCCTTTGTCCTAAATTCAAGCCTTCTTATCCTTCAACAGCTACTCTTCCACCCACCCTCGTGGTTCAAGCGCTATTCGAGGTGGTTAACAGCCCGCATGTGTGTCTGCGGCACCTTTCTCTAGGGAACCTTCTTGCAGATTCCAAGACCAAAGAAAACACAGGTATGGCCACAGTCGTGTCCCTTCACCCCAAGGAGACAGAACTAAACCGCCGAGGGAAGGTGAAATGGGTCTTTGGACACAAATGGAGGCCTCTGCGCTCTCCTGCCCCCTAGTGGGCACCCAAGGCCTCCCTCTGAACTGGCTTCAGGCCACCAGGATTCCATCCAGAAACGACAGAACAGTTATGGAAGGTGTTTTTGCATATTCTATTCTTGAGTTGTCCCTACAAGTAGAACAGATGGAAGCATTATTGACGCCCACTCTATAGATAAAGAAACTGAGGCTTAGAGAGAATTTAATCTTCTATGGGCCCCCGCTCATCAGTTAACAGAGGACTCCTCGTTACTGCCCAAGTCCTTTTAATAAAGCCAAAATGAATTTTTAGCTGGATGTCCAATCCTAGAAACCAGCATGGATTTTTCCTCATTGACTTGAAAAATACTTATGAGGGCCTCCTAAGGGCCGAGTACTACTTAGCAGGTCCGGGGTGTCATCTCCCAGGATAAGGCGTGTCGTCCCAGAAGTAAGTGACCGAGATGCCCAGGCCTGCGCCCTGTGTTGGGAAGCACAGAAGGTGAGATTGGTTTCAGCTTCTCGCTTCATTGCAGCCTCAGGTGTGTTCAGGTCCAGTGGTAGCCGGCGTGTACCAGGAGCTCTCCACTGTCTTCACACCACATGGCAGCGGTGGGGGGAGTGGGGGGAGGCTCCAAGAGGCTGCCTTCTAGACCATTTATCTTAATACTTTCCTCAAAGCCATTATAAGTCTTTTTTTCTCAAAGTAATATACACAAATAATTTTAAAAATCATCATAATAAAACAGCTTGCATAAGGTGCCTGGGTGGCTCAGTTTGGTTAAGCTTCCGACTTCAGCTCAGGTCACCATCTCACAGTTCATGGGTTCAAAGCCCTCATTGGACTCTGTGCTGACAGCTCGGAGACTGGCACCTGCTTCGGGTTCTGTGTCTCCCTCTCTCTCTGCCCCTCCCCTGCTCACGCTCTCTCTTTCAAAAATAAATAAACACTAAAATTTCTTTTTATGAAAAAAGAAACCTGCCCTTGGCTCTGGACAGAGACACTATCTCTAACTTCTGGGATTGTTCACTCCAGAAATATCCTTGAAAAACTCCAGACAAAGACAGTCAATGCCTGTGGTGTACTAACTTCAGGCAAGAGACGCGTGAAGAATTCTCTCTCAACAATGAAAAAGGCCCACCTAATGATTAAGCGAAAACAATAGAAGAATGCAAATGTGGCAGTGTATAAAGTTCCCACGCTCTGGGCCATTCTCCACCTGTCCTAACCAAGCCAGGGCTGGATCCCGGACAATTGGGCTGCCTCTACTCCCCAGAGCCCAGTGAAATGTTCATTCAGACCAGCCAGTCCTAAACCTGCTTAGCCATTCTTCCCAATGAAATAAAGGCTCTTGCCTACACTTCTGCCTCACGGCCTCTGCCTCTTGACCAACCTGGTGCTTCTCCGTGCCTCCACGTGGCACGCCATGTCTCCTTCCTCTCGGGAACTGTGAGTAACACTATCTGCCTGGAGTCGGGGGTCTCCTGACCCCTTGGCCTCATCATACCTCAACAATAGTCAAACCTACATTCCAACATTGCATCTCTTACTATCTGATAGGCAAAAGCTTGACAACCCACCCTGTTCGCGAGGCCACGGGAAACCAAGTGCTCTTACCTGTGGCTGGAGGGAATGCGAAATGGTTAAGCATTAATGGAGAGAAACTGGGTCATGTCTGACAGCACTACATATGCATTTACTTTGTGACCCTAAGCCAATTCTACTTCTAGGAATCTACCCAGAATATAAACCTTCCACAATAAAAAATACATAGGCAGATTACTAGTTATGGCATTGTTTGTAATTACAAAATATTGGAAAGATGCTGAATACCTGTACGTAGGCAATTTGTTGAATCGACTACAGAATACGCATACAGGTAGTGGTGTGATCTCTATGAAGCGATATAAAATGATTTCCAGGGACGCCTGGCTGGCTCAGTCAGTAGAGCATGAGACTCTTGATCTCAGAGTTGTAAGTTCGAGACTCATGTTGGGTGTAGAGATTACTTGAGAATAAAATCTTTAAAAAGAAATTAAATACATACATACATACATAGAATAAATTCCAGATGGGTTGTTTAGTGAATAAAGAGCAAAGTAGAAAAGTATATAATACTTTTTCTGTAAGAAAAGAATAATAAGAAAATAAACATTCATCTGGTTGGTTCTGCAAAAAGGAATCTAGAAACAATGGTTCAGAAACTACAGAGATGAGGAGCACCTGGGTGGCTTAGTCAGTTGAGCATCAGATTCTTGATTTCAGCTCAGGTCATGATCTCACAGCTTGTGGGATCGAGCTCCACGTCAGGCTCTGTGTTGACAGCGTGGAGCCTGCTTGAAATGCTCTCTCTCTCTCTCTCTCTCTCTCTCTCTGTTCTTTGCCCCTCCCCCCTTGACATGCATGCTTTCTCTCTAAAGAAATAAACTTCAAAAAAAAAAAAAAAACTACGATTAGTTTCCTACAAGAAATAGATAAGAACAAAATGGAAGGGGCAGAAGTGTTCAATGACACTTCTCTAAATATAAATTTTTGTATAGTTTTGACTTTTATATACTTAAAATATCAACAAGGTTTGGGAAGAACTCTAAAACACAATCACAAACAATGAACCTGTGTTTCAAACGAGCAGCACTGGAACTATTTTCTGTGTATCATAGGATTAGTAGATGAGTGACTATATTAAAGGGGTTAGGAGACGGGGTGCCTGGGTGGCTTAGTCGGTTAAGCGTCCGACTTTTCGCTTAGGTCATGATCTCACGGTTCGTGGGTTCGAGCCCCGCGTCGGGCTCTGTGCTGACTGCCAGCTCAGAGCCTGGAGCCTGTTTCAGAGTCTGTGTCTCCCTCTCTCTCTGACCCTCCCCTACTTACGCTGTCTCTCTCTCCTAGAAATAAATAAAACATTAAAAAAAAATTAAAAAAAAAAAAGGGGGTTAGGAGCCAGACTTCTCACTGTCGAGGGAGAGAGTTGAAATATGGGACTGAAGAAAGCTAGGGAGAGCCCAATGTTGGCGGATGGAGTTGGAAGTCTCAGTAATGAACTTGTGGTCTTCCATGCATAAACACAGACATAGATACAGGACTCTGTGCATATGTGTGTATGTGCAAGTGCGTGTGTGTGATTCCAGTTCTGTCCACTGAACAGAATAATGGAATTCAAGAATCACCATTTTTTAAATAAAATATCTTCATTTATTTCTAAGAGAGAGAGAGTGAGCAGGGGAGGGTCAGAGAGAGAGGGAGATACAGACTCTGAAACAGGCTCCAGGCTCTGAGCTGGCAGTCAGCACAGAGCCCGACGTGGGGCTCGAACCCACGAACCGCGAGATCATGACCTAAGCGAAAGTCGGACGCTTAACCGACTAAGCCACCCAGGCACCCCAAGAATCACCATTTTGCAATCATTACGAATCACAATTGCTTCAAGCAAAGTCTAGAGTGAATTCAGAGAAAGACCCACACCAAGCATTTTGCCTTCTTCCTAGCTAACGGCCATGATTTTGAGCAACATTAGACTGTTTAAACTAGAGCATGTAATAATAATTTGATTGAAAAAAAGTTAAAAAACAAATTAAAGGGGATAAAAAAGAGAGAGCTCTCAAAATGAGAAGAAAACGTATTGTCGAGTGAACGTGTGAATGGGGAGCGCATGAATGAATGGACAGGGCAGTGAGTGGAAATGGATGGAGGCTCCGCCTCCGCCCGAGCCTTTTCATCTCCAGCCCCTCCGCCCCCTAGGCCCCGCCCACAGGCGAGGAGGCGCAGGGTGGCTCTTTTTAAGGCTGACCACACCCTGGCGGCCAGACTGGCCAAAGTGCATTCTCTTCCCCCTTCTCAGGCTGCTTCCTTCTCTGCTGGAGCCCCACTTTCCTCCATTCCTGGCAGAAAGGGCGCCACCGCATGCCAGGGAGCCAGCGCCAGGATGGCGACCAGGTGGCCCAGAGCTAGCCCCAGGCCTGTGCCCGGCAGCCCAGGCGACTTATCCGTGAGCACTTGCCTGCCTTGGGTCTCTGTTCCCTCATCTGCCTCTTAGGCAATTTGGCCAAATCAGTGGTTCTCAACTGGGGCCACCCATTAAAATCAGCTGGGGACCTCTTAAATATTCCAGGGCCCAGACAGGACCCCAGACCAACGATGCTGGCCTCTTCAGAGGGGTGCACCCAGGCTTCCTGGGTGATCCCAGCCAGTGCACAGTATGAGAGCCTGTGAGCTACGGTGTCCTCCTGCTGCCCTGTCCATTTGTCCTGTCTTCTGTCCCTGGAGAGTTAAATGAGTTAAATGAAACGTGAGAGTCATGCCCGGACCTGTGGGCCCCCTCAACACCCCTCTGGGGCAGCAGCCCTTTCTGGAACTTTGCCCAGCCCCACCCACCCTTCATCCAACCTTCTGCTCCAGCCCTTGCCTCCTCCATTTTTAAAGTTTGAAATCAAGGGATCTGGGATCACCGCCAACGGCGGAGTCTCCCAGGTATGGGCTGGGGTCTTCCTGCTTACCTGTCACTCATTCACAGGGTGGGAGGAGATAGGGGAGAGAGAACTGGGGAGGACGAGGAGCCTGTTCAACCCAACTTGTCATATCCCTGATGCCATAACTGCTACCCTTTTCCAGGGAGAGCTAACGCTGCCTGGGTCCAGCTGGGTGCTGGTGGCCGAGCCTTCCAGGGGCGCATTCCCTTGGGTGACCACTATTAACCTGCGGGTGTTACCTGATGGACATAGCCTGAGGGAGGAGGGAGCCTTGAGCTTCACGCAGTCTTACTTTGTCTATAAAAACGTCAACCCCCTCCCCCACCTCGCCAGACCAGTGGCAGAACACGCTCCTTGCACTGCAGATGGACGCACTGAGGCTTTTGGGGGTGCCTATGTTGTTGGGGGCTCGGGCATACATGCCAGAGGGGACACGGATCTGAGGAATCACGGCCGAACCCCAAGGGGAGATGAAGGAGAAGCTGGCAGGTGAGTCTGGAAGGCTTGTTTCCCATGTGGTCTTCATGGGTCTGGGAGGGGCCTGTGGCCCCTGAGGCGCTGGCTCTGCCGCTGGTGAGGTCAGGAGCAGAGCAAGCCGAGCACGGGTCCCTTTGGAGGAGGCAAGCATCGATAGCTGTGATGAAGGAGAACAGCAGCCAGTAATTCGTTACTGGCCGTCACTTCTTCTTTGGTCCTTGCAACTTTTCGACGCAGAGGCTATTCATCCCATTTTGCAGATCAGAAAATTAAAGCTCAGAGAGGTGAAGTAACTCGTCTAATGAGTCACCGCTGCTGCGTCAGAGGAAAACTTCAGACCCAAATCTGCGTGACTTCACAGGGGATGCTTTCTGACCTCCGGTCCAGGGTATCTTAATCTGACAGACTCACCAGCGCTGGAGGGCTTCCCGAGAGAGGGGCTCACTCTGTGGCTCAGAGTGCAGGGCAAAGTCTGCAAATCCCCATGTCCTGGCGGGGAGGCTGGGAGGCACTGGGCCATGTGGAGAGAATGCTTTCAGAGTCCAAAGCAAGGCTGGCTTCTTGGGTCTGTGACCACAGCAGCTGCGGGGGACCTCCACACTTGGGATTAAGTGCTCTGTGGTCACTGGCTGGACATCTCTTGGAGTCTGTTTTCTAAGTGAAGTCAGCGGAGACAATGGAACAGGTGCTGGCGGGTTGGGGAGCTGGGAGCTTGGCTCCCGGGTGCGAGGTCCCACTCCTCCCCAGCCCCCAGCGCATAACCTCCACCAGACTCCTGGTTCCATTGTCACGTTCGGTCTCTGGAAGGGACTCCAGCAAGAGTCGGAGTTGAGGCAGGCGAGGCAGGGGCATGTCCTGAGGGCCACAGGCAGGTGAGAGATGGGAACCTCTCACCCACCCCCATCCAGGTGCAGATACGTGCAGGCAGGGAGGCTGCAAGTGCTTGGGGGCCGCCCATCTGCCGTGGGTCGGGGGGCTGGGGGTGGGGGTGACGCTTTGCGTATCTTCCTTCTGCTCTGGGCTCTGCCGATGGGGCTGGCCCTGCTCACATCCAGGTCCTGCCATTTACTCACGGAGCAAGCTCAAGCAAGTGACTTCACCCTTCAGCATCAAATGTCTTGCCTGGAAATGGGAATAATGTCAACACCCCCAAAGGATTTTTTTGAGGACAGGGAGTCTTCCCCACCCCCCAAAATGCAAATCTGATTATGACGACCTTGGACTGAGAACTATCTAATGGCTTGGTGTTGTTCTAGAATGAAAAACAAAACCTTTCACTTAGACCAGTGCTGTCCAATAAAAGTATGATGTAAGCCACACATATAATTAAAAATTTCCTAGCACCCATTTTAAAAAGACAGGGAAAATTAATTTTAATATATTTACTTCACTCGACATGCCAAAATTATCCTTTCAACGTAGAACCAATACTAAAAAGTAAATATTTTACTTCTCCTGTCTTTGAAATTATATATTATATACATATGTTTAATGTTTATGTATTTATTTTTGAGAGAGAAAGAGAGAATGAGCAGGGAGGGGCAGAGAGAGGACACAGAGAATCCCAAGAAGGCTCCACAGCTGTCCGTGCAGAGCCCGATGCAGGGCTTGAACTCACAAACTGTGAGATCATGACCTGAGCCGAGTCAGACGCTCAACCGACTGAGCCACCCAGGTGCCCCTATTTTATGTATTTTTATGAAATGAGTGTATCTCATTTCACAGGACTTAGCGGCTACCGAGTTGGATGGTCTGGGCTGCACGTCCACAGTCGCCCAATCTGGCCGCTGGCTGCCCCACCTCACACTGCCCTCCGCCTGGCAGCCCTGCTGGATTGCCTGTCTGGCCTCAAAAGCACCCCTCCATCCACATACAGGTTCCTTCTGCTGTTTCCAACCCTGGAAAGCCCTTCTTCCTCTTTTCCCTTTGGACCTAGTTAAGCTTACTCCTCCTTCAGATGTCAGCGCAAATGCCCTGCCTTCAGGGAGACCTCCCTTGACCCTTGGCCATCCTTCAATGCTGTGTACCTGACCCTCACAACTGAAATTTCACATTGACTTGAGGCCGCTTGATCAAGGTCTTTCTCTCCTGCTAGTTTGTAAACTCCAGGGCGGAGACCACTCCGGTTCCGCAGTGAGGGTTTTAATCACTTCCCCAGGGCGAAGCACCGTGCTTGGTGCGGGTAGGGACAGATACCGTTAGAATGGAGACGGCCTGGCGCCTGGAAAGTACCCTTCCCTCCTTTCTCTTCCCCTCTGGTTGAGAAAACGCCTGAGAAAGGGACTCTCTAACTGTAGAGCTCTGGTAGAGAATTGGGGACACGAAGCACTCAGTGCCGAAAATATTTAAGTTGGGGACTTGGGTTGAGCACATAGATTACATTTCTTCCCCAGATTACATACCACTTAAAAATAGCATCTCGGCTCCTTTTCGTGATTTGGGCCGTGATTAAGGAAAATTACTCTTCAAGTCTGAACATAATTACTGCCCTTCTCATGACTTGGCTTCTCCCTTGAGGAGGAGGAGGCAGAACTGCGGAGCAGGAAGTGGAGAGAGGGCATCACTGTCCCTGTTTCACTGGCACACCTGGCAGAAGGCCACACGCGGAGGTGCTGCTGGGCAGTGCTTCCTTTTCCTAATTCTTTCCCAGGTGAATAGAAACAAGGCTCCGGTCCACAGCTGCCAACTGACCCAGGTGAGGCCAAACCCGAGGACACCTGTCTGGGTGAGGGCTCAGCCCCTAAACCATGTTGTAATGCCAAACTCCATTTGGGTTCTTCCACCTTTGGTCAATCTACTCATTCTTAAGGACGGTTAAGTTTGGAGACTCGACACCACTGTCCCCCCCAAAAAGATGGTGGTAGAACTCAGGGCCCGTCACCCTGAAGTCCTGGGGAAGGGGGTACAGTAGGAGCCACACAAAATGATTTGCACCGCTGCACAACGGCTTCTGAACCCCAGGGCTAAACATTTCCTTCAAGCTTTCCAAATAACCAACAAGTTCAAACACCTACCATGGATTGCTCAAGGGTGACACATTTAAATATTCACTGCATATTTTAAATCGTAACCCGGCTTCAAACTGCAAGCTTCTTGGGTAGTAAAATGGGGCATACACCCCAGGGCCTGCCCAGCACCCCAAAAAAAGCCTCAGATAATTTGCAGCTTATATATACCAATAAAAGCTCCATGTCTCCTTATTTTCTTGGCATTACCTATGCTGTAATAACCTGACAACTGAAAGCTTTAAATTAGGTATTTTGTTTCTTTTACAAATGAATTTGGGGGTGGTCTAGAGCTGGTGCTTCAAGTCAGAATTCAGAGCCCCAAGGAAAATGACTTCACTGAAGTAGAACTGAACAGAGGAGAGCGGAGTTCTTAAAATCTACTAGAAGTGAGTTGCTGTGAACTGGGTAGATTAAGCCAGAGCAAGTGAAGATCAGAAAGGTACCAAACACACTGCTCGGAAAGGTAGGGTTTCCAAGTTTCTAAACGCAGGCTGGGCTCTAAGTGGGCAAAATCAACGTTCTGTGAATCTCATCATTTCCCTTTTGCATTTCTAATGTGAAAATAAAATTTAAGATCCTGAAAATTCTGGCTCCAGGAGAGCCAAACATGGCAACTAGGTCATTCTCAATCTGGGGCTTCTACAGATTTGCAACCCTAAATTCATAAATCCTTTATAATGGCCTGATTGATAACTAATGCCCAAATTTAAGACTCTGTTCAATGCATATGGCCCCTTCCGCCTCTCCAAACCTGGCTGGCTAACAGTAGGTGGCATGGTCCCTGGGAAGGAAAATACTAACCCACCCTTATTTGCTTAGCAAGTTAGCCTTTGTAATCTCACGAAACAGAACAGTTTTGCATTTTTACAGATTTATCAGATTCAAAATACAGATCTCAAGTTTTTATTTCAGAAGAAAAATCTCATTTCCCTGGGCATTATTGTTTCTTCTGAGCTTTAAAAATAACTTTAACAATTCTCATTGGTGTCTCGGCTAACAGTATACTCTTTGTAAAAGAATTAGCAGGATGATCATATTTTCTAGACTTTTTTTTTTAATGCCCTGGCCTAAAGTTTTCTCTTCAGCAGTATCAATTTGAGACTATAGTCCGCTCAGGAACCTACAACAGAGACCAAAGAAAAGAAAGAAACTTCTCAACTGCTTAGTTTACCATGAATAGACAGAGTAATCAATCAGAAATAGCCTGAGTTTAGAAACCAAGATGCTGGCCACGAAGAATTTTTCCTCTTAATAATTTCACATGCTATTTATAAACCACTATAAAAATCTCTTTTGCATATTAAGGGCAAAGACATTCTAAGACTATGGGACTTTCAGGAAATAAAGCTCAATTTTAATGAAAATGGAAGTTCCAAATTGGTAGAAGACACACATCCCTGACAGAAGCCTGCTTACAACAGCCACGCTGCAAACCTGACCTATTAGAAAATCCCAGAAACGAACACAGTCTGGGTGCATGTACTGGCTTGCTAACTTCGTGTACTTTGGAAAGTCGTTCCCTTGTCTCGAACTTCCCTGGGCCGGGATAAAATTTCAAAGTGCTTTGACAAATAGAGCCATTTAAAAATTGTGCAGTAGGATACTTGCTTTATAAAGAGAAGTTTAGCTTGTAGAGTTGTACGTCAATCTTGATCAGGCATAGGTATGTATTACTAAGGTTCGGTCAGGACAAATGGCCAGGGTGTGTTCATGTGAACTACAAAAGGGTGGGGGGGCGGGGGAGAGGGTAAGCTCATAAAGCTGGAAAAGCGACCCCCTTGGCACACTGGTTCGACCAGTGCTCCATGTTTTTAAAATCTGATCTTTAAATAATCTCTACACCCAACACGGGGCTTGAACTCATAACCCCGAGATCGAGTTGCAAGCTCCAGATTATGCCCATCAGGCACCACCGCCACCCTTGGCGCTCCATTTTTAAAAGCATGTCGTATCATCATTTCCTATTTACATTTTTAAACTTGCCTATAAAATGGCATGACTTACAGGACTTGAGTAACTAAAACTTTTTTAACATAAAACTTGTAGAACGGCCAAGGCACAGCCCACATCACTGAACTCTTATTAAACAGATGGTAAGAACAAAGTTGGCACCCTTACCAACAACTAGCTCCAGATAGGCTGTCATTCCATCCCACACTGAGCTCCTCCTACCACACTATCTGGAATCCTTCTGGGTCAACCCTCCCAAACTTCTAGTTAAGAACTGCTAGCACTTTGGAAGCACTGGGGTGCCATTTGACCTCATTTACCCACAGAACACACACAGCACGTGGCCACTTCTTTTTCTCAGCCATTACTCCTGGACTATAAAGTCACCCCATATCCTCATGGAACTGAGCTATAAAATACTGGAGCTCCTTCTGGGCAAGCATGTCTTGTCTTCCCCAGCACAGAAAATTGGCCACTGTGGGAGGTCTCATCTCCCCCAAATTCTCAATACTTCAGCTTTGATGAAAGGCGGGGGACACGCCAACACTATACAAACACCCAACTGTCCAGAGAGCACTGTTTTATTAAAGTGTGAGAACAGATGTAACATTCTATTCATAGAAATGAGTGGAGTGCCCAAGGCCTGAATCTGCAATTGGCTTAGTACCCATGACCACTTCGGTGGGAGCACCTCAGCTGGGAGGAAGTCACAGGTCTTTATTATTTTTTTTAATGTTTTATTTATTTCTAGGAGAGAGACAGCGTGAGCAGGGGAGGGTCAGAGAGAGAGGGAGTCACAGACTGAAACAGGCTCCAGGCTCTGAGCTGGCAGTCAGCACAGAGCCCGACGCGGGGCCTGAACCCACGAACCACGAGATCATGACCCAAGCTAAAGTCGGACGCTTAACCGACTAAGCCACCCAGGCGCCCCGTCACAGGTCTTTAAAAGACCACACAGCCCCTAACGTGAGCCATTTCCATGTAGTGCTGTCAGTGCCACAGGATTCTGGAGGATGACAAGGGGTCAATCCCCAACTGCCACTTCCCTAAGGTATTGCCCATTTGTTTTGAATAATAAGGAAAATTTGTGGGGCGCTTGGGTGGCTTGGTCAGTTCAGGGTCTTTTGATTTCAGCTCAGGTCAATGAGCTCACGGTTTGTAATGAGCTCACGGTTTGTGAGATCGAGCCCCTGGTCAGACCCCACAATGACAGTGCAGAGCCTGCTTGGGATTCTCCCTCCCTCCCTCCCACTCTCTGCCCCTTCCCAGCTTGCAAGTGCACACACACTCTCTCACAAAATAAACTTCTAAAAAAATAAGGAAAATTTGGATAGGAACTCGGGATTAGGCTGTTAATGGTCCCAAATCACCCTTCGTGGGAAAGTGAAGATTTTCTGTTGTTTTTAGGTGAAATGTGGTAGAATGTGGTTAAAAAAAAAAAAAAAGAAGCCAGTTGGGAGGAAAGCTTACACTATGCTAATGGCAGAACCTAGTGTTGCCTCATAGTTTCAGTAACTCAACGAGGGCAGCAACTGAATTGTCACCAGGATGAGCAAATTCAATATACATTCCAATAAGCTTTAGTTCCTACCCCAAGAAATTAGAGACTTACTTCCTGTAACACATGTGAATAGTCTTAAGGATGAAGATTAAGAGGGGCACCTGAGTGGCTCAGTTGGTTAAGCATCCGACTTCGGCTCAGGTCATGATCTCACTGTTCGTGGGTTCGAGTCCCGCATCGGGCTCTGTGCTGACCATCAGCTCAAGAGCCTGGAGCCTGCTTCAGATTCTGTGTCTCCCTCTCTCCCTTACCCTCCCTGCTCATACTCTCTCAGAAATAAATAAAACATTAAAAATTAAAAAAAAAAAAAAAAAAGATGAAGATTAAGAGTGAACATCTTGGAGCTTCAAGAGTTAACTTCCATTATAATTTATCCTTCATGCAGAGATTGCAAAAACGAACTTCTGAGGAAAATATAATTCCGCTGACCTTTACGCCAACTTAATGTCATTTTAAGATTTTGTAGTTGTTGAAGTGAATCAGGAACTAGGATACTATCTTAAAAAGTTCCAGAACACATCTGGGTTAAAACAAAGACGGAACGATCTAGAATTCTTAGTCGTTCACAACCCACGTTCACTTACAATGAGGGGACTGCTAACTCCAAGCAGCACCTCCCTTCGACCCCTCAGCGCAGAAATCTTTCCTGCACAGCTCACAGGACTGACCGACCCCACCCAGAGAAGGTGGTGCTATTTCGCTCACTGACCTTCCCACGGCATCAGAACAGCACCTGGCGCGCTAGGCCTCAGGGATGCACACAAGGAACTCAGGGCTAAGGCTTAAATTCCCACTAGGGGACGGGGGGGGGCGGGGGGGGGGAGTCCACTGCTGATACGGGTGAATTTTATGCACGTACGGGTCCATTTCTACTTTCAACAACTTCCCTTTTGAAGGGCAAACACCCAACATTTTATGGTACTCCTACCAAGAGTAGAACAAGGCCAAAATGGAGCAGCCCCACCAGTGCGACACTCCTGCTTGAACCGGGGAAGGATGTGCTGACCACGAGCCAGGAGTATGGCTCTTCTCACCCAGCAGTTCCCTTCCAGGAAGGGCGTGAATTTGTAAGAAGCGCACAGGTACGAAAGGAGCGGCTCCCTGGCTGACACCCGAATGAAAATCATGTAGAGATAAAAACAAGTGATCGCAGAGAAAACATACACTTGGGCTCTGCTGCTAGCTTTTAAAGGACTACAATTCAGACCCTAAATTTGGCACTCTCAGGAAACCATACCTTTTACATGTGCCAGTTGTTAAAGGAGGGTGAACTTGATTACATACGGTGCTTTTATTATCTGTTTTATTAGCTGCTACCTACACCAAGACCCTTTCCCACGCTTCCTTTAAATTTAAATTTTATTAAGAAATGGCATACATACAAAAGCACAGAAACATACACTTTAAAAAAGAAACCACCCACCCAGCTCTCGCAACAGAGCGCAGTCAGCAGTTCCTCTGAAGGCTGCTCCGTGCCCTCCGCCGCCACAGGTTAACGGTGAATTTCACGTTAATCATTTCCTTGCTTTTCTTTCATTTACCATAGGTTTAACTTAACTGCTCGGTTTTGACCTTCACAGAAATGGAACCATGGCGCATGTATATTCTTCTGTAACTTGCTTTTCCGACCACCGAGATTCATCTGTGTTCACACGTGTAGCTGTAGTTCAAGGAGGATTTCTGTGTGATCCCACGGAATTGGTAGGAAGATGCCATGGTATTTATCCAGTGGATGGAAGGACACTTGGGGTCTTCCCAGTTTATTTTGGTTTTCCTTCTCTTCCTGTTACAAACAATGCTGTTATGACATTTTCACATTCATGTCCTGACACATGTGTAAGAGTTTCTCTAGGGTATGTATCTAGGAGTGGAATAGCCACAAGAGAAGTTAGGCCACGGACCCTTATGCCAAACTATTTCCTAAAGCTGTTTTTCCGAAACATTCTTATATCTGTCGACGACTGAGCTACTTGGAAGGGCTGAGGGGAAGAAATAGATCAAGGACTCTCAAACTGCATTTTTAAAGTAGGAAATTAAAAAGTCTGATACAACAATGAAAAGCACATTTACGTCTCTGCTTTGGTTTACTTGAAATATACTCTGAAAAACAACATGTTTAAAACTTAAGGGTGGTGGTCTAGCTCTCAAATGTTTCTAAATATAAGAGTGAAAACAGCAAGATTCAAAACATATTGGTGTACTATCATATATAAAAAAGGTCTATACATATATGCTTACAACTCCCACCTCCCTCCAGCAAAAGTAACTGTTAACAGTGCTCCTGAAAAGGAAGACCAGAAGGACAGGAGGGGGTGGGGAAGAGATCACTTAACACTTCTACTGTTGTTTTCTGAACCACGAACAAGCATTACAATTGTAATACAAAATTTTTAAAAAGTAGTCCCCTGGGGTTCTTTCATAAACTAAAAAAAAAATCAATCTGAACTGAAACTTGAAAATCAGCCCTGAACGAAGTTGCATCCTACAGAAAATACAGACAATTCTCAAGTGTTTTCCTTTTGTTTCATGCACTTTAGAATAATGTTTAAAAATATTCACACAGCCAACCTAAAATGCATTTTTTAGAAGCACGGAATGGACACTCATAAAACTCCCACCCTAAATTGTTCCGCTGAAACATCTCTCTAGAAACTTTAATCAGAAGGTGGCCGACATCCTGTACGTAAGAGTTGGCCTCTGAGACACTTAACTATATACTGGGGAAAGCAGACAGACTGCCTGCAGGTGTGATGGTGTAAAGAGAGGAGATAAATATCTAAGCCGAAATAGGACTGTTTATTACAACCTCAAGAAGGCAAGAAATGGGTTTTAATCCAAAATGAAAAATACAGCTGACCCTTGAACAACACGCATTTGAACTGCATGGGTCCACTTATAAGGGTTTTTTTACAGCACAGTACTGTAAATGTATTCTCTTATGATTTTCTCAACACGTGTCCTTGAGCTTACCTTACTGGAAGCATACGATACACAATATGCATACCACATGTGTGTTCATCAACTACATTGTAGTTAAGGCTTCTGGTCAACAGCAGGCTATTAGCAGTTCTGGGGGAAGTCCAGTATGTGTGTGGATTTGACCGCACAGGAGGTGGGGGTGGTTGGCATGCCAAACCTCCCGCATTGTTCCAGGGTCAACTGTAAATATATTGTGATCTATTTGAAGAAAACATGTTAACAAAAAGGGAGGTGACGCATAGTCTTTCCACATGGAAGCTAAGAGGCCGCCAGAGCAGCAGACCCATCACGTGCTCCTCTGGAGACGCACTATGGAAAGCAAGCCACCAGACCAGAACTACAGTTGAGGACTCGGCCAATTAAAAGTTAATCCAATTTATTCTCGTTAGTGAACTTGTTTGAGATCTTAACTTTTAGAAATACATGCAGAAATATTTACAGATTAAATGGTGTGTCTTAGACTTGCTTGAAAATAAAAGGAGGGACGGGATACATACACACATGCACATACATATATAAAATTAAGACTGGCCCTTGAGTCTTTAATAGAGGCTGATTATACTGTTCTACTTTTACGTAGGTCTTAAATTTTCCAAAATAAAAAGTTAACAAAACTTGATTGCTCTGATCCAATTCCAGTCTTACCAAGTAATCTTCTGAGTAATAAAATCTGATCCCCTTAAAGGCTCTTCACAGAGAAAATACACACTGACCGACTGACAACTGCTTGGCCCTAAAGGCAGAAATGCATATTTCTTAAATTCAATAAGCACATAGCCTCTATATTTGATTCTTATGAATTTAAGTAGGAATAATTTCCTCTTGAGCCTGCTAAATTCTGGGTGTTGAGGGCTACTGAACTTCTAGATCTCCAATGAAACCAGACATTAGTCATGGACACCGTAAGGGGCCAGGCCTCTCTCCCAAATCCTACCTACCTCCCATTGTGATCAATACATCAAAATGCCCATAGAATCATGAAGATGACGACGACTTCTCACGAACTCATTTACTGCACCTCATTAAATTAACTTAGCTATGGATTCCAGAAGAGGCAAGAACAAACCTGGCATTTTAATCCCTTAGTAATTTAGTACCTTAATACTTCAGTAAACTGTGTTTTCGGTTTCTCCAGATGGGTTTTCCAGATACGGAGCAACAGAATAGGAGGAACTAGCACTTGCGCTCTCACAACCACAAGCCTGTCAAACTCCACCACCAGTGCTTGGGAGGGACTGCTTTTGTATTAGACTGCTCTGCATCTTATCTTAATCCTGACAAAGTCAGAGATACCCAACCCATTCGTGTGGGCCTTCTGGGCCTCCACAATCAGCCAGTGAGCCAGGAATGCCCTGTGCCCCTGGCATGATCTCACACCAAGCACCTCTGAGGTGGCAGCTTCATCACTTCCCACAGCTCGGTGGAGGGTATTTTAGGAAATTCTGTGACAGTTCACTATGCCTATGAGAGTGGACACAGTGGCAGAAAAGTGAGGGACTGGACCAAAAGGCAGAGAGAGAGACCTAGGTTCCACATGCCAGCTCTCTGCCAACATGAAGCCATATGACCTTGCGTAAGTTATTTAACCCAGTTACCCGGTTTCTCTACCTTATAAACTTGACAGCAATATTTGAAAACTATAAACCACAAACAATTGCTATGATATATGTAGCTGGATAATACTTTTACACAGTTGACAAAGCTGGCTATAGAAACATGCTGCCAAACTAGCTGGGGGTGGGGGGAACGACCTGTTTAAGCCTGTTTTTAAAAAATAAATCCTTATTATGTGTACTACACAGCCCATACACAGAAATGAATACGTCTGTAATCTGACAAGACCAGGTTAAAAGAAACCTTGACACAGGATTTAAAACAAAGACCAAAAGCTAGTTAAAAGTTCTTGAATGCTCTTCTACATCATTATTTCATAACTAGAAGAAGAGAGTGCTCATCAGAAGGCTATTTTGAATTTTCTACTACTAAAGGGATCTCTCAGGGATGTAAAAATATATTCTAGTTCACTGTACATCTTTGCTATTAAAAGCAAAATTCAAATGTATTCATAACCACCCAAAATTGAAGCACCATTATTTAAAACATTTAAACTGCAGAAATGCTATAAAAATTAGTCTTTAACAGAACAGTCAGATAAAACTGTACACCAACACTTCTAGTAACAGTGCACCTCATATTTAAAACAGGGGACTAGTTCAGAGTCAATAGTTTTATTAGAAAAGATTAATACTAAAACTTTTCAATGACAGAGACAATCAAATTTGTAACAGAAAGTCAGAGATACTTTATTTTCACTTCTAAATCCAAAGGCTAGAATATAGCAGAGTTGTAAAAATGTAATCCCACTTAAGTCTGATTCACACAAATACTAACGTTTAATCCTGTTTTCAAAGTCCAAGAATGAAAACTTGCAATTAAACACTGAGCAAGCCACATGTTTAGGGAATATTTCTTAAAAAGTCTTAAAGAAAACAATATGATACAGGACCTAAGTTCTCAGTGGCATATATACGCTATTAACACATGTTCTGAAATCTGGTAGGTCACGTCAGTCCTGCATTTTTAATAAAAAAACAAAACAAAACAGAACTAACTGAGCTTTCTACTTTTCTATGCCACTATAGTTTTCTTTCACCTCATTTTAATGGCGATCTTCATGTTATGCCGTTTTCACGTTTCTTGCAGAAATCTTCGAACAGCAGTCCTACAATGCAAAAGTTGGGGAAAAAAGATAATTAGACAACATGTAAAAGGCAAATGTTTATGACTAAGTTGTTGGCCCAGTCACTAACTGCTACTTAATATATGGACATGGAACATCTGTATTCTCTGTAAGTTACCAAGGCATCAGCGTGGTCTTAAAGCCTTGTGCCTGCGTGTGCTGGCCTATGTGTGAATGGCTCACACACGTAACACTACACTGCTGTCCTAGAAGAAGAAAGCCATTGACAAACCAACTACTTGGTACTCCCTTTCAGTAGACATCTTTCATCCCAAGCCACTAGCCCAAAGAATGAACAGTTTATAGGTTTTAAGAACTCATAAAACCTAACTTTTAATAGTTCTTTAAAAACCCAAATTCATTCTACATGATTCATCAACTCTTTGTATTTCACACATTGAAGGTGTCTGTCTCTGCTATCCACTGCTGCCTGAAACGTCTCAGCCAGTGACTATTCCTATGGACCTATGGCTGCCTGCAAATTCTCCTACACCGTAGGAAATATTAAACACATACCTCTTAAAGACTTGAGAATTGCATTGAATGTAACAAGGCGAATAATGTGAAGTGTTTATTGTATTTAAAATTCTTTAAAGATATCTAATTCTGGGCACCACTGCATCCCTACATACAGTTGAAAAAAAATTCCATTCTGTTAACATTTGATTTAGAAGGTTTCACGCAATACACAAAAAACCCCTCTGTGCTTCTTGTAAAGAACAAAAAAGATACACAACAGTTAAGCGTAAAGATCACAGGCAATAGCATTCAAACATGGATGTGGGTAGAGAAAGGAGTACCTGGCATGAGTACCTGCTTAGTTTGACTGAATCCTTGATTTTTAATTTGGCTTTTCATGGGCCGCTCACAACACCAACGCTGTGTGAGGTATGGTAGTCAGCTGCAATAATTCATAAACCCTACACTTCCATCAATCCAATGCTACTGGCTCTCGAGTTACAGAACAAACTGCATTAGAATGCAAGGCAATAAAGCAAAAAACTAGAAACATCCTTGACAAAGAAATACTAGCAGTTTAATTAAAACAAAGTAGTCCAACATGTGCCTCAGAAATATTTAAGTTGTTAAAGCATATGTCTCTGCCAATGTACCAACACAAGATGGACTTAATACCAAAAAGAAAAAAAAAACAGTTCAACCTTTTTATTAAAAAAAAGAAAAAAAAAAAGAAATGACAGCAAAATCCCTAAAAAAAAGGATAATTAACTTTTCAATGGCGACTACATTACAAACGTGGGCAATAAGTTCCAAAGAGGCACACTAATGGGGGCACGAGTCTGCTACAAAATAGCTGAGACAAAACAATGTACCTCAAAATGTTTTGCAGGACTACACTGTCTTTTCCTTCAGAAGATGCTTTTGTATGTCTTCTTACTCGGCTTAGCTCCGTCTTCGTCTGTGCATACTTACGCTGCACTGCCAAACAGTAACAAAAAGCCCTAATCAAAGTGAGAAACAATACACTTACCTCTGTCTGATCTGAGGTCTTATCAGATCAGTTTTAATTGGACTGAGTGTCACCTTCAGATTTAATGTCTTCACTGGTCCCATTGACCTCATTCTTAGTATCACTTTCCTTTGATTCAGTGTTTGTGTCTTCACTCTGTTTTTCTCGACTACTGGACTTCACACTACTTTTTTTATCATCAGATCCCCTCTTTTCTGCCATAAAAGAAGACATTGATCGTGGATTTTAAAGTAAAATACAGTAATACATACATGACATTTTGAAAAGTGCAACAATTGAGAGATGAAAAGACAATTATTTCCCACAGACTGCAAGTAACACAGTTTGGTGAATCTATCAAAGGGATAAAAATCTGAGAGGACCATATGGGGAATTAAGAGAAAGCAAAAGGTAAAAGAGTAGGCAAATTCTCTCAAACTGGTGATAATCTACTAAGTATGGGTAACTCCAAATCACTGCAGGATCTAAGATTTAAGTAAATTTCATCTGGAGTGAGGAACATCAAAAAGCAATGGGAAGGGTATGAACGGTAGCACACAAGAACTGTGTTCACACAAAGTTAAGTTACTAAAGTAAAAACAGTAACTGCCAAAAGTAAAAACAGTCGAACATATTTAATAGGCATGTTTCTCCAACTATAGACTTTGTAATGCAAAACACTACTTACATATGTGTAAATTTGAATACCTAAGAGGAACAAGCCCAATGAAAGAAAGTGGATCTTAGATCTCAATCCAAGTACTGAACTTTGGTGCTTTGCTAAGAAAAGTAATACATATGCCATCTCATAGTTGTTTTTCCAAAAGAAGAAATTAAAGCTCAACTCGGCTGCGAATAAAGAACGAAAAAAGTAAATCTCAACTTTTTCTCCTACTGTTTTCCTTGGAATGGCAAAACCTCAGACTAGAGGCAAAAAGTGGTGCATGGAGCAAGAATATTCCAGCTTTTTTAGTTCCAAGTATTGCCTAACAAAAGATTTCTACAGAAAATGTTAACACAAACTACAAACTTTCTGGAAAAACTACTTTCCCCCTAAAACGAAGTTAAGAGTAACTGGTCTAGCAGAGTAGTTCATAAGACAGAAAGACATTTTAAGAGAAGCATGACCCTTTACAGATTCTGGACAAAGTTGTTAAGACACAACAGCAAGTCACTGGGAGAGGGATGGTAATGAAAACAAAATATGGCGGTGGCAGGGGGCACTCATTCAAAGAATGGAAGAACTGAAGAGCTTATGTGAAGGAGCATATTCAGTCCATAAGACTTGCAAAATGTACACGAAGCAATGTCCAAGTAGCTGACTGCAGGACTTGCTCCATGTCTGTCCGTCGACTCATGAGAACTGAGCCAGTACAGTGTGCTCTAACTGACCTTGTGGGAAAGTCCTCCCTTTGTGCCTTATGGGCTTCTCCGGTGCACGGGTAGCTTCAATGAAGAAGAGTCGTCTCGTTGCCCCGTAGAGGACTAGTAGTCAGTCCAATAATCTTATCTTCTGCCCTATGTAGATATGGTAGATCTTAATAGTCCTAAGGACATCCACAAAGTGTGGTGGATTTCAGGGCTATGGATTAAAAAAGGAAACTCTCTGGACAAAGAGAGAACCCTAAATTGGTTGGTGTTAAGAAACAGAGGTCTGTGTAAGAAACCACTTTTCATTGTGGCGTTCAAGTACTTCAAAACACAGCACCTGGAGTAGTGACCTCCCGCTTACTCATGTGCCATTATCAAATGTTCCTGCTCAGAACTCAGGGCTTCAGTCATCTGTACACCTAGGAGTGCCTAAATGGCTACATGACATTTCCAAAGGCCAATTCTAAAAGAGATCCCCAAGTTCAAGACAAATCTACAATGCATTCCCAATCTTTCAAGGTGGACCTGATGCAGAACTTTCTCCAAATCAACTCTTCTCTCCTTCCTCCGTGAAAATCCCTATTTGTCCATAATCCAAACAGTGCTTATTTTACTTAAGCAAAAGTTTTATTAAATTCTATGATGTCACCATTATAATTACGATTATATTATAGCTATGAAATTCAGGACATCTTTTTGCTCTATCCAGAAATTACACAAACATGCCTGTTTTAAGTAAGGTCAGTTCCATTTACTGCTTTTTTTACAAATAGTTTATTGTCAAGTTGGTTTCCTTATTGCTCATTTTTGATCCCAGAGAGTTATGAAGGCTAGCTAGGCTTTTGTCCCTGGGAACCAGTTCAACTATTTTAAGTGACATGAAGGATAATATAGCAAAGAGCTTTAATTCTCAAAGAGAAGTGATTAATTTGATTTCTGACATCAATTATCTGGCTCTAAAGACTGGACCCCTCACCCGAAAAACACATTATACAAAAAAGCCTTGCAAAAAAGAGTGGGTGAAACTTTCTTAAACTAATGTAAAATCAGTTAATAATCCTTTGTAGCAACTGCCTTTTGAATCACAGAAGCAATTTCTGAACTTAAATGACAAATACTAAAGCTCATGATATCAAGTTTAAAAAACTCTCCTTGTTTCCTACTTCTTAACATTGGCTCCAGGTGGTAGGGAGGAAAAACACTACATGTAAATATTTTTAAAAGAAAAGGTATCCTTATTTCAGGAAAAATGAAAGCATACGACCAAAAATATATGTCCACTGTTTGTGCTGGTTTTTCTCTAACTCAGTCTAACAAAAACCTGAGTCTGGCGCCCAAAAAAACCCAAAACCAAAACCAACAAAAAACCCCACAAAAACCAAAAACCATAGAATAGTTCCATAAAAAAATAAGAAATGAGTGTCACATAAAAGTCCAGTTGAAGAAACTCAACCACAGCAGCACGCATGTTGGGTGATCAAACATGGACACCAATAGGCAGAACAGGACGGAACAAGCAGAGCCAAGAAAATTAGAAACAGGCCCTTGCTCTCATGCAAAGCAGAACGGCCCAGTCAATACAAAATGAAATGCTCAAAAGATCTAAAGAAAATACAGAAAGGAGACCCTGTTTTTAAAAGAATTATCTTTCAGTAAAGACTACGCTAAAAAATGAGAATATCCATGTGAAAACATGCCAAAGACAAAATGAAAAAGTCGATTAATAGCGCAGTGACAGTGCATTCCAGCCACCAGAATGCCACAGAAAATCGAAGGGAAAGGTAGAAAGGAAAGAGTATGTTGTTTCAATAGAAAACACAGTGAAGACATACGTAAAATACTCAACTTCTGCAAACTTAGAAGTTAATTACAGAGTTAAATGAAGGCTGCACATGAGGACCAATGCAACACAGCACGCTTACTCTGCAAGACATATTATGGAACACGCAGCAGATAAAAAAAAATGTTGCCAATAACCAAGCTATAAATTCTACAGCCTGATAATCCTGAAGAGTAACGCAATACTTGGAAGAATTGAGATGATTAACCTCAGGTTAACAACAGAAGGTGTGGTCTTAACATGTTCTAAGAAAACACCAGGTCAACTGTCATTCTCACAAATCAGAGCAGGAGAGGGGGAAGTAATGCCTGTCTCCTACTGAGTGGCGTTGGTTCCAAGTAAGAAAGAAGACAGCTTGAAATGGAACTCTGCCTATCTCCAGAGAAATGTGAGTGTGGAGAAACAAGTGTTAAAATAGTCTCTTAATTAACAAACTGAATCTTTACTTGATGAATTAAATTCTCACATAAACTAACCTTTCTCCTTTGATTTTCTATCTTGTTCTCTGTCCCGACTTTTGCTCCTGTGCTTATAGGACTTTCGATCCCGGCTTTTTGATCTTCTCCGATCCCGACTACGAGATCTATGTTTTCTTTCTGATCGATCATGGCTTCTGCTTCTTCGTCGATCTCTACTTCTTCACAATTTAAAATAAAAGGAAAGCAACCTCAGCTGACATTACAATGAGAAAAACTTTGCAAAAATTATACACTGTTTAATAATTTACAAGATTAAGCAAAACTTCGCCCTAAAAAGCAAATGAATAAAATCCACTACAAAAAACACATCTATAGTCTACTGTAGATCTTAAGTTACTGAAAATCTAACTTCCAATTTTTCAAAGAGTGCTAAGATAGTTATCATGGTCTTTAAGACCCCTCTTCAATCGCAACTCTAAAACAGGAAAATTGATTTCATTCTTCATGTGTTTAAAGAATTAGTTATGTTTTAGGGGCGCATGGGTGGCTCAGTCAGTTAAGCGTCGACTTTGGCTCAGGTCATGATCTCAGTTCATGGGTTCAAGCCCCGCATCGGGCTCTGTGCTGACAACTCAGAGCCTGGAGCCTGCTTCCGATTCTGCGTCTCCCTCTCTCTCTGGCCGTCCCCTGCCTGTGCTTTGTCTCTCTCTCAAAAAAAAATGTGTGTAAAAAAAAAAAAAGTTATGTTTTAACACTTTAAAAAGAAATTTTTGGGGCGCCTGGGTGGCTTAGTTGGTTAAGTGTCCGACTTTCGCTTGGGTCATGATCTCGCGGTTCGTGGGTTTGAGCCCCGCGTCGGGCTCTGTGCTGACTGCCAGCTCAGAGCCTGGAGCCTGTTTCAGAGTCTGTGTCTCCCTCTCTCTCTGACCCTCCCCTGCTCACGCTGTCTCTCTCTCTCTCCTAGAAATAAAT
Organism: Hyaena hyaena; assembly: GCF_003009895.1. Lineage (NCBI taxonomy): Eukaryota > Metazoa > Chordata > Mammalia > Carnivora > Hyaenidae > Hyaena > Hyaena hyaena. The sequence continues at coordinate 4,630,390 of NW_024080661.1, read as the reverse complement.
AAAAAATAAATAAATAAATAAATAAAAAGAAACTTTTATGTTTTTATTTTACTTTTGAGATAGACAGAGTGTGAGTGGGTAATGGGCAGAGAGAGGGAGATACAAAATCTGAAGCAGGTTTCAGGCTCTGCGCTGTCAGTACACAGCCACATAAGGGACTCAAACTCCTAAGCCGTGAGATCACGACCTGAGTCAAAGTTGGATCTTTAATTGACCGAGACACCCAGGGGCCCCTAACGTTTATTTATTTTAGAGTGAGAAAGAATCCCAAGCAGGCTCCATGCTGTCAGCACAAAGACCGATGTGGGGCTTGAACACACAAACCGTACGATCGTGCCCTGAGCTAAAATCAAGAGGTGGGATGCTTAACTGACGAAGCCACCCAGGCACCCCAGTTAGATTAGCTCTTGCATTATGAGTAATGTCCTCCAAAGTAAATGTACAGAATTTTACCCAAAAATAACATAATTTAAGTGTCTTCTTAGAATCAATGAGAAGAGAAGCACTTAAAGACACCATCCAATAGCACGGACTTCCTGGTCAGAGCACACTGAACCTCCTTACACTGGTGAAACAGCAAAGAAGTTGCCTTGAAGATGGACTGGCTAACTGACTCCACTCTCATAATCTAATCCTAGTGCCTGACAGTATTTCCAAGGACAAAGGAAATAATATTAGTAATTACTACTGTTTAGTGCACACTCGTTATATGCTGTGCACAGGCTGGCAGGCTCTTTGTACCTGCTTCGCCTTCTTTCTCTACTTCGTGATCTTTTGTGGTCCCGAGACCTGCTGCATCTTCGGTCTGAAGTTCGGCTTGAATGCCGACTTCTTGAGCGGCTTCGTTTTCTTCTTTCTCTGTCTCTAGCCCTTTCTTTCTCTCTTTCTTCCTCTTCTCTCCGTCTTTTCCTTTCTCTTTCCTCTCTCTCTCTCTCCCGTTCTTTTTCTCTTTCTTCCCGTTCTTGCTTCTCCTTTTTTAAGCGCTCATCACGATCAGGTTCTTCAGTTCTTTTTCTTAACTTTTCCTAAAAGAAATCAAGTTCGATTTTTATAACATCCTTGAAGTAACACTGTCAAACAAGGGTTGACATGTAAAGCAAGTGTACATCAACTTATGGAATTTGATGTCCTAAAAGAAAAATGTAGAAATTCTGACACCATGTTGGTATGTGAGATAATGTTATTGACTAAGTCCTTAGGGTTACGCTTTCTCCCAAATTCCTGGCACAAAAAAGTGAAGGAATTAAAATGCTTTGATAATATTCATTAATAGCACAATTTTAGGGACGTCTGGGTGGCTCAGTTAAGCATTAATAGCACAATTTTATAGGAATTATTATGGTTTCAAATAATACACATCAGCAAAATATCAACAGGAGGCTTATGTCTCTATGTGATCAATTTTTAGTCACACTAAAGTACAGTACTGGCTGTGGCTAAAGTGCATGATTGAAAGCTTACTTTTAATTCTTCTACAGTAGCTTTAATTTTGGCATAGCCCATGTGCTGCTTTCCCATCAAATGGTCATCTACCCGGGACTGGGCATCTCCTACTATCAAAAAGGCTCCACACACTTCACAAACTTCCATTTGTTTTTCTTGGGCAGCAAAACTTTCAATCGTCTGAAATGATAAACCAGTTATTATAAAGAATATCTGAGAGAGAACAAACAAATCCAAAGTAAGTACTTAAAATTCAGAAAAGAGTTCTAATTTTGTAAATGCCTCCAAAGCCATTAATACTGAGCAGTAACTGGCCAACTTTTAGAGCAGGAACAAGGCAACATCAACCAACTTTCCATTATCATCAAGGAAGTGTGGAGACCCCGTCATTCAACTCTAACTAGTCAATTACCCATACCACCTTGAAAAAGGTTATCTAATACCTCTCAAAGTCTGAATTCCTTTCTTAGGTTGAACAGGCTAAAGGTGAGGCCTCGATACTAAAAGTTTTTTTTTTTAATATTTTATTTATTTCTGAGAGAGAGACAGCATGAGCAGGGGAGGGTCAGAGAGAGAGGGAGATAAAGAATCTGAAACAGGCACCAGGCTCTGAGCTAGCTGTCAGCACAGAGCCCGACACGGGGCTCGAAGCCACAAACCATGAGATCATGACCTAAGCCAAAGCTGGACGCTCAACCGACTGAATCACCCAGGCGCCCCTAAAAGTATTTTTTAAAGGAGGATCCTGGGTGGCTCAGTCAGTTAAGCATTTGACTCTGTCTCAGGTCATGAGTTTGGTTCATGAATCTCAGGGTTCAGGAGTTTGAGCTCCACATCAGGTGAGCAGGAGCCCCGCTTTGGGTGAGCCCCACTTCTCTCTCTCTGCCCCTCATGGTATTCCCTCTCCCTCTATCCCTCCCTCACTTACACTGTCTCTAAATAAATTAATTAACTAAAAAAAGTATTTTGGGGGAGGGGAGGTGATTCCTGAGCTCAGGAGGTTAAGCAACCAACTCTTGATTTCGGCTCAGGTTATGATCTTATGGTTCATGGGATCAAGCCCCACATCAATTGGACTTGGGATTCCCTCTCTCCCTCTCCCCTTCCACCCTCATAATCTCTCTCTCAATCTCTCTCAAAATAAACATTTAAAAAATAAAAATAGGAGTGCCTGGGTGGCTCAGCTGGTTAAGATTCTGACTTAGCTCAGGTCATGATCTCAACGGTCCATGGTTTGGAGCCCCACATCAGGCTCTGTAGTGACAACTCAGAGCCTGGAGCCTGCTTCAGATTCTGTCTCCCTCTCTCTCTGCCCCTCCCCCACTCAAGCTCTCTTTCAAAAATGAACATATCTTTAAAAATTTTTTTTAATAAAAAAATACACATTTTTCAAGAGGCGCCTAATTGGCTCAGTCTGCAGAGCATACGACCCTTGACCTTGAGGTCATTTTTCCAAAATGTTTAGGGAACTGAACTCAATGAGCATAATCTGTACATGTCCTATTCAATATGTGGGAAACAATGACCAATATTTTCTACCATCAATATCCAAAACATGTATATTACATTCTCTAATACAAGAAAGTAGAAGATACTTTGAGTATACTAATTTTCAGCTAAGGTGAATGAATATACATGGAGTAATTTATTAGTAACAAGAAAGTAAAACCCACGCCCAGATGAGTAGTCCTAAGGCATAGGCTGGCATGCCAGTATCTAGAGGTTTGTTTTTGTAAATAAACATTTTACTGGAACACGGCCACATCAATTTGTTCATGCACTGTCTAAAGCTTGCTTTCATAATATGAAAGCAGAGCTTGGTAGCTGCCAGGGACCTTCTGGTCTACAAACCTGAAGTATTTACCGTGTGCCCTTTTAAGACACAGTTTGCAAACTCTTGACTTAGGACATGAGAAAACTGTTTACAAAGATTCTCAAACAGGAACAGGTTCTACTAATTCACAGTGAACAGCCCGGAGAAATCAAAACGAGGTTTCTACTCACCGAGGTTGTGGATCTAAGCAATTCCCTCTCTTCTTTTAACTGTTCAACTAATTTCATCATTCCCTGGGCTTCTTCTACTTTTCCTTCAGATCCTAATTCTTCAATCTAAGGGGTGTTAAAAAAAAAAAAAAAGAAATGCAGTCAAGACTCCTTTCTAACCAAACTACCGAAGTATTTTTCTGTTCTTTCCCAAGCTTTATTAGCATTTAGTGGTTGTTTTGGGTCTTTTGTTTGATGCTGTTTACCAAAACCTGTTTGGGTTAAATTTATCCTTTTGATTTTTTACAGCATTAGTAAAGTGTATTTGACACACAATAAACTGCGTATTTTTAAGGTGCACAACCTGGTAAGTTTCGACAACCATGAAACTAACACCATCTTCTGCGTAATGAACACACCCATCACCCCAAATGTGCTTTGTGGCACCTCCTCCCCAAGCAACCACTGACCTGCTTTCTGTCACTATAGATTAGTTTGCATTTTTAAAGAATTTTATGTAAATGGAATTATGTACTACTTCTTCCTTTTTTTGGTCTAGCTTCTTTCACTCAGCCTACTTATCTTAAGATTCACCCACTGTTACATTCATTTTTATTACTGAGCCATATTCTACTGCATGGACACATCACACCATTTATCCATTTGCCTACTGATAGACGTCTGAGCAGTTTCCAGTTTAAGGATTTTGCCACTTACAAACAGAGCTGCTATGAACACTAGTATACAACTCTGTGTAAACATACACTTTCATTTCTCTTGGGTCAATATCTAGAACACATGACTCATCTTTTAACTTTTTAAGAAACATACTCTTTCCAAAGTGGTTATACCATTTTTAGCTCCTCCCAGCAGTGCATGATAGTTCCAGTTTGCCCACATCTTCATTAACACTTGCTATGGTCAGTCGTCTTAATGTTAGCCATTCTAATAGAACATTTAAGTGTCTCATTGTGGTTTTACTTTGTATTTGTCTAATGAGTAATGACTTTAAGCACATTTACATATATGTATTTGCCATCCCTTTATCTTCTTTGGTAAAGTGTCTGTTCCCAGTATTTTCTGTTATTCATGTATACAATTCTTACCTGCTGCAGGAGCACATCAATTTTATCTGTTAGAACCTGAATTTTTTCTTCATTTTTGCCTGTTGGACCAGCTGCCTATTGAAAAGAATAAAATGTATTATCATTAAGTAAAACACAGAAATATTCAAGCTCTCATATACCATACTTAACACTTGCATTCAACAATTAAAATATTGAATCACAAAGATAACTCAATTACCTTCCATTTCTGGTAGTCAATTACTGATAATTAGAAGAAAAATCTTAATGATTAGCTAAATCAGTACTACTAATAAAGACTGAAAAAACTGAATGCCTTTTAAGTTTATGCCATTCTAAAAAAACACAAATTAATAAACTTGAACACAAGTTTCAATACTAGGGAGGCCTCTGGGTCTTCAGAGAAAAGGGACATGTTACCAAGACTAACAAATTAATTTCATACTCACCCCAGAGGACTGCTGGTTTTGAGACAGTGCCAAACGAGCATGGCCTCGTCTAATTCTACGTTCTACTTCTGCAAGTAAGCTCTGCAGGTATCGCAAAAAATCTCTCTCATAGCCAACTTTCATAAATCGCGAGCTCTTCTCATACCTGATAGTAATAAAAATTACTATTATTACATTATTATTATATATTATATTATTACAAATATTACATTATTCTTCCAAATAGCCATTAAAATTCACATATTCTATCTTAACTTTTTTTTTTTTTAACGTTTATTTTTGAAGAAGAGACAGAACATGAGTTGGGGGGGGGGCAGAGAAAGGAGACACAGAATCCAAAGCAGGGTCTAGGCTCTGAGCTGTTAGCACTGAGCCCGATATAGGGCTCCATCCGACCAGCCGTGAGGTCATGACCTGAGCTAAAGTCAGACACCCAACCGAATGAACCACCGAGGCTCCCCTTAACTAATCTTATACACTTGTTGTATTTACTCTGAAGAGTAAATACAACAAGTGTTTAAGAAGTCAATTTCTAGTCCCTCAATTTGGTAAAAGGAAGGCAGTACTTAGCGTTATGTTTGGTTAAGAGCATAGATAAGGCAAATATAGGTGCTTCACCAGCTCTACCACAATACTGGACCTGTGACCCTCGCCTCAGGACAAGCTTCATTTATAAAATCAAGGGCTGTTAAGGGGCACCTGGGTCGGTCAGTGGGTTCAGTGTCCAACTTTTGATTTTAGCTCAGGTTACGATCCCAGGATCATGCGATAGAACGCTGCATTGGGCTCTGTGCTGAGCATGGAGCCTGCCTGGGATTCTCTCCCTCTCTCACTGCCCCTCCCCACCTCATGCGCACACACACACCCTCTCTCTCTCTCAGAATAAATATTTAAAAAAAACCCTCAGCTCTTAAAAGGCATATAGTATGCACTCATATGGTGGCTAACTATCATTTTTGAAGCTATGACTCTGTACTGTCCCACCCATTAAATAGAATCAACAAGACAATTGCAATTATGTCTTTAATCCTTGCCCCTTTAAACCAAATAACTGACCAAGGGGAAAGGACCCAAAACGATAACTTACTGTTTTCGAAGATTTTCATCATGAATTTTCTCACATGGACCTGAAAAAAAAAGAGAGAAATATAATGTATAAATTATTGAGGATGTTAACCTTTTCTCTTGCGAAAACAAAAGGAATTCTTTAAAAAAAGATCCATTTTATCAGTCTGTACACACCTAAATTGGGCCTAATGAATCACAAAGCAATGTGTCCAAGAAAACACATAAAAATTGTTCTCATTCATCTTCAAGATCAGTATAATGGAGAGCAACTATATGGTAAGAAGAAAGAAGAGGGAATGGACGGAAAGAGAAATTGTTCCTACTGCCATCCAAGAAAAAAACTGTAATGAGGGCCAACCTACCACTGACCTTTCACTAATTTGGGGCATTTACAAATGAAGCCAAATAGTACAAGAATACTGCCCTAGTCCTACCCTTACCTACCTCCAAAAGGCAACCAATTTTAACCACACACCTACATCTTCTGGAATTTATTCCCATATTTCTAAACAATTTTGTTTTTTCTTGGTTTATCTTAGACATCACAATTTTACGTTCAATCAACACTTCATATTTTGACTATGCAAGTACTATTACTTGCTGAGTCAAACATAAGGAGCATTATGAGAACTTATATACTTCGTACTTTCGCTGGAATTCTTTCCATTTAATTTTCTGTATTTCCACATTCTTCTCAAACACTTTAATTCAGCTACAGAAATTCTTTCAATATTAATTTCTCTCAAGATTCCAAATCTATCAGAAAATCAGCCTCAATTTCATCCCTGAGCTTCCTGTGCTGCTTCAATCTGGCTGCTCATTTCCTAAGCTCACTGATTAAGAGTGGTGAGCCTGAGAGGTTCCTTTCCTGGTCTGTACTGGATGCAGTTTACTGGATCTCTTGTTTTTCTCCTTGGCCTTATACTCATGTGTCAGTGCAGTTTCCAGAGAAAGAATCATGGGAGATAAATTTGCTGAGATCTTGCATGTCTGAAAATGTCTTTTTTCACCCTCATGCTTTGATGTTTGGCTATATAGCTAACCTAGTAAAAACTAGATTTTCACTCGGAATCCTGAGGGTTTTCTCCAAAGTCTTCAAGCGTCCAAGTGCTGTTACTGACAAATCTGAGGCCATTTTGATTCATACTCCTGTGTGCCCCTGGCCTGCCCCCACCACTCTGAAATTCCGACGGTGTACCTTGCGATGGATTTTTTTCATCCAGTGTGCTGACCGTTTGAAGGACACGCTCAATCAAGAGACTAACATCCTTCGGTATTGTAGTATTTTTAATTTCCTTTCTTCTGCTTTCTCTAGAATTTCTAATTAGTGTTGGGCTGGTACAATTTTTTCCAATTTCAGAATTTTCTGTCCGATCACCCAACATTCCAGCAAATTTCCTTGATTTTATTTCAGATTTCTCCAGTCCTAATTTCCAAGAGCTCTTTTTGGTTTTTCAAAAGTTCCCTTTTTATATAGCACCCTATTCCTGGCATCCTCTTATTTTTCTGAAGATACTAAATTTAGTTACGACTTTTAGTATTTTAGGGCACCTGGCTGGCTCAGTCGGTAGAGCATGCAACTCAGGGTCATGTGTTCAAGCCACACGTTGGGCACAGAGCTTACTTTAAAAAAAAAAAAAGGGGGGCGCCTGGGTGGCTTAGTCGGTTAAGTGTCCGACTTTCGCTTGGGTCATGATCTCGCGGTTCGTGGGTTCGAGCCCCGCGTCGGGCTCTGTGCTGACTGTCAGCTCAGAGCCTGGAGCCTGTTTCAGTCTGTGAATCCCTCTCTCTCTGACCCTCCCCTGCTCACGCTGTCTCTCTCTCTCTCTCTCCTAGAAATAAAAAAAAAATTTAAAAAAAAAAGAAAGAAAAAGATTTTTAATATCTTTTCTTTTCCCCCTTATTGCTAATTTCACTAAACTTTTCCCCCCTCCTGTTGGTTTTGGTTAATCTTTGTGTTGAAGGTTTTCTTCAAATGTCTAACTTGGATTCCTTGGCTGGAAAAACACTTCCAAAATCTAACTGGAAGTTGGTATGCACAGGCAGGATTTATCAACTAATGGGCTTTACCACAGGAAAATAAGGCAGCAAAATTCTTTTAGGAGATTCCCCAAGGGTCAGTACCTGTAGATCACTTCTCTGGAACTGTTCACTTTCTCTAAAGAATCCTCTTCTCTTCTGCCTGAGGAAAAACATCTGGCTGTATCCTTCTAGGAACAGGGCAGAGGAAGGGAATGGGAAAACCCCACTAGTAAGAATATAGACTTAACTCTCTTATAAGTCTCATTTTTACTCATTACTGCCCTGTACTATGTCTGAAATCCCAATATCTAGGTTCGTCCAGTCCTAATGTGCTTCTGATGCACTGGAGCAAGCATTGTGCTTAATGAATTAACTTCTCTTTTATGCTTCCAGAATAATATTAATTATGTACCATCCTTGGGCGAAAAAAGTCACTCAATTGGGGGGAAGGTTCTTTTTTTTTTTTTTTTTTGCATTTTGTGGTTCAGATGAACTACAGTCTCAGTGGTCCAATTCCTCCAGAAAATAACCCCCTAGTATCTCCAGGTTGTGGGGGCAAAGGTAGAATCACCAGATGCACAGGTCTTAAGAGAGTCCCTCCAGGGACACTGGGCAATGTCTTTTTAGTTGGAGACGTTTTTGGTTTTCACAGTTGAGGGCTGCTACGGCATCTAGGCCAGGAATGCTATTAAACACCCTACAATACACAGGACAGCCCCCTAAAACAAAGTTATCCAGTTCAAAATGTCGAATGTCAAGGTTGAGAGACCATGAACTAGACTAATTTTTCATTTTCAGCCCCATGTAACTCAACTTTATGTTCTATGGTACCTGGTGCCTCCAAATCCTGAGCCTGTCCAAGGTTCTGCTGATCACTCATTTCCTTTTAATATAGCCCCTTCTGCAGGCTTTTAGGGTACAGGGTTTCTCTGCTCTGTTGAGTTTGCTGCTACTCTTCCATCCACTTGTCATCTTCTGAAAATCTGTTGACATCTCTAATGTTACCTCTTCTTCTGTTTATACCTTTTTTGTTTTTAAAATTTCATTTTAGTGGAGGAGTTAGGGAGGGAGTGGAAATAGACATGTATGTTCACTTGAGCCACCATGTTTAACTAGACTGGCATTAATACAAAACTCTAAGCCAGAAAAGAGATTATTGTATCAACAAACCTTATTTAAGACAAAAATTTTCAGAATTTATAAAGTACCAGTTTTTATTTTAAACCGTAATTCGATATAAGTCACATAGAAAACGTACTTACCAAGATCGGAACGAGTGTTTGTGAACAGTTCCGCAGGACAAAAGCCACAGAGATAATATTTACAAACCTAGTGAAGAAAAACAAAAGTACTTAAATTTTTTAAGTTGTTCAGTTTTAAAACTATATTGGAAAAGGGTACCAAATTACTCTTTTCTCATTTCTTAACTTTCATTTTTCAACCGAATAAGTATAAGAACAGTTTCATTTGTTAAATCATATTAGTTTTTAAATTAGTGACTTTCCAACTCCCAGAGTTCAGTAAAAAATGTGCAGGACAGACAGAGTTACCAGAATTTCCAACTATCTACTTTTTAAAAAATGGTTTTTAAACAAAATTTTTAATGTTTTTTATTTATTTTTGAGAGACAGAGAGAGACAACACAAGTAGGGGAGGGTCAGAGAGAGGGAGACACAGAATCTGAAGACAGGCTCCAGGCTCCGAGCTAGCTGTCAGCACAAAGCCCAATGCAGGGCTCAATTCCAGGAACCACGAGATCATGACCTAAAAGGAAGTCGGAAGCTTAACTAACTGAGCCACCCAAGTGCCCCTTAATGTTTATTTTTGAGAGAAAGAGAGAGCATGCATGTGCAAACAGGGGAGGGGCAGAGAGAATGGGAGACAAAGAATGGGAATATGACTCCAGGCTCTGAGCTGTGAGCACAAAGCCTGAGGCGGGGCTCAAACCCTTGAACCAGATCACGACCTGGGCCAAAGTCGGACACTTAACCAGAATGAGCCAGGGAAGAGGTGCCTCCTACTAGTTTTAATCACCACTCTCCACACAAAGAAACAACAAATATGGGAAAGATTATCCGTGAGGGCAAATTTTACTTTATTTAAAAAAACAACAACACAAAAAACCCTACACCGTGATTATCATTCTAACTTTGTTAAAGCCAGAACCAACCTACAGATTAGAATTTGGAAATCACTGTATAAATTACAAATAACTTTCACTTAAGGCAATCTGGGTGGTTATTTTCCTTTAAGAGATCCTGTAACGAGCCCTAAAACACACTGGATATTTTCACTGAGTGACTCCTCTTGGGCTCTTCCTATATAAGCAAAGACTATTAACACGAAACTAACTTTTAATTCTCTCCATTAGTACTTACTCTAACTCCTTCAGATATATTCCAAGACTGTCCTAGCTGACAATTTAATTCTGTATGCTGCAAACCAAAAAGTGTTAAGCAAAATTCCAAAATATCTCCTGTTTTATAAAACTTGTCATTAGGTAGATGATCAATGCGCAACTACGACATATGAAAAGAAAAAGCATGTTAAATTTAAGATGGAGAATTCTTTGTAGGTACCTAGGACTGGTTGTTAAAGCTGCAATCAAGGGGTGCTTGGCTGGCTCAGTCAGGAGAACATCTGACTCTTAGTCTCGGTTGTCAGTTGCAGCCCCATATTGGGTGTACAAATAACTTAAATAAAACTAAAAATCAATCAATCAGCGTGCATAGGTGGCTCAAATCAGTTAGGCATCCAACTTTGGCTCAGGTCACGATTTCAGTTTGCCACATCGGGCTCTGAGAGAGCAGAGCCAGCTTGGAATTCTGTCTCTCTCTCTCTCTCTGCCCTTGCCCCCATGGCTCTCTCTCAAATAAATATAAACTTAAATACACACACATGCACACACAGGAATAAACATCTCTATGGTTCCTCTCCTGACTCTAAAAAACAAGTAAATGTAAACTTTTTTCTAGAAAGGAAATCATACAATTCCTTCTGGTAATGAAGTACCAATATAGTACTTATTGAATCTTATTTTTAGTAACATTTTTCACTGAAATCAAACTGGCCCCAGATCTGACTTTGGGCTTTATCCTATATTGTGGCTTACCCTTTCTATAAAACTGGTGATTTCTACTAGCTTCAGGGTTTGTCATAAGCTGATATATATTGTTTCTTGTTAAATATTTCTGGTTTACCATAAAACCCAAGTTAAAAAAAAATCTAAGTTTCATTTACACAAACAAGACTTTCTAAAAAATAGTAGATTCTTGGGTGCCTGGCCAGTGGCACATGTGACTCCCACATTAAAAAAAAATTAAAAATAATAAATAAATGTAGATTCTAAGTGGTGAAAACTCTAAATCTAAATGTACTGTCAGTCTTTAAATAAAATACAATTTCAATAACGTATTTTCAATTAAATAAACACACTCTCAAATCTAATTAAGTACTGCATGGGATTTTAATTTAAAGCAGCAGTTAGAGGGCCCTAAAGTAAACAAATTGGATCCCAAAGATTACAGGTGTGGGATTTTTGAAATATGCCCACACTGAAGTAGAGATCAAAGAAGTCCAACTGAAGGAACTCTGGACAGTGAATTTTGGATTGAACCAAAAAGTTCTTTTTCTAAGAGCTATTTTGAAGATTAATGATTTATTCTGACTTTGAAGGAACTATAGTGATTGGCAGTGGAAGGAACCACATGTAAAATTCATTAAAAAAAAAAACTTATTGAGGGGCGCCCGGATGGTTCAGTCGGTTAAGTGTCCAACTTCAGCTCAGGTCATGATTGTGTGTGGTTTGTGAGTTCTGTGCTGACAGCTGGGAACCTGAAGCCAGCTTCGGATTCTGTCTCCCTCTCTGCCCCTCCCCTGCTCTCAGAGAGAGAGGGAGGGAATCTCAAAAATAAACATTAAAACATTTTATATAAAAAAAACTTATTGACTTTAAAATAAATAAGCAAATAAGTAAATAGATAAAGCATCATTTAGGGGCACCTGGCTGGCTCAGTCAGCTGTGGAACATCCCACGTTGAGTGTGAAAATTACGTAAATGAATTTTTTAAAAAACCTTAAAAAAAAAAAAAAAGGTGGAGGGGCGCTTCAATTGATTAAGCACCCGATTTCAGCTCAGTTTGTGAGTTCCAGCCCCACATCAGGCTCTCTGCTCTCAGCACAGAGCCCACTTTGGATCCTCTTTGTCCGTATCTCTGCCCCTCCCCTGCTCTCTCTCGCTCTCTGAAAAATAAAGTAGGGACGCCTGGGTGTCTCAGTCATTTAAGCATCTGACTTCTGATCAGGTCATGATCTTCCAGTCTGAGTTCAAGCCCCGCATCAGGCTCTGTGTTGACAGCTAGCTCTAAGCCTGGAGCTTGCTTCTGTCTGATTCTGTGTCTCCCTCTCTCTTCTGCCCCCCCACCCCCGCTTGCCCTCTGTCTCTCTCAAAAAATAAACATTAAAAAATTAAAAATAAATAAAGTGGCATTAATTTTGGATGACTTTTTAATTTTAAAAAGTAGAAAGTGACACTTCAATAATTATTTAAGACTACATGCAAAAAACAATGCTGGAAAGCCAAGAATGAATAAAACCTACTCTTCAAGATCAGTCTCATAGAAGACAGTCAAAAACAAAATATAAAGTGTATTAGACTACACATTCAACACCAGATACAGAAGTGAATTTAGTCAGGAATGTCAGGTCATCACAGGTAGTGAAGCTTGAACTGGTTCTTAAGTTCAGAAGTAGAAAGACTGCAAGACATTCTAGGCATAAGGAAAACAGTATGTGAGAAAGATCTAATAGTATGAAATGGGCAAGTGTAAACAGATATGCTTGGAGAGATAACAGTGCAGAGTCTGGATCTTGGCTGACACTCCTACATTGTGAACTACAGACTCTGCCTTGGTTTCCTCATATAAAACAAGATGACAGTATTTCATAGTGAGATTGTAATATTTAAGTTATATGTTTGTTACATCAGGAGAGGGAACAATTAGTCTGATTTTTACCATACTATTCTTTTTCTTTTTTTTTTAATGGTTTTAGGCATTATGTACAGAGACAGACATGCCTGCCAGTGGGCTAACCAGGTACTACCTAGAATTTAGTCCAATCACCCCATTTGAGACTAGAGAGATCAACCACATGACCTGCCCTAAAGGCATCTAGCCATTTATAGAATCTAGATTAGAACCCACTTTCCTTTAAAAAAAAAAAAAAAAAAGGACCCACTTTCCTAATCCAGTTCTATGTGCTCTTCCCGCTCTTTCCTTAAAGTACTGCTGTAACAGGACTGGTACATGAAAATGTTACTCTAGGGGCACCTGGGTGGCTTAGTTGGTTAAGCATCTGAAAAACTCTTGATTTCAGCTCAGGTCATGACTTCAAGACAATATGGCCTCCTTGGGATTCTCTCTCTGCCCCGTCCCCCTCGCCCACAGGCAGGCACATGTGGGCGTGCTCTCTCTCAAAATAAACTTGAAAAAAAAAAAAAGAAAAAGAAAAAAGAAACGCTCCTGTACCCATCAAACTCTAGCTTAGACTGCTTTCCTTTTCTTTTTGAGAAAGAGAGTGAGAGAGAGCACATGTAAGCAGGGAAGAGGGGCAGAAGGAAAAAGAAACTCAAGCAGGCTCCAAGCACAGCGTGGAGCCCAGTGCAGGATTCCATCTCACGACCTGAGCCAAAATCAGGAGTTGGACCCTCAACTGACTGAGGCACTCAGATGCCTCTAGACTGCTTCTTTTATTTTTTTTTTAACATGTATTTATTTTTGCGACAGAGAAAGACAGAGACAGAACATGAGCAGGGGAGGGGCAGAGAAAGAGGGAGACACAGAATCTGACAGGCTCCAGGCTCCCAGCTGACAGCACAGAACCCGACTTGGGGCTCGAACTCACAAACTGGGAGATCATGATCTGAGCTGAAGTCAGATGCTTCACAGACTGAGCCACCCACATGCCCCTGGACTGCCTCTTTTAAACTGTCCTTGCGACTAAGGATCTTTAACTAAAAATATTAACATTTAGTCTTTGATTCAGCAAATGTTTACTAAATGTCCATCGTGGAGCTAACAATCAAGACAGGGAAAGGTGGGACAGGTAGGTACCAACGGAGGGGGGTGACCAGAATTCTTGTGATTTATCCTCTCGATAAATCTAAGGCAACACCACTGACCACAAGAGTTCAATCTCAATAGCATCCTTTAGTGAATTCATTACCAGTTAACAGAAAGAAATATAATCAATCTTGGAAATCTGACTAGACAACTTTAATTGCAAATTTCCATATTAAACAAAGTCAAACTGTCAAAAAATTAAAACAATATCTGACATTAGATACACTGCTGTGAAAATGACATTCCAAACATACTGCAGGGCTGTGGGGCAATTTGGCAGCATCCATCAAAATATAAAACGTGTATTTACCTTAGCTATTATCTTTCTAGGAACCCATCCTACAAGTGACTCAGTTCTATGAACTAGAATGTTCTCTGTAGCTTAGCTAGTAATGGGAAAAGAATTAGACATACTCTACACACCCACCAGAGAACAAAAGTTAAAAATTAAGGTAAAATTTTTTTTTAAGATTTTTATTTTTAAGTAATCTCTACAATCTCCCAATGTGGGGCTTGAACTCACAACCCGGAGATCAAGAGTCACACGCTCTACTGACTGAGCCAGCCAGGAGTCCCAATTAAGGTAGATTTTTATGTACCAACAAGGAAACATGCCACAATAGAAATTTAAACTGTTAAATATATAATTATATATTATGTAATATTACATTAAGCTACCTATAACTTTCACTTACATATATTTATGTTGTAAATTATTAGGAAAGGCATGGAAACATAGTTTTCAAGTTTTTCAGAGGGATCTGGCAGTAGAAAGGGGAGGCAAGGACAGGCTTTCACTGTTTATTTCTGTAAGTTAAATTGTTTTATAGCAAGCACGTTTACTTTGGTAAAAAATAATTTTAATGGTGCTAAATTCAGAGAGAAAACATGAAATAATAAAATCAACTCCCAATTATTAATGGAATCAATATTTAAAATATTTTTTTTAACGTTTATTTTTGAGAGAGAGAGAGAGCACGAGCAGGGGAGGGGCAGACAAAGAGGAAAACACAGAATCCAAAGCAGGCTCCAGGCTCTGAGTTGTAAGCGCAGAGCCTGATTCGGCACTCAAATCCACCAACCTGAGCCGAAATCAGACGCTTAACCAACTGAGCCACCCAGGCGTCCCAATGGGATATTTAAATAAGAGATTATTTAATGTAAAGAAGACTTACACATGTTAGGAAACTTAAGTATAAACATCTAACTCAGACCATGCTAAGCCTTCCACCTTAACACAAACAGTCCTATTTTTTTCTTCAAGGCACAATCAATTCTGCTCATTTATTTAGACCACTTCTGATCAGAAAAGAACATTAAGAATTACCTTACTGATTTTTGTTTTTTTTTTTAATATTTTTATTTATTTCTAGGAGAGAGAGAGACAGCATGAGCAGGGAAGGGCCAGAGAGAGAGGGAGACACAGACTCTGAAATAGGCTCCAGGCTCTGAGCTGGCAGTCAGCACAGAGCCCGACGCGGGGCTCGAACCCACGAACCGCGAGATCATGACCCAAGCGAAAGTCGGACGCTTAACCGACTAAGCCACCCAGGCGCCCCCTGATTTTTGTCTTTCTAAACCCACTTTAATCAAACAGTAATTCTCAATTCAACTAATCAAATATTTTCAATGCTGTCTGCATTATTTTTGTTAAACTGCTTTCCCCAAGTCAACTGAATCCTTAGTTGTTTCTCACCCTAGCGGGTCAGGCCATCTAGTTATCATTTACAGAGAGTAAAGCCTTGGAATCATTAAAGCACATGTAAATGTCTTTACAGGGGGATGTGGGTGTTTTGAGTGGTTAAGTGGCAGACTCTTGGTTTGCCCTCAGGTCATGCATGATCTCACCATTCCTGGGACTGAGCAAGGACAGCACGTAGCCTGTTTGGGATTCCCTTCCTCTTTCTGACCCTCCCTCATTTGTGCCTGTGTTCTCTCTCATAATGATCAAAGTAAGCTTAAAAAAAGAAAAGTCTTTACAGACACCTACAAACATAGGTCTCCAGCTAAAATCCTATGAATGTCTTAAAGAGTTTCTTTGGTATTCGAAGTTACTAACAATCTTGGATACTTTGGTTCCGTGAGATAACAAGTGCCATTTTATAAACAAATTCTAAAGAGAATGAATTTATTCAATTTCTATTTCTGGTCATCTAAATGCAGGCATTTAAAATTCATCATGTTGGCAACAGTCTGATCATCCCCTGCTTAAAGCCTTTGTTTCTCAATGTAATTTAGTCCCAACTTTTAACAAGGCTTGTAAAAATCATTCAAAACCAGGTTCTTGCCCATCTATCCGCAAGTCCCCTTCTCCAACAAAAGCAAATAAGGGCTACAGCAGTAACACTACTCACAATTTCTCAGGCCTAAGATCTTCTCCAGCCCCTAGTAACTCCCACTCTCTCACGCTAATTCCCAGTATTTAACTGCACTTTAAGATGCCTTTCCCAACTACCCAAGTCTAGGTTATCAGATGCACCCCTCATGTGTGCTCTTCTAGACGCTATACATGTTCTACTGTGGCACTTACCACATTGTGTTACAAAAGCACATTTACTCTCTTATTTCTGTCACTAGACTGATGATTCTCTCAGGCTGAGTGCCATATCTACTACACTATCATGGTTCTACATTTTTGTTGAATAAATGAATACGGAAAATATCCCCAACTTACAACTAAGAAATGATGAGAAAATTGAACAGACTTCATAAAACAACGCACTATTACTAACTTAAGCTACTGTCTCCCCTTGTGAAGAAATGATACACACATTTTCCCTGAAGCAATCAAGCAAATATTAAAGAAATACCTAACATTTCGTGTGATAGTAGTATTGTTATGGTCTCTTAAAGTCCTTACATTTTAGAGGTATACAATGCCTTTAAAGCTTAAATGAGAAAAGTGCTTCAAAATAAAAGGTAGAAACTATAGTTACCATAATATTGCCAATAAGAAGTGCATGAATGTGGCATTGGGTATGGGCACATAGAATTCATTATAATATTTACTCTACTTCTGTATGTTTTGGGAAACTGCAAACAGCAGTTATGTATACACACAACACAGACTGCTGCCAACTTGAAGAAACCCAACACTTACCATGTACGATAGAATAAGACAGGAAATGCCTATGTTTCTGACAAAAAGAACATTTTGGTGACTGAACGAAAACTATCCAGTAAAATGCTTACATTAGATGTCATGAGCTGTAATTACTAATTCTTGTTTTCAAAGTTCACAAGTAAAAATGTGGACAGGATTGTTCTTTCTCAAACAGCTTTCAGTGTCAATGACAATATTTGCCAACATTCTGAAGATTTTAGAAAGAACATTTAGTTCAACTCCCTCCATAAATTATTAAACCTCCACTAAACAGGAGGCACACCTGAATTTGATAAATGATGAAAAAAACCTCACTTTATTTTTTGGGGGGAAAAGGGAGTATGCATGTGCGCAAGTGGGGGAGGGGCGGAGAGGAAGAATCTCAAACAGGCTCCACTCAGGCCCCATGCGGGCTCCACCTCACGAACTACAAGATCATAACCTGAGCCAAAGTCAGACACTTAACCGAATGAGCCACCTAAGTGCCCCCAAGAAATCTCATTTTAGATATTACAATATTAGAGTTAGAGTTAAGCCAACAGTTAAATATTTCACTTCTGGTTTGAGATCTACAATGTAAAAACCTCAATTTGAACTACAGAGTTCCTGTTACGTTATATAAAATATAATGAAAACTCTAGACCAAACCTTAACAATCCTTACAATCTGAGCTATTCAGATAATTAGCTATTGATACCTTCTCCCGCAAACACTGAAATCTTCCCATGTGGACACCAACTGAAAGATGCTCACACCAGGCAGTTACAATCATGTGCTTTCCTCATTACTGCAGTTGTTTGACTTAACAGAACTGCTTAATGCAAAAATACTAATAACCTCAAAGGAAATGTAAAATATTAAATGAGGTAGCAGGATGTATGACTGAATCTTTGAAATGGTATTAAAGCTTATTCGACTTAACTGAAAACTACTTTCTCTCAGATCCAGGGGTAGCAATCAACAAAGAAGGTGGAAATGCCTGTAAAACCCCAGTATGCCCTTTCCAAGATTTGTGCACAACAGTGGTTACACAGACACCATAACAAACAAAGGAAAGGTCGATAATTTGCATCACTTAAAAAGGACCTTCAAGTGCTATTAGGTCACCATTAAAAACCCAGGACTAATCAAGTGGGTCAGGATGCTGTAGTTCACAAGCTTTAGAATGCATGAGGCCATTTAAAGAAAATCCAGATTTCCAGGGTTTTCCCTGGGACCAAAAGAATCATTATCTCTTCAAGGTGAGGTACAGAAATCTGCATTTAAAACAAATTCCACAGGTCAGTCAGATACAGACATCCAAGAACTACTTTTTAACTACTAAGGTGAAGTTTCCATTCCAGTTGTTAAACAAAAGGACCCCACCCAGATGAAACAGCTTTTCCCATCTGGTGCAAATGTAGCAAAGAAAAATTTTCAGATAGAATAGGAATGTAAAAATATTTTGAAATATCAGGTTGCAGAATCATGAAACCCTTAGTATATGCCGGGTTGTCCATTGTCACAGGATTTTACCATTAACAACCAACAGCTTAAGAATATGCAAATGACCCGGAAGTGATGCCTCGAGCTTCCACAGCTTTATTACACCCAAGAGTAATTCGGTCTTATTTAGAAGAGGCCATGTGCTTTGTTCCAGATCAACCCCAACATTCTCCTTGCAGACATAAATCTGAAATACCAGTAATTGGCTTTTCAAGTCCCTTGATTGAGAATTAAGTACAACCTGCCACTAAAGGCATAAAGTACCTTGGTGACAAGCACTAAGGATTTAAATCAATGAGAAGCACTAAAAGTGAAAGATTATAGCTAAGATGACATAAAACCTAAGTCGCCAATCTGAGAGCCTCATTGCTAACTAAAAGCAATGCTCAGAAATAAGTCAGGCAGAGAAGGACAAATATCATATGTGTGCACGTATAGGAGGACTAGGAGGAACTTAACAGAGGACCAATCGGGAGAAGAAGGGGGGAAATGGTGGGGGAAAGGGAGAGAGGCAAACCATGAGAGACTCTTGAATGCTGACAAAAACTGAGGACTGATGGATGTGGGGGGGGGGGGATGGGCATGGAGGAGGGCACTTGTGGGGATGAGCACTGGGTGTTATGTGGAAACTAATTTGACAATAAACTATTTGTAAAAAAATAAAAAAATAAAAAAAAATAAAAGCAATGCTCAATAAAATACAACAGGAAAACAAAGTTTCTTCACAACACGTGTTCAAAACCAAGGAGGCACAGTCAGATTGCTCCAGTTGTTGAGCAGGCAACCAAAAGCAATTTTCTCTTTAATCGAAAATAGATAATGTCCAAAATGTCCTCTTTGCACATCAGCTAAATTGTACTGCCTTTTTTTTTTGCAAAGGTGGGGCGGAAAGATTCCGGTTAAGTAGCAAAAGAAAAAATGACTTCACCGTGACAAACAAATGCCTAGAAAGAAACAAAATCAAAACAACCAACAAAGTTACTCGGCTTCCTATTTTAACAAGCAGAGGGGAAAAAACCAAATATGAGACAGACAGAAAGAAAAGCTTTTAAAAAGCTTCACCTCTGTTGAGTTCAATGGCAAACGCGTGAATCTGACCCCACGCAATAAATTCTACTGTAACACTTCCTACTACTACTGGTTTCAGGCAACACCTCAACACAACTTCAGCCACTTATTTTTTAAGATCCCGAAAGGACTCGTCTAGGACCAACTACTTTTCCTGCATCGCAAAAGAGAAATTCTACTGACTAGAGCCTATATAAAAAAAAAATTTTTTTTAAAAAGTAAGCAACTTTTTCTTTTGATTAGCAACTGCCTTTAAGTTACCATGTCGTTTGGTTATAACCGCCAGCTAAGTAAAATTAAAATCTACACCTCCTCTTCAGGTAAGATCCAACATAAAACATTACACTCCATGTTCAAAACACCTGAAATAGACTGTGGTATCTGCAGAGAGTCAGTTACGTAGAATCGTGGAAAGTGAACAGAACTATAAAGCTTAGGTTCAGTTTCGCCACTCAACTTGCCAGAGACCTTGGGTAGCCTCTCAAGTCTCACCTCTGAAAATGGGATTGTAACATTTACCCTTTACTCACAAGGTTAAAATGACCAAATGACTTGTATTCAAGTAGAATTAACAGCGTTTTATTAGTTGCAGGTGTACAATATAATGATTCAACAATTCTACGTTTCTCACTGCCCATCAAGATACGTGTGCTCTTATCAAATGACTTTTATGTGAAGGAAAAAATCCTGACAACCATCTACACGAAGGGCTTACTAAGACGTACTGCTATCCAACAGTATCTATCATCATGATAACCCCTACCAAGTTATGACCTCTTAAAATTGTATTTCCTCATATAAGCGTCGAAACTGAACTACTACTAAATGAATACCGTGCCGCGGCTTTTACCGCTGATCCTGGCCAGAAATTGCGGTCTTAAATACGACGCTCAACCCAAATAACGGAAAAATCTGCCCTTTTCCCTATTTTATAAGGGGATGAACACTCCGGAGACTCTGGATGTAATAAAATCCTTTCCCGCGTTTCCCTGCCTCATTACGGCGCTTTTCAATTCTGCCAAGGGCCCTCCCCGACTTCCTTGGTACTAAAACAACACAACAAAAACAAATCATCGCTCATCCTCGGACCCAGGCGGGCTCCTCCCTCCCGCCACAGAATCAGAGACACTCGTCCCTGGCGCGGCCCGCGGCCCAAATCGCGCCGCGGGGCCGCACGGGGCCCCGGCCCGCGCCGCTCCCCTCCCCCACGGCACCCGGGCACAGACCCAAGGCCCGCGGGACTTACGCTCTCGTGGTCCCACCGCACGTTGCTGCGCTTCTCGTCCGGGGCGAGGTTTCGGTCCCGGCCCATTAACTCATCCAACAACTGCGCGGCCGAAATCATGGTGCTCTTCTCGGGCGGCTGCTCCCACCAGCCCTGGCACCCGCTAAAGAAAACGCCGGCGACACAGTCGCCAATCCTCCCCGGCCTGCTCGCAGGCCGAAAAGCCTCCTCTGAAGAGGAGCCGATAAGACAAAATGGCCGCCGCGCGGGCGCCCTCCCAGCATGCCGTGCGCGCGCGTGCGCCCGCGCGGACACGCCCAGGCCTAGGAGGTGTGGACGGGCCCGCTTCCGCCGGCGCGGGGGCGGAGCCTGCCAAGGCCGGGCCTGGACTCCGCCCCTGCCCCGTGGCACCGCCCCACCTGGCGCCCAGCGGATCTGACGGTCACGCAGCAACACAGCGCCGCACGCCTCCTTCCCCAGGCGCTCGTCTTCTCTGAGCTCTTTCGCGGGAAGAATGGGAGGTTACGTGTAGAAACCTGGACTCCGCTCCGATATGGAGAAAGGGGCAGTGTCTCCCTTCGCACCACGCGGTGCAGTGGGTACATCTTCCAGTGGAGGAAGCTGAAGACCTGCACTCCGATTCCGTGTTCCGATTCCCGCGTCCCTTGTCACTGCGCTCGCCGCCTCTGGTCATCCCGCCCCGATTCCCCTGATCAGGCAGAGTGTGGAGATTCGGTAATGCACCTGATGACCTGCCGGTCGAATTTTTAAAAATTTCTCACCTCGTCAACAACAGTAGTTACCGTGTGCCAGGTAAGCTCTTGAAGCTTGAAGCTAACGTCTGAACCTTTCAGATACAGTCCCTGTTCCCCCAGACCTTGAGGATTATTGGGGGAGACGGTCACTAAAGAAATAACATGAAATCCGCCAGTATGGATTGCGGTAAGTACTCCATCACAGTTCAGGGTATGGACTCTGAAGCCACATCAACCCAGCTCTGCCACTCAGTGTCTCCTTTTCCCCATCCGAAAAATGGGATTAATAATGGTCCTGTTAAAAAGAAAAAACAGACCCCAAAATGGAGTCACTGTTGATAAATCCCACTAAGAATGTGTAACTTTTAGCCTCTCCCAGGAGTAGAATTTAAACCAACAAATCTGGAATTTCCTGACCTGCACTGAGCCACCCAGGTGCCCTGAGCCTTCTACGTAAAAAACAAAAAAAAAGAAGAAAGAAAAGGGACGGCTGGGTGGCTTGGGTGGGTGGCTCAGTCAGTTGAGCGTCTGGCCCTTGATTTCACCTCAGGCCACGATCTCATGGTTTGTGGGTTCCAGCCCCACAGGATAGGAGCTGGCAGCTCAGAGCCTGCTTGGGATTCTCACTCTCCTCTCTCCTGTCCCTCCCCCACTGGAGTCACAACCTCTCAAACCTAAAGAAATAAACGTTAAAAACAGAAAAAAGAAAAGTATCCATTGGATTTTACAGTGGGGAGCCAGATTGGAATGGATTGAAGAATGAAAAGGAAATTAGGAAGTTAAATGGTGATTGGACAACTCATTTTAAGAAGGGAAGGGGTTAAAGGAGGGGAGAACTGAAAGGAGCTATGGGCCAACGAAGGCTTTTTTAATATGGGAAATTAGAATATGTTTAATGTCAGAGCAAGAGGTGGAAGATAAAAGTTGTAAGGTTTTTTTTTTTAGTGTTTTTAATGTTTATTTTTGAGGGAGAGAGACAGAGCGCGAGCAGGGGAGGGGCAGAGAGGGGGAGACACAGAATCTGAAGCAGGCGTCAGGCTCCGAGCTGTCAGCTGTCAGCATAGAGCCCAATCTGGGACTCAAACTCACGAACTGTGAGATCATGACCGAGCGGAAGTCGGACATTTGACCAACTGAGCCACCCAGGCACCCAAAAGTTGTAAGTTCTTAAGAAGGTAGCGCCTGGGTGGCTCAGTCGGTTAAGCGTCAGACTTTGGCTCAGGTCCTAATCTCACAATTTGTGGGTTTGAGCCCCGCATTGGGCTACCTGCTGTCAGCACAGAGCCCACTTCGGATCTTCTGTCCCCCTCTCCCTCTGCCCCTGCCCACTCAAGCTCTCTGTCTGTCTCTCTCAAAATAAATAGATAAACTTAAAAAAAAAAAAAAAAGGGGGGGGCGCCTGGGTGGCTTAGTCGGTTAAGCGTCCGACTTTCGCTTAGGTCATGATCTCGCGGTTCGTGGGTTTGAGCCCCGCGTCGGGCTCTGTGCTGACTGCCAGCTCGGAGCCTGGAGCCTGTTTCAGAGTCTGTGACTCCCTCTCTCTCTGACCCTCCCCTGTTCACGCTGTCTCTCTCGCTCTCTCCTAGAAATAAATAAAACATTTAAAAAAAAAAAAAAGGAATGTGGTAGTGGAACTCTTCTCTGCTAGATGGAATATTGCCCAATTCATGACTCCTTTAAAAAATTTTTTTTAAATTTTTTTAACGTTTTATTTATTTCTAGGAGAGAGAGAGAGAGAGACAGCGTGAGCAGGGGAGGGTCAGAGAGAGAGGGAGTCACAGACCGAAACAGGCTCCAGGCTCTGAGCTGGCAGTCAGCACAGAGCCCGACACGGGGCTCGAAGCCACGAACCGCGAGATCATGACCTAAGCAAAAGTCGGACGCTTAACCGACTAAGCCACCCAGGCGCCCCTCTTTAAAATTTTTTTAATGTTTTATTATTTCTGAGAGAGAGACACACACACAGTGTGAGCAGGGGAGAGTCAGAGAGAAAGGGAGACACAGAATCCAAAGCAGGCTTTAGGCTCCGAGCTGGTTGTCAGCACAGAGCCCGATGCAGGGATCAAACCCACAAACTGTGAGATCATGACCTAAGCTGAAGTCGGACACTTAACCGACTGAGCCACCCAGGCGCCCCTCATGACTCATTTAATAGAGCCAATTAGATCTTTCAAGTTAAAAAAAAAAAAAAAGATGATGATGGTGATATAGGCTTCAGGACATATTTGTAGCTTATTGCCTTTGCTACAAGAAAGGACCCTTTCTTTCTACGCTGAAACAAGAAAAAAGGCACCATCAGTTTGTAGATGTAGCAGTGAGATGAGAGAGTTCTCAGGTGCCAATGGCTACTCCTTGCTCAATGAAGCATTAAAAAAATTTTTTTTTAATGTTTATTTTTGAGAAAGAGAGAGAGACAAAATGCGAGCTGGGGAGGGGCACAGAAACAGGGACAGAATCCGAAGCAGGCTCCCGGTTCCAAGCTGTCAGCACGGAGCCCGACGCGGGGCTAGAACCCACAACCGAGAGATCATGACCCGAGCCGAAGTCAGACACTAAAGCGACTGAGCCACCCAGGAGTCCCTCAATGAAGCATTTTTTTTGAAGGCTCACCACTGCCACTACCACCAGAAGTGGGAAGGGAGGCAGTATAGATCTTGAACCTCGAAGAGTTCTTATAAAACCTGAATGCAGGTGCACCTGGGTGGCTCAGGCAGTTAGGCATCTGACTTCCACTCAGGTCATGATCCCACGGGTCGGGAGTTCGAACCCCACATCAGGCCCTGTGCTGACAGCCCCAAGCCTGGAACCTGCTTCGGATTCTGTGTCTCCGTCGCTCTCTGCCCCCACCCCCGCTTGCGCTCTGTCTCTCAAAAATGAATAAACGTTCAAAAAATAAATAAGATCGGGGCGCCTGGGTGGCTTAGTCGGTTAAGCGTCCGACTTTCGCTTGGGTCATGATCTCGCGGTTCATGGGTTCAAGCCCCGCGTCGGGCTCTGTGCTGACTGCCAGCTCAGAGCCTGGAGCCTGTTTCAGAGTCTGTGACTCCCTCTCTCTCTGACCGTCCCCTGCTCACGCTGTCTCTCTCTCTCCTAGAAATAAATTAAAATAAAATAAAATAAAAACATTAAAAAATAAATAAGATAAAATAAAACCTGAATGCAAAGTTCCAGCCTCTACTCACTAAAACTTTGAAATCGAATTTCCTCGTTCTTTCCAGCTTTACTGATATGTGCTCTGTGCCAGGAACTGGATTAACAGCTGGGAATGCCGAGACAATTGTAGAAGACCCTTTTCCCAGGGAGCTCCTGATCAATGGAAGACCAAAAAAATAAAAATAAATAAAAATTAAAAAATCAAGAAATAATAACTTGAAATGAAAATACTAAATGCCTTTGGATTTTATCCGGTCATACCCTCAGCAAGTCTTACACTACATACAACCCTGTTGCCCAGACCTCTAAGAGCGGATACCATTCCATGTGTATTCCAAGAACGGAT
Source organism: Hyaena hyaena (assembly GCF_003009895.1). Lineage (NCBI taxonomy): Eukaryota > Metazoa > Chordata > Mammalia > Carnivora > Hyaenidae > Hyaena > Hyaena hyaena. The sequence continues at coordinate 4,605,083 of NW_024080661.1, read as the reverse complement.
AATGGATTCATTCATCTATCCTGCATTAATTCAGCCAGCACCGGTATCGTCCGTTTCAGACTCAGGGACTCAGAAAGAAAAGTAGTCTATTAACATCACAGTGCCCAGTGGTCTCCAGACCCCATTCCATACATCCTACTAAGGGAAAGTATTAATAGACTTAATTGTGTCCCTCTCTCCCTTACATTCATATGTTGAAGTTCTAATCCCCGGTATCTCATAACGTGACTATGTTTGATGATGAACGTTTATTTTTTTTTAATGTTTTATTTATTTCTGAGAGAGAGAGACAGCATGAGCAGGGGAGGGTCAGAGAGAGAGGGAGACACAGAATCTGAAGCAGACTCCAGGCTCTGAGCCAGTTGTCAGCACAGAGCCCGACGTGGGGCTTGAACCCACAAACTGTGAGATCATGACCTGAGCCAAAGTCGACCACTTAACCGACTGAGCCACCCAGGCGCCCCTGATAATGATGATGAACGCTTAAAGAGGTGATTAAGTTAACGGCGCGCCTGGGTGGCTCAGTTGGTTAAGCGTCTGACTTTGGCTCAGTGCACAGTCTCACGGTTTGTGAGATCGAGCCCCGCGTCAGGCTTTGTGCTGACAGCCCCGAGCCTGAAGTCTGCTTCAGATTCTGTGTCTCCCTCTCTCTATGCTCCTCCTCCGCTTGCGTGTGCGCTCTCTCTCTCTAAAAAATAAACATTAAAAAAAATCTTTAAAAAAATAAAGAAGTGATTAAGTTAAAATGAGACTGTTGGGGAATGGAGGGCTGGGGAATCCGATATACCTGGTGTCCTTATAAGAAGAGGTTTGAACAAAGAGACCTTAAGAGGCACACACAGAGGGGAGACAGCCATCTGCAAGCCAAGGACAGAGGCCCCAGGAGACACCAAACTTGCTGACACCTTAATCTTAGACTTTCCACCTCCAGAACCATGAGAGAATAAATTCCTCTTGTTTAAACCAACCAATCTGGTATTTTGTGATGGCTGCTCCAGTGAACTAACATGGAAAGGAAACGAGTTACTACAGGTCTCCTAACTGCTTCCCAGTTTCCAGTGCGCCTCCCCCCCCCAGGATGCCGTCCGCCCCCTGCTCTGCTGCCTCAGGCATCTTAATGTCAATCCAGTCCTGTCTCTTTCCCGTTCATAGTTCTTCTATGGCTCCCTATCACCCCCACTCAGAAACCACAAGGTCACCCATGATCTTGACCTGTCTCTAACTTCATCTGTTACTGCTCCCCCACACCTTCTACACCCCAGCTCCCTACCTCATTACACTACATTCCACTGCTCTGGGCAAGGATGCTCTTCCCTCACTCCAGCCGTTACCGCCCATCTTTCTCAGCTCCCAGCCCAAGCATCACCAGCTCCCTGAAGCCAACCTGGAGCCTCCTTCTTCACCTGCCACACACAACGGAGCACCCTCTTTTCTGTGCCGCGATGTTACCACACACACACTTGCACATTTTGAGGTTGGCCACACAATATTGCAAATATGAGTCTTTCCCTTTAAAACGAAAGTTCTTTTTGGTGATACGCCATTTTGTATTCATCCCTGTATTCCCAGATTCCCACAGAGGATCTAATACATAGGAAGTAGCTCCTGTTCACTCCCAACTCCATGATAGTCTGGCTGTCATCCTGACCGCTCTATTGCAACTTCCTTCTCCAAGGCCACCAGCAGTCTCCTCGGGGCTAAATCTATTCCACACGTTTCCAGTCCTTTCTTTCTTGCCCTATCTGCAGCATTTGGCCCTGGGGTTTCTCCAAATTTCCCCATTCCTTTGCTTTTTCCTCCTCTTCATCTCACTCGTGGATTCTCTCCTGCCCATCATTACAATGTTGAGTGTTCTTTGGGGGCTCTGTCTTTGGCTGTCTATTCAACACACTCCGCTGGGGCTATCTCTTCCTTTTCCATGACCTCATTTGGCACCTTGTACTGATGATGAGCAAATCCAAATCACCAGCCCAGAACTCCTTTCTAAATGTCACGCTGTCACACTCCTATACACAACTCATCACGGGCATCTCTATTTAAATGAAAACCAGGGGCACCTGGGTGGCTCAGTGTGTTAAGCATCCGACTCTTGATCTCACCCCAGGTCATGATCTCCAGGTTCGTGAGATTGAGCCCTGAGTCGGTCTTTGTGCTGACAGTGCAGAGCCTGCTTGGGAGTCTCTCCCTCTCTGTCTGCCCTTCCCCTGCTCGTTTTTCAGCCCATTTAAAATTAAATTTAAATTTAAAAAATTTAAAAAAGGAAGAAAATCAAAAAAGAAAGCACAGGTTCTGGGGTCAAACTGTGTGAGTTCAAAGCCTTGCTCTATCACTGAGCTGTATCATGTTGGGCAAGTTACTTAACCTCTCTGTGCCTCAGATAATCATGATGGACCTACCTTTATGGGGTTGTTGTGAGAGTTAACTGAGATAATCCGCGTACAGCACTTAGGGTAGTACCTGGCAATGCGTAAATGTTGGTAGAAGCAGTAATTAAAGGTCGACAGAAAGCTCAACTCAGGAGATTCAAGTGAATTCATCGCCATACCTGAAACCTGTTTCTTCCTTCTTTGACTCAAATCTCAGTAAATGGCACCATAATCTCCCCAGCCAGAAACCTGGGTGTTATCCTTCTTTCCTGACCACCACTGCCCTCCCATCCTAACAGGCGCTCTTGATTGAACCTTATCGTAATGTACCTACGAGCTACTGAGCGTTTCCAGCGTCCAGACTTTACACACTCATTCAATCCGCAGAACGATTGATCCTGCAAAGTAGATGCTATTATTATCATCCCTATTTGCAGATGCAGAATTTGAGGCACAGAAAGGTTAAATAACTCATCTAAGATGATATGAGTGGCGAAAGCTGAGATGCAAATACATGCCGGCTGGTTTTAATCTTCCTGTTCACAAACACCGCACCATATGCCATACTGCCTCTATTGTAAGACTTCTCGCATTCTACTGTTTGCCTCGTTTCCCCTGCTAGACTGTCTGTCCTTGGAAACCAGTGACTCTCATTTTGTTTACAGCAATACCTTCAGTGACTAGAATAGTTCCTGGCAAACAATGCATGCTTAGTAAACCCAGTAAGCAAGAGGTGAGGCGAAGTATAGACAAATGGAAGTAAAAGAATAGCTATCAGGTTGCATTCAGTTGTGGCCAGTGTTAAAGATTTAGTTTGTGGAAAAAGCTGGTTTGTTTGTTTTTTTAAGTTTATTTATTTATTTTGAGAGAGCGCAAGAAGGGTAGAGGCAGAAAGAGAGGGAGAGAGAGAATCCCAGACAGGCTCCACGCTGTCAGTGCAGAGCCCAACTCGGTGCTCAACCCCACAAACCATGAGATCATGACCTGAGCTGAAATCAAGAGCTGGGTGCTTAGGGACGCCTGGGGGGCTCAGTCGGTTGGGCATCTGACTTCAGCTCAGGTCTTGATCTCATGGCTTGTGAGCTCGAGCCCTGCGTTGGGCTCTGAGCTGACAGCTCAGAGCCTGGAGCCTGCTTCAGATTCTGTGCCTCCCTCTCTCGCTCTGCCTCTCTCTCTCTCTCTCTCTCAAGAATAAATAAAACATTTTAAAAAAATTTAAGAATTGGATGCTTAACTGACTGAGCCACCCACACACCCCAAGTGTTTTTTATGTTAGGATAACAAGGAAGCAGATTGGAGTCCAAGATAAGCAAAGGTTGAGTTTAAGAAGATATTAATATCTACTGATTTAACAGTTACAGTGGGGCACGTGCCCTAATCCTCTTAAGAAAGGATTCACAGACTTTGTTGTGCTGTCACTGCCATTTTTTAAAACGGCTTTTTAATGATTTATTTTTTAATTTACATCCAAGTTAGTTAGCATACAGTACAATAATGATTTCAGGGTAGATTCCTTAATGCCCCTTACCCACGAAGCCCATCGCTCCTCCCACAGCCCCTCCCACAACCCCACCAGCAACCGTCTGTTTTAAAACTGCTGTTTAAAAAAAGAGACCGCTACCTACTTCCCTATCACTCAAATTATGTTAAAGGACCCAATTCCAGTGCTGTGCTCGTCAGACGGAGCATCAAGCTGGATCTGAGAATTAAAATTTAAATTGGGGGACGAATAAAAATGTAAGCTCAAGCTGAGTTCCAATTTGCCTTGGGGACGATTTAAGTGCGCAGTCAGTTTATATGCAGCACCACCTGGTGCGCACTGAGCCCAGTGTGAATTACCGTGTCATAAAATAAACAAACCTGGGTCTTCCTGAAGCAGCAACAAGAAAAATGCTTGCTGGGCAGCCCCAAGAGAGAGTAACTGAAAACTGCATGGCTAAAGTTCTCCCTTCCTATTTCTTCTCCTCTTTGTGTTCAGGTCTTCCACTTTTCCATCACAGGGTTATTTCCTTAAACCCCCTGTCCGCATCTGCGAGGTTCCATCCTGTGCTGTGCCACACTGGAAGATCTCTCCCTCTCTCTCTCTCCCTCTCCCTCTCTCTCCCTCTCCCTCTCTCTCCCTCTCCCTCTCTCTCCCTCTCCCTCTCTCTCCCTCTCCCTCTCTCTCTCTCCCTCTCTCTATCAGAGGCACTTGGGCTAAACCAGTGCCAACCGAGGCTCTGAGCCCCATGAGACTGATCAGGCAGGAGTCAGGCAAAATGCTGTGTATAATACACACCATGGCTCTCCGGCGAGATCCTGGCATCAGCACGGGGAGAGAGAACGCCACCATCTCTGCGGTGTTGCTTTCTTTTATCCTTACACGGCCTTCGTGAGGAGTAATCAGTTATGGTTTATAATCAGTAATAAATTACAGTTTATAGTCTCTGGGCACAATATAAATATTTTCCCCCGCAAGCCAAGTTAGAAGAAATAGGTCTAAAATGAGATGTAAAACCACAGCGATTGAAATAAATATTCCAACTGGCTGGTCCCAAGCACTGTCAAAAGAAGAAAGAACAGTGTAATCTATCTCTGCAATTACGGGCATGTAATAATAGGATCGTTTTTCATCCCATTTCCCCGTCCTGCTGGGCAAGAGTCGGTTCAGATAAGGAAAAAGAGCCCAAAAGACTTGGGCCGGGGGTGGGGGTGGGGGGGCGGTGTGAAGAAACACCAATTATTTCTGATGCCTGGTAAACAGCCTGCGCCCGAGGATAAGGCTTTTCTGGCTCTCGGCGAGGCTTTCTTCTCTTTCCCGGTGTCTGTCCTCCTCCTCTGAAGCTGCGGGGTGGGGACGTCTAAAAATAGTCCATGAATCACGGCAGATCATGTTGTGCAGCAGTTACATAAACAGCCAGCCCGCGCGCCGGGGCCGAGGGTAGGAACGGAAAAGATCTGGGTCAGGGTTGTCACTCCGAATAGGGTCCCCCGGAGGCGGCCTGCGGGAGGCGCGGCCGGGGCGGAGGCTGGGGCCTGCGGCCGGGAGCAGCCGGGGAGCGGCGGGCGGCGCGGCGGCGGCGGCGGCGGCGGGCGGGAGCAGCGGCCCCGGGCCGGGCGCGAGCAGGGCGGGCGAGCCCCGCGCGCTCCCCATGGCGGGCAGCGGGCCGCGGCGGCGGCGGCGCTGACGGTCCCGGGGCGGGGCGGGCAGCCGGCTGGGGCCTGGGCCCGAGGGGGAAGATGAGCGCCCTCCTAGAGCAGAAGGAGCAGCAGGAGAGGCTGCGGGAGGCCGCGGCCTTGGGGGACATTCGGGAGGTGCAGAAACTGGTGGAGAGCGGGGTGGATGTGAACTCCCAAAATGAGGTCAACGGCTGGTAAGTGGGGGAGCGGGGGAGGCCTAGGTCCGAGCAGCCGGCGGGGCCGGGGCGTGGGGCGGGGTCGCCCGCGGCCGAGGCCCGGCCGCCCGCCGAGGCGTGGCCCGACGCCTGGGCCTCGGAGGCCGCGCGCTCGCGAGGCCTGCGCGGGCCCCCCTCCCCTTCTTCCCCCCCTTGCGCCCTGCGCGGCGCCGTCGGGCGCGCGCGGCCCGCCCCAGTCCCCGCCCACGTGGTCCTCCCCGGGCAGCGCCCACCCCGAGCCCCGGCCCCCCTCCCGCCCCGCACCCCCTTGGCTCCCCGCGGCCCGAGCCCTGCCGGCTACGGTTCGGTTGATTTCGCCCGCTCGCGCGGAGCTCGCCCCACTTGGCGTGTGCGATGATTTTGCCATAGGAGCTTCTGGAGAACACACCTGTGCAGAGCAAAAAAAAAAAAAAAAAAAAAAGCAGAAGCAACTGAGCGAATACGAATCTTCTAAATTAGCAGGATTTCTTTTCCCAAGACCGGAAACAAAACAAAACAAAACGAAACCCAAATCACTTTGCATCACTATCCTGCCTGTCCGTTGCCCCGCCGCAGCCCGGATTTGCCGCTGCCTCCAGCTGCCTGTTGAGGGAAGACTTACTCCTTTATCCCATAGAGGGTGTTGCCTTGTTTTCTTCTGACAGTTTTAGGTGCAGAATTTGAATTCAAGACGCTAGATGCCTGCCCGGCGAACCGAGTCCTTCCCAATTAAATAAGGAGTCACCTTTTAGGATGCCCCGGTCCGATTTTTAGTGTTAAGTTACTGGGTGTGGTAGTCTTCTGCCCTCTTCACATTTCAAATTAAATTGTTACTGGCTCCAAGTCATGCTTTTAAGCAGCCTGTTTTTCCCAGCCTAGAATTACCGTGAGCTTGGAGATGTTTTATTTTATTTTTTCGAGTGGCATCCTACATCTTGGAACTGAGAAGGACCTCGGAGATGGGCCCCGGGGCAGAGAATGACCACACAGCTATGACCGCAACTGCGGTTTCCAGGACTCCCTCACAAAGTTACTTGCCTCCTGCAGAACAGCCTGGACAGCTGTCCGGGCGGCCGGAGACAGTAGACACGACTGCCTTTTGTTTTGTGTTCTTTAAACGTGTTTGCAAGCAAGTTTGCTGTTGGGTGCGTACCTTCTCCGAGCGCCGGCTCTGTGGCTCACAAGCTGTGACTCGCTGTTTTGGCAGTGGGAGGCAGTGTTGGGTAGAGGAAGAAGCCTGATCTTTCCCTGGGCTCTCCATTCCTGCTTAGCTCATACCACCTCCCTGACTCACTTCAGTCTCCAGTTATGTGAGAAGAGAGTTGTGACCATTGATGGAGATGAAGCAGTGTAGAAATAGCTCACGTCTTGAGTTTGCTCTGTGACATGAGCCAGGCTCTAAGAGCTCTGCCTGTACTCTCTCGTTCCCAACTCCTCCAAAACAGAGCTGTTGCTATCCTCTCCATTTTACAGATGAGGAAACTGAGGCCCAGGAAGATTAAGCAATTTCCCCCAAGGTCATAGAAATTACGAGAAAGGAACCCAGCATCTGACTCGAGACCCTGCTTTCCTAATCACGACGCCTGCCGCGTAGCAGGTGCTCAGTAAACGGAGGCTGAATCTGAAGCAACCTGAAGAGGCCTCTCATAGACTTTTCGGGGAGGATGTCTATTAGGCGCCTCATGTCCGAGGTTCAAGGTTGAATTCCTGATCTCCCCTCACCCCCCTACCTGCCCCAAGCCTGCTCCTCTGAGTCCTACTCAGCTCAGCGTCTGACAGGTTCAGCCCAGAACCCTTGGTGACCTCCTTTCTTCTGTCTTTCCCTCACATTCCACATCCAGCGTGTCGGCTAATTCTGCCAGCTTCTCCTACAGCTCTTGTCAGAATCTGACCACTTCTCACTAGCTCTTCCTTGACACCTCTGGGTGCACCTCTGGTACACAGCCACCATCATCCTGGTGCCCCGATGCTCACTATAGCCCCCCCGACCCCCAAACTTGTCTCCTTGTACCCTGTAGTCGTTTCTCAGCACAGCAGAGGGATCCTGACTTAAAACCTAAGTCGAAAGTCACATCATTTCACTCTGTTCAAAACCCTCTAATGGCCCCCATCGCACTCTAGGACCCTCGGCGCTTTTACTCAGAGTTTCTGCTTCCAGTCCCCGCCGTCCTCCCTCCCTCCCTCTGTGCCTCATCCCCAGACTGGCCCCCTTGCTCCCCTCATTCTGCCTCCCGGCCTCCTCACTCTTCCTGAAACACCAGGCACAGTCCTGATTCAGGACCTTTGTGTCTTTTCTTCCAAGTCTAAGACCTCGTCAGGTCTTAGCTTAGATGTCACCTTGGTGAACCTTTCCTTTGACCTCGGCGTAAAATGGCACCCTGCTCCTCCCCTGCCTCTGGCATTCCCAGGTCCCCTCCCTTGTTTTATTCTCCCTGTAACAATCACCGGAGCATACTGTTTGTTCTGCTCATTTACTTGCCAACTGCCACCATTTCCTCTTCTGTAAAGTGGGAGGGACGTCAATAATACCACTTAATTAAAAGGTTGTGCAGAAGATCGAATCAATTTATATATAAATATATATAAATAATTCATATATATAAATAATATATACATATATATATATGAAGCCTTTAGAATAACATCCCCTATGTAAAAAGCATTCTGTTTGTGTTAACTATCACTTTCTTATTATTGGGCAGAGTGCTGGCATTGAAAACTTAATCTCTAGCATAGAAAGGCAGAATGCTTAGTGCTTTTCCTTTGTCGTTGGGCAGTAACCACACCTTCAGCCCTGATGAAGGATGTCCAGCCCCTCTGGTCTGAAGTACTTCCCAGGACTAACCGGATATTCTGACTGCAAATTGAAAGCTTAAAGAGTTGAAGTTCAAAGATAGAGTTCCCACATCAATCGTAATTCAAGTGCTCAAGTGCCGCGCCTACCCCTTGGCTTTAAGGAGCAAGTAGAATGGCTCACGAAGAAGCTGGCAATATTGCCTGGCTGCACTGGCCCTGACTTCTGGCCACCAGAGCCACACAGGTCTGGACTGTAAGCGATGGCCACTCAGAGCACGTGGTTGTGGGGGTCGCGCTGCGTTGCCTTCACCCCACTTTACATGGCGATGCTTCAGCTAGTTGATTTTCCCAGGGTGTCTCAGACCCACTGGCAGTAAATTACCTTCTTCAGTCTCAAGCTTGTCACGAACAAGTGATTTACTACCAGCAAGTGAGCACTTTGTTTCCAAAAGGGAACATATTTTTCTCATCATGCTCCATTCATTTTTGAACGCTCGCTTCTCATTATAATTATTCACTTTTCAAGCCCGTGCCACAGAGATCCACAGACAAACACTCTCTCAGCTGCAGTTTGCCCACAATCAAGGATGTACTGGATCCTTCTACTCGGACCAGGGTCCACCTTGTTCTTGGTTCCCTTGTTCCGCAATTAAGTACCTGCACGTCCAAGCAGATACTTCCTTATCTCCATGAGCTCCTATTTCAGAAGCCTACATTAAGCCTCCTCTTATTTTTCCCAAATTGGCAGTCTTTAGAGAGTACACCCTAAGGGTATCAGGATAATCTAATTCTAATGAATAATCGTGTGGAATATCACTCTGAAACATTGGTGGAGTCCCAGCCAGCCAGCCAAGCTAGCTCTGTGTAAGTCCGAAATGTTGAGGAGGCCAGGGCAGATCAACTTCCCCTCAGAACCAAATGAACTTTAAGGATAGTTGTGCATTCCAGGTTAGTGACCTAGCTTAATTCTTGCTACTGAACGTTATTGTCCTGTTCTTTATCTTATCCAGTTTTGGCTGGAAGCTCTGAAGAAATTTTCTCCACTTAATTAGAGAATGGGTGAGGGCGTTTCAGAACAGAGGGGGAAAAGGATTTTCCTTCCACAATGTCATTCCGCTTTGGCAACTGGGGATGAATTTAGCGACTCTGAATCCCTCCATTTCTGTTAAGATGGAGTTTTTACCAGCATGCTAATTATATTTCTATGCAGTGTTAAAACAATAGCCCTCCAGAGTGTGCGTAATCCCTTCCTGTATGTACAATAATAAATAATTCGTTTTACTTAAATGAGTCTAATATGTTAGAAGAGTTCTTGAAAATTTTGGTCGTTGATGTACATTTTGAAAGTGCCTTAGGAATTAAAGTCTGTGCAGTGCCTTACATTTAAGCAGATGAGGGTATGTTTGTAGCCTTCTGGAGAGAACTAGAGGAGCCAAGTATTTTAAAAATGGAAATTTCAAAACTGTGTGTGTGTGTGTGTGTGTGTGTGTGTGTGTGAAGGAAAGAAAAGGAAAAAGAGTTAGCAACTGAGATTCAGCCAGGAATGTCTACTGTAGCAATAATAATTTTAGTGACAGAGCAAGCTGTAGATGATTATTAGCCTGATGAGATTTAATCTGCATGTGTCATTTGATACATATGAAGCAAGTTTCCATTGTCCCTAAACAGGAAAGTGGCACTATAAAAACATTCCAAAGAGACTGGACATTCTAATGAGCGTTGCTGATAGACCACTCGGCAATCCCATTAGAGTTAGCCAGCCAGCCTCCTGGAACTCATCGAAATGAAAACTCCTAGGATGAATTAGTTTTTCCCAAGGGTTGGAAATGAAATTTAAAAATAAATTTCAAGCATACCAAATATTTTGATCATCCGCTTTCTGAAAAGAAAAGTTGAGGTTACCTGCCTGGTCGCCTGGCTCTTGCTGAACTCTTTAACAGGCTTGCGTGCATTCATTGACTAGCACCTGTAATTTGAAATCGCACTTCACCTCTTCTCTTTTGAACCCTTTTCTCCTTTTCTTCGGACAGGACCTGTTTACACTGGGCATGTAAACGCAATCATGGTCAGGTGGTCTCTTACTTATTAAAATCAGGAGCTGACAAAGAGATTCTTACGACAAAAGGAGAAATGCCAGTCCAGTTGACGTCAAGGAGAGAAATCAGGAAGATCATGGGGGGTGAGTCTGTGTTTGGGGGCAACTTTTGATTTTGTCAAACTCGTTTGAGACTTGCAATACCATTGGCTGCGTTCTTGATTGCCAGGCAAACCACAAATCTATTTTTAAAAGCAAAAGGTGATACTACTGTGCCTGGATAGCAACTCCATGTTGTTTCCAGATAGGCAGGCGTTAGAAGGTTTTATTCTTTCAGTGTGTGAAACTGAAGGCAATCAAAACGGCGACCATAAACCTAAGGAAACACTCTTTCCTCTTCTGATTTGAAGAGGCAGTAAACACCGAACAAAATACGCCTTATACCAAAGGACACTAGCTTTCACAAGACACTCTTTTCCTGGTAATTTTTAAAGGCCTATGTAAATGTTCTGCGTTTTCTTCTTTGTAAAGTGGAAGAAGATGATGGTGACGACAGCCTCCCCCAGCTGAAGAAGGAGTCAGAACTGTCCTTTGTTCCCAACTATTTGGCCAACCCGGCCTTCCCCTTCCTTTACACCCCTGAGGCGGCTGAGGACCCGGCCCCGCTCCAGAACGGGGGCCCCTCCACACCTTCTGCGTCACCCCCTGTGGACGGCGCCCCTCCACTGCTGGCCGCCGGGGAGCCTGCCCTGGTCGGGCCCTTTCCACGGGACCACGCCTCGCTGGCACTGGTTCAGAACCGGGACGTGTCTGCCCCCTCGGCCATACTCAGAACACCAGAAAGCACAAAACCGGGTCCTGTCTGTCAGCCCCCAGTGAGTCAGAGCCGCTCGCTCTTCTCCTCTGTCCCGTCCAAGCCACCAGTATCTCTGGAGCCTCAAAATGGGACGTATGCAGGGCCAGCGCCAGCCTTCCAGCCGTTCTTCTTCACGGGGGCATTTCCGTTTAATATGCAAGGTAACCCTGCAGAGGTCCACAGGTCTGGTGTTTCACTCCCGGGTCTTGGGGGTGGGGGGATTGGGGTGGGATTTATGTATGTATGTATTTAGGTATTTAGGGTCTAATTGCAAACGTACAGAAGTTTTCCTAAGAGCAAGGACAGTCTGTTACGTAACCACAGTCCAGTGATCCCGTTTAGGAAGTGTAACCTTGCTATAGTACCACTCTCCAAGCCATCTGCGTTCTCTAATCCAGGCCATATTTATTTTTTAATTAAAAAAAATTTTTTTATAGTTTAATTTTGAGACAGAGAGACAGAGCATGAGCAGGGGAGGGGCAGAGAGAGAGGGAGACAGTGAATCCGAGACAGGCTCCAGGGTCCGAGCTGCCAGCACAGAGCCCAGTGCGGGGCTCGAACCCGCAAACCACGAGATCATGACCTGAGCCGAAGTCGGACGCTTAAACGACTGAGCCACCCAGGTGCCCCTCCAGGCCACATTTAAGTGTTGGTGCCCTCTGCAGCTCTCTGTGCTCCCTCCACCCCTGTCCCTTGCCCGGGGTCACCTGTCGCCTCTGGTTATCATACTGTTCCACTCTCCTTTCACCTGGCAGCTTCCTCAGCCCTTCTCTATCATCTTGGACCTCAATATTTTGTGTAGAGTCCAGGCCAGGCATTGTATAGAACATGGTCTCCTATCTGGGCACCTAGGTGGCTCAGTCAGTTAAGCCTGGCTCCTGATTTCTGCTCAGGTCACCATCTCCCTGTTTGGGGGATGAAGCCCCGCATCGGGCTCTGTGCTAGCAGTGCAGAGCCTGCCTGGGATTCTTGCTCTCAGCCCATCCCCTGCTCACGGGGGCACTCTCCCTCTCTCTCATAAACAGATAAACTTAAAAAAAAAAAAGAATACAATCTCCTATTATCTTTCTCTAGGGACTAGTTAGTATCCTATTGTAAAGAAGGCCCTCCCCTTCTCCCCCATTTAGATCCGTATGAACTCGTAGATTCTTTATTATTAGGTTATAATTCGTTACTATCATTATCTTGATGTTCAAATTATACCAGATCTGTCCAGAGGGAGCCCATCCGAGCCAGTTCTCGTGTCGTTTGGACACCTGCCACCATCCTTGGAGCACTTCCTCCCTTTCTGGTGCAGCAAGAGGCTCCAGGCTCTGAGTGTGACTTTCCATGCCCCCGCCCTGGAGGCCACCATTTCTCCGAGGCGCCCTTGGTCTTCCTGGTAGAGAATGGGGTTCAGAAACTAGGATGTGGACACTGGGTGCACTTATGCTCCAGGAGCGTCATGGCCTCTGGGCTACACAGAGCCAGGGAAGGGAGGGAGGAAGGAAGGAAGGAAGGAGCGAGCAAACAGAAACACCTGTATATAGTCCTATTTACATTTCCCCCTGTGTTTCTATATATATTTATCTTTATAAACGTATTAAAAACAAGTTCATCCTGATCCCTCCAATTCCAGACAGACACCCCAGTGTACAGTCTAGCCTAACCTTTACTTTTTGGCTGACTTTCTGGCTTTAAGGACATGCTGTTATACATGCTGAAAACAGTGGCCTAGCGGTGCTGTGAGGGATTCCTATAGAAGGAGCAAAACAGAACCACCAAGCCCACGGAGGTGTTTGGCCTGGGCCATCTTGGCAGCCAGGCTCAGAATTTAAGGGCAGAACTGCTTAGATCCTGGACCCTTAAGTAATAGTGCTTTTTTTCTTCCCAAAGTCCACCCAGACTCCTTCCTTGTTGAGGTAAGCTGCATTCAGATCACAGTCAGACCGTCGTTTCATTAGTAGCTTGTCTTTCTGCTCTTTTACCGTGTTTATTGCAAGGAATTGCAAATTTCTTTTTAATTTTTTTAAAATAGTTACGTATCTTTGAGAGAGAGCGAGAGAGCGTGAGCATTGGAGGGGCAGAGAGAGAAGGAGACACAGAATCCAAAGCAGCCTCCAGGCTCTGAGCCACCAGCACAGAGCCCGACATGGGGCTCAAACCCACGAACTGTGAGAGCATGACCTGAGCTGAAGTTGGACGCTCAACCGACTGGGCCACCCAGGCACCCCAGGAATTTCATATTTCATAAATATCTTTAGAGTCACAATTATTAAATCCTTTTAGAGGAACTCATATCCCATATCTTGCCTGTGCCTTCTTTCCGCCTCTCTTCCCCTGCTTCTGTGTGATTTGATACCCAGACCTGTTCATAAGCTTTTACCTGCTCAGCACCGGCAGCAGAAGTTAATTATCCTTCAACACATGGGGTGGCTGTTTCCCCCCAAATACACGCCCCTTTTACTTCGTGAACCGCAGCCCTCGAGGTGGGGAGGACAGTGCAGGGAACTGTGAGCAGAGCCAGAACCAGGGCTGAGCAACCCCCATGCTGACGGTGCTTGGTGTTCTCGTTGGGTGGCTCAGGTCTTCGGCACAGGCCACAATCATGTATCACCAGCTTCTGGAAAAGATCTTAAATTACGTCAGCTGACTATGCAGGAACCATTCATTAACATTTCTCCCTCATTTTTTTTTTCTTCTTTTTTTTCTAGAGCTGGTACTCAAGGTGAGGATTCAGAACCCATCTCTTCGAGAAAATGATTTCATCGAAATTGAACTGGACCGACAGGAGCTCACCTATCAAGAGCTGCTCAGAGTGAGCTGCTGTGAGCTGGGCGTTAATCCAGACCAGGTGGAGAAGATCAGAAAGTTACCCAATACTCTGGTAAGAAAGGTAAGAAAGGTCTGTGAAGCATGACTGGCTGCTTGCTCTTTTGCATCTGGAAAATACCCAGCTTCCTCCTCTGCTGGATGAATCATAGTTAAGAATTGAAAAGAGGCTAGAAAAGGAGCAAAGGGTGGTTTTCCGGATGTCATCCTTGAGCTTTCTTCCCCTCCCCTGGTCTACAGGGACATGACATCTTTGAAAGTTGCAGGATACCAGAGAGAATGTTCTGAATTACCATTCACATGGGCCTGGTTTGGGGCGGCTGCGTAGCGACATGTAAGGATTACTTGAGTGTACTATCAGATGTGCCCCGTGTTCTGTGACGTAAGAACCAGGTAAAATTATAGGGCAAGCCCACACCGCTGCCTGTGTGGTCCTCCCGACGTTGCTGGCTTCTCAGGGCACCCGGGGAAAACTGGTCTGAATGGCCTCTCGCTCCAGGGTGCGCTCATCGGGTAGTAGCTGCTGCGTTCGCGGCTTCCACCCTTCCACCCTCCGTCCAGCCCAGCTCACACCCCCGAGGACTTTCCGGCACAATCACCAATGGCCTGCCGCAGGGGTTTTTTTCTTCTAGGCTTTTTTAAAAAAAAATTAATTTAATTTTTAAAATTTTTTAATGTTTATTTATTTTTGAGAGAAAGAAAGAACGTGATTGGGGAGGGGCAGAGAGAGGGGGGGAGACGCAGAGCCCGAAGCAGGCTCCAGTCTCTGAGCTGTCAGCACAGATCCTGACGTGGGCCTCCTACTCAGGAACCACGAGATCATGACCTGAGCCAAAGTCAGACGCTTAACCGACTGAGCCACCCGGCCGCCCCTAATTTTTTTTTTTAATGTTTGTTTATTTTTGAGAGAGAGACAGACAGAGCATGAGCAGGGGACAGGCAGAGAGAGAGGGAGACACAGAATCAGAAGCGGGCTCCAGGCTCTGAGCCATCAGCACAGAGCCAGATGCGGGGCTGGAACTCACGGACTGCCAGATCATGACCTGAGCCAAAGTCGGACATTTAACCGACTGAGCTACCCAGGCGCCCCTCTTTTAGGCTTTAAAATGAGCTAAGGGAGCCTCAGTCAGTTAAAGCGTCTGACTCTTGATCTCGGCTCAGGTCATGATCCCACGGGTTTGTGAGTTCAAGCCATGCCTGGGGCTACACACTCTGCGCAGAGCCAGCTTGGGATTGTCTCTCTCTCTGTCTCTCTTTCTGTCCCTCCCTTGCTTGTACTCTCTCTCACAGAATAAATAAACCTAAAAACACGTTTTAAAATAAATAAATAAATAAATAAAATGGGCTAAGATACTGGTATCAACACAACACTCCAAACATAGACAAGCAGTGCTTCTTTTTTTTGAGAGAGAGAGAAAAAGAGAGAGTGAGTAGGAAAGGGGCACAGCGACAGGGAGAGTATCCATGCCCAGTGCAGAGCCCAACATGGGGCTCGATCCCATGAATGTGAGATCGTGACCCGAGCCAAAATCAAGAGTGGGACGCTCAACTGACTGAGCCCCCCAGGCGCCCCGACGAGCGGCTCCCCTTAATGTGTTTAACCTGTTTTGTTTTAGGACAAAGACGTGGCTCGACTCCAAGATTTCCAGGAGCTGGAACTGGTTTTAATGATCAGTGAAAACAACTTCCTGTTCAGAAACGCTGCCTCCACACTGACCGAGAGGCCTTGCTATAACCGGAGAGCTTCCAAACTGACTTACTAAGTGTGGCAGGGACCTTTGATCGCTGGGTGTCGTGACAGTGCGCATCACTTCCAGGCCCAGGGAGAGCCGTGGATCGAAATGTCTCGCGCGTCCCCAGAGGGCCCCGGTGCCACTGCGTAATTGACACTAACATCGTTCTGCCATGGTGGGGAGCCCCTGCCCCCCCACCCCCCGCAGCGGTGCCACACTCTTCCAAGCCTCTTGGTGCACAATAAACCTGCTGCTTGAAGCTGTGAACAGCTGCGAAGCTGGAGAGGCACGAGCCGGCCATCCTGAAGCCACTCTTTCCCGTGCCCCACCTGAGCGGCCCGTCCCAGCAGAGGCGGGGAGCGCGGGGCGTGCCTGCGGCCCCGCCTGTGGACAGGGCACTCGCAGGGCTCTCTTGGGGTGCCCCGCTCACGACCCTCCTGAAGGGTGATCCGGCTAGAGAGGAAACTGGGGAAAGCACAGGTACCGGACCCGTGAATTTTTAGCGTGACTTGTGGCTGTGAGGTGTCACATTAACATATTTACACATGTTACTCAGGTCTAAAGCAATTAAGAATACAGTTACCTAGTTGTAAATAGGCTGTTAACCAAAAGAGCTGCCCGTCCCCCACGTTGTCCTCTGTGAACCCTCGGGGCCGCCTCTCCGTCTCCGTCGCCTGGACAGTCGTCTCTGCATTAACGAACGCTGTGCTCACTAGAGGGCTCTCTGACGCTTTCTAAAAAGAGCAGCCGTTTTCTTTTTCTTTTTTTTCTTTCTTTCTTTCTTTCTTTTTTGTTTTTTAACCCTCTGCAGTGATTCCTGGCCTCTCTCGGCTGAACCGCACCATCCGATAAAGAACATGGACGTGGCGGGCCCATGGTCCCCACTCGCGTGCCCCGCCAGGAATGAAAAGCAGTTTGCGAAACTGCATCCGATGCTATTTTACAGGTGATTGTGGGAAGCTGAGCTAAAGGAGTTTGCGTCTTTATTTTTGTATCAAAGATCGAGGTTTATTTTGAAATCAGTAGGTTTTTACACAACTCTGAAATCCGTCGCTTTGGTAAACCAACTGTTGGGCCTTAGGGTCCCCCACTGCCCCCCCCACACACACCCCCATCCACCCACCACCCACCACCCACCACCCGCCACCCTTCCGCTTCACAGAGTCAGCTTGTGCGTCTACCAGGCTTGGTTCTGGAAAAACACCGGATTACACTCTTGAGCGCGGCCCAAGAATCTTTGCAAAGAACGCATTGGAGAATTCTCTCCCTTCCTTTCGGTGTCATTAACGTTAAAAGAGCCACCGTCTTGTTGAAACCAACAGCTTCACTTTAGAAATACGAACGAGCACACTTAGATGAACAGGAGGGCAGGGGTTCGAAGCCCGCTGCTGAAGAACACACCCCTGCCGCCGTAGGAAGCTTCCTCCCCATAGTGCCTATAGTTTCCAAAGAAACTTCACTTCCTAACAGCGGTAATATTTTTGGAACACTGAGACTGATCGCTGACAGAGCGAGAACATGCAGGAGGTGTCAGTGGAAGAGAGTGCTGTGCTCAGAGAACGGCCTCGACACCAACTCTGAGGAATCACGCCATTCAGTGATTTCCCCCCGGGTCCCCTGCTTCCCGATGGTAATGTGCTCACCCCTGTCCGGTGTCTGCATCGCAGAGTCAGACTCTGCAGGGAAGTTCCTTGTGAGCCCCTTCCCTGAAGTGCTTTAAAGAAGAAACAGCCCTTGTGTTTCAACCAGTCCGAAGCTAGTTTACCGAGACCTACTAACCTTCTTTTCCTTCCCTTTGGAAAAAGTGATCGTTTACTGATACCATTAAGGCTAGTTCGATCCTGGCGGAAACAAATCCAGTATTAATTTGTGTCTAAATCACTGGGGTTAAAATCTTCTAGCCACTTAGATCAGTTAGAGACTCCAAAGCAGTGGGGGTCCTGGCCGGGAGGGAGGTGGCCTACGGAGTGGCTCCAGGGCATTTCCCCGGTTCAGAAACCGGCGAGGGCGACCGAGGTGTCTCAGGCCAGGGATGAGCCCTACGCTGGCCTCTCTCCTCCCTTGTAAAGTCCTCCGTGGCCACCTGACCCCTGCCTCGGGCGGTGGGATGAGACTAACAGTTGCCGGTAGGGGAGTTTAAAGTCTTAATCTATGCATTCAGAGAAATATTTTTATATGCTTTGTGTAATTTATAACAAGGATTTTTTTTTAGCTTTGTTAACTGTGAACTCACCCCCCCCACCGCATAGTTAACGCATGTATTCACACCGTGTGTAAACATTCACCCAAGACGGTTTTCTCTGTGCATTGCCGACTGTTCAAACATACCAAGTATTATTAAAATTAAATATTAATGACCCAAGCCCCCTATTCTTTCATTTTGGCCTCCTAGGCAGCACTATACTTCAAATCACAGGGGGGCTCAAAGCTGGATGGCCCTGGGGACACACACGGTGCCCGAGGGCACAAGTCGAAGGGACCGTTCACCCAGCTGAGCCTCCTCTATCTTTTTGCTGCCAACGGCCCCGTGCCTGTCCGGGGCCCCTGCAGACACTGTGCAGTGCCTTTCTTCCTGGCTCTCAGTGGCCAGCTTCCTCTCCCCGGGGTAGGTGAGCCAGGATGGAGGGCTTCCTCCCTTGGCCACCTTTTTTGATCATCTGTTTACTTTACGCAACTGAGCCTCTCCTCTGGGCCGGCAGCACCCGCCAGGGCCTCGGTGAGCTCGGAACCGAACTCCGAAGGCAGGAGAGGAAGTACAGCCTCCCGCCTTCAGATCCTCAGCCGAGTGCGATGCCGGGTGAATCTGCGCTTCTGGGGGCCGAGGGCCGCTAGAGCCTCACAACGCCGACGTCATGCCCAACTGGCCTAATAAATCAGAGGGCACAGCAGAGACCTTTTCTTAGCACCAAGGAGAGGCAGAATAATTTGGGCATTTGTGCTTTCATATTCGCTTCATCACAAGGATGGAAGTCATCTTCCACACACTCATAAACATCCTGGGCAGAAACAGGCTGCCAAAAACAATGTGATTAACCTTTAACGGATGGTCCCGCAGCACCGGCTGACCAAATACAGAGAGGGAAACCATCAAAGGCGCCATCTCCGCACCTACCACAAGCCATTAGGGAAGAAAGACAAACTACCCCCTACGACCGGTCACCTCACACCAAGGAGAAAGGGCGACGAAAGGGGAGAGTCAGACACCAGGAAACTCAGGACGGTGACAAAGAGAAGAGACCCCTTCCAAATTTCCAAATAAGCCTGGTGCCAGGTAGATGCTACCTACAGAAAATGGTTGGTTTGCTCAAGACCAGATTTAATTCGGCCCTTCATCTTGCTTACCAGTCAGACTGGCAGGGCTGGGGGCAGCCTCTGGGCTGTTCTGTGCTCTCACACTCGGCTATGGCCACGCTGAGGAACGCCGGCTATGAGAACCTGTCTGGAAGAGCCTTTTTTTTTTTTTTTTTTAACTTATTTATTTTCAGAAAGAGAGAGCGAGCGGGGGAGGGGCAGAGAGACAGGGAGAGACAGAATCCCAGGCAGGCTCCGCACTATTATGGCAAAGCCCCAGGCGGGGCTTGAACTCACAAACCAGGAGCTGATGGCCTGAGCTGAGATCAAGAGTCAGACGATTCATCGACTGAGCCCACCCAGGAGCCCCTGGAACAGGCCACTAAAGGAGCAAGGGAGTAAAAAGCACCAGGCCCATCCCAGCCCCCAGAGAAGTAGGCTTGGAGGTCTGAGGGATAACATAAACGTGATGGGGTTCACGGCCACCTTCCCAGGAGGCCTCGGGTCAGATTTCAGGGGCTTCATTTCTCGACTTTTCACAGTATCTGCACAGCAGACCAGGAACTACTGGCAATTACCCAGTGAATTTTGGCTGTCAAGACTGTATTTCTAGCCAAAAGCTCTGGAGTCTGAAGTTTTCAGATAATCCCAGCCATGCAGAGGTATATAAAGCCTACCTCCACCTCTCTCCCTCCCTCCAGGCCTCCCGCAAAGGTCCTAACCCCCAAACCGAATGAACAGGCAGAGAAAGGCCACATCCAGTATCCATGTTGTTGGTCATGTAGCTTTATTTCATCGGTGCTCCATTTTTAATGGATTCAGGCCAGCACCCCAGAGTACAGGACTCAGTTCCTAAGGACGGCCTGACCCAGCAGTCTGCTGTTCCAGGAGGAAAAGGCTTGACTTAAAAAAAAAAAAAAATCCTTCTGAGTAGAAAATATGAAAAGTCATACAGAGCAGAGAGGTCATTCCATGAAATGATTGAAAACAGCACTGTATGGCAATAACACCGGGCTGGGGATCAGGAGACCCGCGCATCAGTCTGGGCTCTGCCTCAAACTAGCTGTGACCCCGGGCCCGTCGTTCACCCCTTGGGCCTCGCTTCCTCATCTAAAGCATTTAGCACAATTATTCTGGGAGGCACTTTCCAGGGCGACAATCTAGCCAATGCCCCCAGTGTTTGTTTGTCATCACGTCCAGGCTGCAGACATACTTGGTGTTTTTTCCTCTCCCGATGAAACCTGGGAATGGCCAGGGGGATGTCCCGGGCATATATCTTAGGCAAGTCCGGCGTCTCTGGCCATCCCGTAGAAGATGCCTCTGGCTGCGATGAGGTTGGTTGGAGAATCGAATTCAGCTATCGTCCCTTTGTCCAGGACAAGGACCCTAGCCGAAGAAAAGAAGTGGTCAGGTCTCCACCAGCTTAGCGCAGGCCCTGATTGTCCAGCGCTGCCCTTCTGGGTCCCGCTCAGGCCCTGCAGGGACATGCCAGTCCTCCCACTTCGGGCGACCCACCCAGCACAGCCGCTAGGCCACATGTGCACATTTGCAAGGCTGGTTATTTTAGCAGCTCCGTTTGCCCTCCTAGCAGATGAGACGGCTTCTGGGATCAAACACAAGCTTCCTATTCATCTCTGCTCTTCGGGGCCTCCGAAAACCTTCCCTAATGAGCCCTTCCCTCACCCGGGGTCACAGGACTGTGCGCAGGGAGCCACGGGCCTGTGCGCTGGGCCCTGTGCGTCTCCTCCTGCTTTGTGCCAACTCACAAAGGCACACGGCAGGAAACTGGGCTGCAGTGAGGCCTGACACTGGAATCTAGGACTTGGGCTGCAAATCTGGCTGCTGCTGATGGATGGATACACACACACACACACACACACACACACCTGGGATTAGAATCCCCTGCCAGTTAAACACGGGGTGCACCCGGTGCAGGGCTAACAGCCTGGCTCCCGGTGCAGTGGGGAGGCAGGAGATGAATGGGCCCCCCTGATCCGGAGACGCCCCTCGATGGCGCCCTCCCTTACGCCTCCCTTACGCACGGGGCTCCTGGACACAGGTCCCGGGAAGGAGCTTGTCTGTGCAGAGCCCTGCCTGGTCACTGCCCGAACAAGCCCGAGAGGTGCCCCTCCTCCCTTCAGTGGTTTCTCACTGTCCAGGGTGAGAACTGCTTTACCGTGGTCCTCAAAGTGCAGCACAGTGGGGGGCCGGTCCCTCTCTCCTTGTCTTGGCTCCGCTCCCCCTTCACCCCCTGCACTCTGGCCTCATGTGCCCTCCTACCTTTTCATGTCTTGCATCCTTTGCCTGAGATTTGCGTCCGTACCCCATCTCCACACCTGCTCCCCAACTCTCACTCATCTTTTAGGACCTGGCTGGGGCTTCCTTCCCTTAGGAAAGATAGTGTCCTGGCCGCCTTGTGTGGATTGGCTTCCTCCGGCCTACACACGTACCCCTGCTTCCTTCCTGCAGGCTCGAATTACACGTTTGATAGCATGAATATTGGATCGATTCTACCAGAATGGATGAGTTCCCAACCTCCAAGGTTGGTTGGAGCCTTCTACCCTCAAGGCTGTCAGTGAAGACCATCTTCGTTAGGCCTGGGGACAGAGCCTCTCGGCCCATCCATGTCCCTTGTCTGGACCCAAGGCCTGGCACCTCGGTCTGCCCTCTCTTCTCTCAGTGGGGGCTCGGATAGGGGTTGGGTAAGGATGGAACAGACAGGTGGCGGCACTGGGCATTCTCGGCTTCTGAG
The DNA here is from genome assembly GCF_003009895.1 of Hyaena hyaena. Lineage (NCBI taxonomy): Eukaryota > Metazoa > Chordata > Mammalia > Carnivora > Hyaenidae > Hyaena > Hyaena hyaena. The sequence goes on along the minus strand of NW_024080661.1, from coordinate 4,583,090 downwards.
AATGCCCCTGGGGGCTGTGTGGGGACACTTCTGAGGCGGGGACAAGGTCTGCCCATTGCCCTGTCCACGGCTTCCTCCCTACCTCCCCATGCCCGTGGGTGTTTATTTTGTGAATAAAGCCCTATTGCTGTACCCCAACCACACTCCTTTGACATAGATTTATCACAGTTTCCTCCTCTTCCTCCTCCTGAGCCCTCACATCGCCAAGGGGGCCAGGCTGCCAGGCCAGCACCACGTCACTTCCGTGAGGCTCCCCAGCCCCCGCCCCTCACCTTGTCCTCCAGCACCGCACCTTAGCGCTGGACACAATGAGGGAATAGGTCCCAGATGTTTCTTTTGGCTGAGTGGCTGGCTCCCCAGGGAAGGCGTGAGATCCCCAGGCCAAGGCCCTTTCCCTGATCCTTAGAGGAATGTGCTACTGCTACGGAGGTTACAGTAAGGGGCTGGGGAGAAACTAACACTTCCCAGGGTCGCCCGCACTTGAAACGCTTCATCTCGCTGACTCCTTACAACAACCCCAAGAGAGAGGTTTTGCACCTTGCCCTAGGTCACACAGCAGTCAGCAGCTGCTGGGGCTGGGGCGCAGCCCTCTGCTCTCACACCCCACGGTGCCTGCTCCCATGGGTCCAGGCTGTCAGGGTCCAGCCCACCAGGGCAGGGACTCTAGGATCACGTGCCTCTCTTAGCGGCTTCATCTGTACACCCAGCTCGGGTTGTGGGAGCGAGGTACCAACAAGGGGATGGCTCCGTGGCCCCTCTAACCCAGAGGGAGCGCAGGGAGTGAAGGTTTCGTCATGATGGACCGGGATCCACCTCATAGCATTACCAGAAGGCTGGAGGGAGGCAGCCTGGGCACGATTCACAATGCCAAGGGAGCCCCGGGTGCCCCCTCCCTACATGTTGGTGACCTGAAAGTGTCCAGTATGTCTCAGAAAACATCACTGTACTGCCCACCGTGCATAGATGACTCCACTCTGACCTGCCCCTTTCCGTAACTCGAGGAGCCCTGCTCTGTCAGACAATCCCACAAACTCTTCCATGTCCGGATAACCTTAGTCGGCATGCCCCTTCTTGGTGGCCTAGATAACCCCACCAGGTCCCTCCTGGCTGAGGCACCCCACCTGGTATAGTCCATGATGGTGTTGAGCCGGTGTGCGATGGTCAGCACCGTGCAGCCCTCAAACTGGGTGCGGATGGTAGCCTGGATGAAGTTGTCAGTCTCCAGGTCGATGGCAGCCGTGGCCTCGTCTAAAACCAGGATGCGGCTCTTGCGGAGCAGGGCTCGGGCCAGGCACACGAGCTGGCGCTGGCCCACGCTGGGAACGGGGAAGGCAGGCGGCTCGAGCTGGGCGCCCCCACCGGCCCCCTGGCCGGACTCCCTGAACTGCTTCTGTCTCCGTTCCTCCCCGAAGGCCCAGGACTGGCTTTCTGTCTAACTTCTCCCATTTCTGCCTCAGTCCGGTCCTCCTGGAACACGGAGTCATGGAGGTCTGGGCCCCACGGGGGTAAGGAGGGGTCTGGGGCATTTACATTGCATTTACCGTAAATGTAAAAGGACACACGGGAGTTCAAACTTAGTATGAAACAAAAAATGTTTCAACGACATTGTGAAATCCCAGTCTGTCCCTGGCACTCCCCCCCCCCGCTTCTCCTTCTGTGTCTTTTTCTCTGTCCTCATTCCTCAATTAGTGCCATGATGCTTCTCTGCTTCTATCAGTCATTTACACTCTAGGAAGAACACACCTAAATGGCTGTTCCCGGATATTTGCACGTATTATGTCATCTTGCTGAGCCTAATATCACACAATTCAGAGAGTTATTTCCTAGCCCCATGGGGGGAATACAGGCCAGGGCTCTGTTGTGGGGACAGGAACAACGGGGACTTGGGGACTCCCAAGTCTGGTCGCCGGGGAGGCAGAGGAGAGGTGGGGCACATACCTTCAACCTCGGCCTGGAAGCCAGAGCTAGTGAACAAAGCAGGGCTGTGTTCCCAACCACAGAGGCTGCTATAACCCCACACCCAAGGACAAATACCTCAGCCTTTCCCAAAGGGGTGAGTCACCACAGCCCAAGTGAAGGCCAGGCTCTCTCGCTGGCCCATTCCCGCAGCTAATGAAGGTTTTGGCAGCCGAGTGAGCCTCCAGCTAGAACTCAGGGCTGATTTATGGTAGGACTGGCACAGGATGCGAGTTCTGCTTATTAAAGCGGCTACAAGCTCAGAGAGGGAGGAGGGGAGCTGACCTGTCTCAGACCTTGGTGTATGCGGGGACAGGGAGGGAGGGGATTATCCAGGAGAGGTGCCGACAGCAACCAGGGGTAGGAAAATGGAGCAAACCCAGCCCTGGGGTGCAGGATCTGGAAGCTTGTGCTTGTCCACCAGCCACCCCAACACGGCTGTGTAAGTGAAATCCCGTTGAAGGGCATACTCAGGACTAGCTGGGGAGGGGGGCGGGGAGCGGGGGCGTCCCACTCCTGGCTGTGATGCAGTGAGGAAAGGCTTGGGGCAAAAGCCCTGGCTTCCCTGAGTCTCTGCCCCACCCCCCTCCACTAGCTGAGCAGCTTTGGGGCAATCATTTTACGCATCCGAGCTTCATTTCTGGCCCACGGGACTGCAGTAAAGATTAAACAAGATAGTGGATGCCTAAGTGCTTTGAACACTGTTAAGTGCTGAGCAAAGGTAAAGGTTTTTGTTTTTGTTTTTGAGGTCCAGAGAGAGTCCATGGGTGGGGACCTGGCAGAATAATAAGAAAAGGAATAAGAATAGCTAAATATCTCAGAAGTGTATCCAGGCTAAGTGCTTTCTATTTCATCACAATGACCTCAAGACTGCTCTGTCCAAAGGATAGCCACTGGCCACATGTGGCTACAGAGCACTTGAACTACGGCTAAATTGGGATGTACCGTAAATGTAAAAGGACACATGAGAGTTCAAACTCAGCATGAAACAAAAAATGTAAAATATCCCTAATAATGTTTATACCAATTAGTTGTTGAAATGACAGTATTTTAGATATACTGGGATAAATAAAATGCACTATTCAAATGTATTTCATCTGTGTCTTTTCTTTCCTTTTCTTTTCTACTGGGTTCTTTTTCTTTTTTTAATGTGGCTACTAGAAAAATTTTAATTACACCTTTGTGGCTCACATTATATTTTTAGTGGGCAGCATGGTGCAAAGAGGTATGGGACTGCTAGTATCCCCATTTTAAAGCGAAGGAAGAGGTAGGACAGAGAGGTCGAGCGACTTGCCAAAAATCACACAGCTAACACAGGCATGGGAATCTCAAGCCTCTAGACTCAGGAAGAAGTGACTTCCGGCCCTCCCTCTTGCAACCCACCAGGGGCTGTGGATACAACACTGGGGTTGTAAGAAAGCAAAGAAGGGCTTGGAAAGTTCACTTTGCTCACTCGGAAGCTTCAGAAGAAATTGCAGGGCCATCGTGGGAAATATCTGTGAGCGCCCTAATGCATTGTGGGTTTTCTCTTACCTGATCCAAGGGCTTAGTACAGACCCCCACCCCAGGCCAAGCGCAGCATTGACAAGCTCGCAGGACAGGACTGAATATGGCTTTGGAATCTCGTGGTTCCAATCCCAGGCATGCCTTCACCCAGCTAGGTGACTTTGGCCCTGCCTCAGTTTTCTCATCTGCAAAGTGGGACCATCACCGCCTCTGGGGCTTGTGTGAGGCATCAGTGAGACCACACAGAATATGTTCAATATGAAACCACATCCCCTTAGCGCACGCGGGCTGCAATGGGAGTAGGAAGGGGCTGGCGTGGACTCTGTGTCATCTGATGCTAAGTCCTCTACTCCTCAGGGTGCTGTTCCTGACCCACCCCGGCCCAGCTCTTACCTGAGATTCTCCCCTCCCTCAGAGCACTGGAAGTCCAGGCCCTCTGGCTGCGAGCTCACAAAGGTGTGCAGGTGGGAGAGCTCCAAGGCTCGCCATAGGTCCTCCTCCGAGTGATACCCAAAGGGGTCCAGGTTTGTACGTAGGGATGCAGAGAACAGGACAGGGTCCTAGCGAAACAATGAGGTCTCGGAAGTGCGCTGTTCAGGCCCCATCAGGAACCATGGGCCCCAGGCCAGGGCAAAAGCAAGGCGTTGGGGGGCAGCGTTTCCTATCCTGTCCCCGGCCCTCCAGCGGGGAGGCAACGGGCAGATAAATGCCTGTGGGGAAGTGATAAACCCCAGCATTGCCAATCACAAAGTCCTCCACCAAAGCAGAAAGCGGAACTGCTAATCTGACTCCAAAGTGTCCAATCAGCAGAAAAAATACCCCAGAGGAGCCAGCAGAAGTGAAACGTAATTCCAAGTTGGGAAATAAGGAGGCCAGGACACAGCGGCTCAGGGGGATGGGGTACTTGAAGGGTCCCGCGATTCCGGTCTCCACTGGGAGCCCGGGTGGCCGGAGGGGACCAGGACAGCCTGACCCTTTCAGGTCCATGACAGGTGGCCGCTCTGTGGCTCTGCTCATGCAGTCAGGCTCTCCAGCCTCCAGGACAGAGGCGCCGGGGCCTGGACCTCAAGCTGCAGAGCAGGGTGGGGCCTGCCCCCCAGACGGCTGCCCAGTGCGGCCAGTCCATGGCAGGCTCGTACCTGGGGTATGATGGTCAGCTGAGAACGCAGGTCGTGGAGTCCGATATCTGCCACGTTGAGGCCGTCGATGCAGATTTCACCTTCCGCGGCCTCCAGGATGCGGAACAGGCAGAGGGTCATGGACGATTTGCCGGCCCCGGTGCGGCCCACGATCCCCACCTGGAGGGAGTGACGGGGGGCTTTCAGGGGGTCAGGAGGAGTCCGCCGGCATCTCCAGGGCTCCCAGACGCCTGGGCTGCAGCCTCCGCTCTCCCAGAGGCCCTGGCTGCGTCCCGGGCGCAAACCCAGCCCTCGCGCACCTTCTCGCCGCCGTGCACGCGCAGACTCAAGTTCTTGAGCACCAGCTCCAGGCCGGGCCGGTAGCGCACAGAGTAGTCCCGGAACTCCACCTCGCCCTGCTGCGGCCAGCCCGCGGGAGGACGGCTGCCCTCCACCACCCAGGGGGCCTGGCCGGGAGGGGAAGATGGGTCTGCATCAGGGTGGCCCCGCTTCCGCCTCCGGGCCCTCTCCTGCTTTTCAGTCGGCCTCTCTCTTGAGGCCCCTTCCATCCTCACCCTGCAGGGTCCCCGGGGGACAGTTCCTGGTCCCAACCCTGTGGTTCAACGTGATTCGATGAGTCCTTTATCTCTCCGCCTTTATTCCCTACAGAGCTCATAGTGCTGAACAAGTCTTTGCCCCATGAGGCCTACAGTTAGCACGAGGGTCATACCATTAACAGATCAGCACATCTGTGTAATGTAGCCAAGTGATGTGTGCTGAGAAGTGCTTGGTGTTGTAGGACAGGGTGGTCGCGGAGGGCTTCCTGGAGGAGGCGATATGTGAATAAAGACCCAAAGCGGGTGAGGCAAGAAGCCAAGTAAATATCTGGGGGAAGGGCATGCCAGGCACGGGGAACAGAAAGTGGGAATGCCTCCCCAGGTGTGTTCTGGAACACAGCGACAAAGTGAGAGGTGGGAGATGGATAGTGGGTGGCCCCTTCAGGAAGGGCTTTGCAGGCCATTTTAAGAACCATGGGGGTTTTTTTTGTTTGTTTGTTTGTTTTTGTTTTTTACTCTAAGATGCAGAGCCAGCAGAGGCCAGGCATAGAGCAATGGCATGATTTGATGTGTTTTTAAAGGAACCCTCTGGCTGCTATGAGGAGAAGGGAGAGGAGATGGTGGAAAACAGGGAAGCTAGTTGCGAGGTTCTTAAAATAAATTGGGCACGAGACGATGGCAGCCTTGAGACAGGACCAGCTACCACGTGAGAGGCCCAGTGCCACATGCAAATGTGGGGTCTCCTGTTCGATGACTATTAAGAATGTCCACGTGGTGACAGCAGAGCATTAAAGCAGATGTAAGACCCTTCCTTCTAAGCGTGGGGACCTATGTGACTCTGCAGGTCACGTAAAGCTGGCGTGCTTTGAGACAGGAGAAGCCAGACTGTCGCCGGTCAAAAAGCAAAGCAGCCAGTGTAGACCATTCTCTCAAGGAGGTGTCAAAAGCCTGGGAAACAGGGTTGGGGGCAAAGCTTTTTTGGCTATGAAGACAGATCATGTGTACGGACAGGGGGAAACGGGAACGCTAGATACCAAGAGGGAGGACTTAAATATCCCTGACAGCAGAGGATTGGGGGGGTGATAGGAGACGTCTGGGGAAGGCAGGGGGGGGGGCAACGGGGGCCCCGGGGGCAGGAGAGGCAGGCGGGGAGGAACAGGCGGGCTGGAGGCTCAAAGGAGACAGAGCAAGAGGTTGGGTCACAGAAGCCATGAGGGAGGGCCCTCCAAGAAGGCAGGGGTTGTTTTGTCTGAATGTCACTGAGAGGTTGAATGAGATGAGAACGGGAAAGTGTCCCCGAGGTTTGGGACCAGGCAGGTCATCAGTGGAGTGAGGGGGCCAGAAACCAGATGGCGGGAGGCAGATGTGATAAAGGGTGATGGGGAAGTCGCTCCCCCCCTCGCCATGTGGGCTTTAAAACAAGCTTCATGACAAAGGAGAGCAGAGACACGGGGCTGTGGGACGCAGCGGGAAGAGAGGTTGGTGCGTGTGTACAGAACGGATGCTATGATAGCTCGTGTTCGCCGGTGAATGGGAACCACCCAACAGAGGGAGCAAGCTGTAGGGGACAGAGGGTGCAGTGAGGGGGGTGAGGTCTGAAGGGGTGGACGTTGATAGCAGGAGGGACACTTCCTGCTAAAAGAGGAAGGAAGAGGTGAAGGGACCACAGGAGGGTTTGAAAAGTCTGGGGGGCAGGAAGCTTGAGGGAGTTCACATCTCCTACTCTCACTGGCGGGTCACGAAAGGTCCGTGGCTGAGCCAAGGGGAGGAAATGTGGGGGTGTGAGGAAAGAAGGTTCACCATGGATCTTTCTGGAAGTGGGATCACATGCGTTCGGGGGAAGCGAAATAGAAATACCCAGCAGTGTATGTGGTCACACACTTGAAGTAAAATCAGTGATTTTCTCCGGCAATGTCTCAGCCGCTGAGCGCCAGTGTGTAGAGGGTAGACAGGGGGGCTGGACTGGGGAGGGGTTTTGGAGGGAAGGAGGCGCAAGGGAGTCCGGAGCGTTGGCACCGGAGGAGCACAGAATCCAGGCTAGATGAGCTGGTGGACACAGGGACAAAGGTGAGTCTCAGGATGGGGGGTCCTAACAAGGACAAAGTTCTAGAAGAGCAGAGGGTTTGGGGCACGTGAGCTGGCAGGGCTGGGAAAGGGTGGTTCCAAAGCTGAACTTGAGATCTCAGAGACGTGCAGCTTCTGGGTGTGAAGCGGTTTGCTGGGAGACCATAGGAAGAAGTACGTGGAGAAAAGCGTGCACTTCCCCCTCCCACCGCCAGCAGGGGACACCTCCTTTTCCCCAGCAAATGCCATGCTGCCTCACCCCTGCTCCTTCCACCGTTTAATCTCTGGCTGGAATCTTTACCCTCTGATCACCCCTGCTGAGTTATCTTCCGCTTGTCTGCCCTCTGTGGGTGCATCACTCTGGGGCTCTTATCTTCCAGTGCAGAGTCCTGTCTTACCTCTCCCACAACATCAGAATTCGCTTGAGGATGGACCCTGTCTTGCTCAACTCTGGACCCTCTATACCTCTTAGCATAGACCTCTGGCTGATGCCCAATAAGGGTGATGATGGATGGATGGATGGATGAATGAATGAATGAATGAATGAAGAGTCCCCCGAATGAAGAGCTGACCTTGGGATGTAGGGATGATGGGCCACCAAGCACCCCTCCCCAGCTATTCCAGAATTGCCCTGCCCAAGGCTCATCCCAGTACCCACCTCAGTCTCTGTCTTGGAGTACTCCTTGACTCTCTCCACGGCCACAATATTAGACTCCAAGTCTGACATCATTCGGATCATCCAAGTCAGAGTCAATGTTATCTGGCCAAAGGGACCGGGTCATGGATACAGTGATCTCCCCTCCCCCCAACAGCTATGGGAGGAGTTCCGACTCCCTGATTATGCCTCTACACCCCAGGTGGGCCTGGGCAAGCCCATAGGTATGCCACCTGGGGCTCAATCACAATTGTATCTCAGGCAGTGACCTTGCAGACTTAACCAAGGACCACCTGGCCCAGTGTTTCTCAAACTTTAATATGTACGAGAAAGATTTCCCGGAGAATCTTGTTAAAACGTGGCTTACGATTCAGTAGGTCTGTGGTGGGACTTGAGATGCTGCATTTTTTAAAAAAATCTTATTTTGAGAGAGAGAGAGAATCCCAAGAAGGCTCTGTGCTATCAGTGCAGAGCCCGATATGGGGCTCAGTCTCCTAGTTCACGAGATCACGACCTGAGCCGAAACCAAGAGTCAGACGCTTAACCCACTGCGCCGCCCAGGCATCCCGAGATTCTGCATATTTAGCAAGTTCCCAGGTGATGTTGATGCCACTGGTCCCTGGACCACTCTGTGTACCAAGGAGTCCTGATAGACATACAGAATCCTGAGCCCCATCTTGGACCTGCTGTATCTGAATCCAGATTCATAACACAGGGCAGTTTGAGAAGGACTCATTTATCCAGATCGTCCTTTGTTTACTAAAGCATTCCAGACTTGAGCCCTCTGAGGCATTGAAAATGTGATCGAAGTCACAAGAATGCCACTTGCAGCTATTTAAGATTTTATTTTTAAGTAATCTCTATACCCACCGTGGGGCTTGAACACACGACCCTGAGATCAAGAGTCGCACGTTGCACCGACTGAGCCAGCCGGGTACCCCACCATTTGTAGTTACTTAAGCCTTTGATAATACAGACTGATGTCAGGTGCCCAGCCTTCCCTCCCGTCCCGGCTCCCGCCACCTTCTCTGTGTACTTTCTCTGCAAACCTGTGAAATGAAGTACATTCCAGCCCTCCACTTCCCCGCCCCAGGACAGCTGTCAGGGTTGACCTTCTAAATCTCATGCATAGTCAGGACAAACTCTGTCCTTCGGGGCCAAGCGCCAAGACAATTTCTCCAAAGCCAACACCTGAAGTAGAGAACTGGATTCTTCCGGGTTCTTACCAAATTTTGTTCCTTCCTCCACAAAGACCTGTTCACCCTGCATTACAATCCCCCGTTGTTGCGAGGGTCTCTCGGTGCCTGACTGTGAGCTCATAGTCCTGATGAGCAGAACCTGGGGCTGGTGCTCATATCGGGCAGAGCAAAAGCTCCGGGGATGCTTGTGACACCTGTGTTGTCTCTGCCCCAGTTGTGGCCCCGACCCTGGGGCCCAGACCCCCGCGTACCTGTAGGGCGTAGGACACAGAAAGGCCCACCAGCCCCGGACTCAGGCTGTTTCTGCCAATCACAGCAAAGAGTGCGGCAAAGAGCACAACACAGTTCCCCACGAATTCCACCTGGACCCCCAGCCACCTGCGGGAACAGGACAAGGAGGAAGTGGGGCAGGTGCAGGAAGGGGGCAGTTTCCTGTGTAGGGGGAGGAGAGCCGGAACCCGGAGCTCCAGGGCCTGCCCGCAGAGACCCTGGCGGGAGCTCCTGGAGAAGCAGGGGGTGGGGAAGGAGGAGGCTTATGACCTGTTGGAGGCAATGTAGGGGTAGGAGCTCCTCAGGTTGATGTCCACCTTAGCATCACTAATGGCGTTGAAGTCCTGGCTGCGGCCGTAGGCCCGAATGACGCTGGAGCCAGTCACTGTCTCTGAAAAGTGGGAGTAAATGGGCGAGCGGCTGACGGATTCCAGCCTCTTCAGTTGCCGCGACGTAGCCACATAGAAACGCTGGCAGAGGATGGAGAAAGAGCTTGGGGTCAGCACCGTGCGCAGGACCCCTAACTCAGTCCTGCATGCCCTCTGAACCCATCTGGGCCTCCTTCCAGCCAGCCCCACTACCCATAAGACTTTGCTTCCTTTCCCTACCTGATGTGGCTCCATGAACTCATACCCTTTCCCCCTGGTCAGCTCTGCTCAATCTTCCGGGCCACTTCCTCCACGAAGCCCTTCCTGATTCCCTCTCAGCTCCCAACCCCCTACCCCCCTGGTAGGGGCCTGGATTGCAGTACTGACCTTGCTTGGTCTCCTAAATCAGTGACTATGCCTGTCTCCACTGAGGGGTCCCAGCAAGGGGCTCACATAGTCAGAATATCACAAAATTTGCAAAAATAAGATAATTTTGTATTCTTTTCCTTAAAGAGCTTTTTCCACACCCCAAGTCCAGTTTTTTAAAACTTCAGCCCCACACAAACACTCTTCTGCCTCCAGCTTCCTTCCTCTACCCTGTGTGGGCCCCAAGACGGCCAGGGCCTTACAGGATGGGTGTCTGAGAGTCTCGTGTCCCTGCACAGAACACAGCCCAGATCAGGGTCTCCCCATAAGGGCCTGGGCTTCCAGCCACCTGTGGGTTACCTTCATCAACTGATTAAGCTCAAGGCAGGACAGGGGCTCAGAAACGCAAATGACTTCTACAATGAGCTGTAGCTGAATGTTACCAGTCATCTATGTTAAAAACATATATGCACATGTATGTTTAGATATGCATCAAAGAAGGGAAAGATAATGTGTCTCGCATGGTTAACAATTTTTGTTTAAAAATAGGCAGCAGAGGGGCACCTGGTTGGCTCAGCCTGTTAAGCATCCTACTCTTGATTTCAGCTCAGGTCCTGATATCACGGTTCCTCAGTTCCGGCTCTGAATCGGGCTCGACGCTGACAGTGAGGAGCCTGTTTGGGATTCTCTCTCTCTCTCTCTCTCTCTCTCTCTCTGCCCCTCACCTGCTAACTCTCTCTGTCTCAAAATGTAAGAAGAAAAAATAGGCAGCAGGAAGGAGTTTCAGGGTCAGTCACAATTTACAAGGATTTCATTTTACCCTAACAACAACCTTAAGAGGTGAGTTTTATGACTCTCTTTTACAGGTGAGGAAAAGGAATTTCAAAGAAGTAGAGTAACCCACCACGGTCCCTAACCAAATCCAGCTGTAAGTTCCCTGGGTCCCAGCCCCGCCCACTCTAGCGCCCCGCCCACACCGTCGCCCCGCCCCCGGAGGGCCACGCCCACACAGAGGCCCGCCCCCTCTCCGGCGGCGGCGGCGCACCTGCACCAAGATGTAGAAGACAGCCAGAGGCAGGGTGACCACAGCGAAGAGCGGCGTGCTAACCACGACGACCACGAGGGCGGAGATGGAGTTGTAGAAGGAGGTCAGCAGCAGGAGGATGGTGGGGGCCAGAACCTCATCGATGACGTAGATGTCCTTGGAGAAGCGGTTGAGGATACGGCCGGAGGGCGTTGTATCGAAGAAGGACTGTGGCGAGCGCATCTTGTTGCGCAGCAGCGCCTGGTGAAGCGAGCGTGCAGCCTGGACACTCCCCACCGTCAGCGTCATGGCTGACACCATCACCAGGAGCCCTGTTGGTAGAGGCGGAGAGGTGCTCGTTCACCGACCAGGTGGCGGCATGCAGGGGCAGGTTGGGAGGTAGGGGGTGGCCACGGTGGCTAGGAGGCTCAGAGACAGAGCGCTGCTGGGATGAGCCAGAGACGCCCAGAGGCGGGTGGACTGTTAGGGTGGATTCGGGAGGCACTGGGGCCAGGCAATGGCTGTGATGGTGGAGGGAGACACAGAGGCAAGGCTGTCGTTTGAGGGACCCAGCCGCCCAGATGTGAGGAAAATACCTTCTAGCTATCTCTGCATGCTCACCTTGCAGAATTCCCAGGGCGGCATAGACACCCAGCCTCGTGGAAGTGTTATTCTGGCGGCTACCCGCTGCTGCCTCATTGGTCCAGGCACTGAGCCACACGTTGGCCCCAATGGCAGCCGCACTTTGACCCGGGTACAGAAGACAGGTGGCCACTATGGTATAGAGCCCCATGGCCTTGGCATAATCCCAGAACATGCTCAGCTTCACCTGCATCCCGTGGCGGTCAAGGACAGAGGACTCCCGTGAGCCCCGGCACTGCTGGGGGCCTGCCCACCCTCTCCAGCCTTCCTTGTCCACCCTACTCACAGTGCCTGTCGCCGTCTTCTCCTCCTGGATCAGTGCCCCACTCGCCTTCACCTCTGCTGCCTTTACTACCTTCTCCGTTGAACCTAGGCGTCTCCGGAGCACAGCCCGGCCCTGGCCCTCGCCCTCTGATGACATGACACTCAGCTGTCTGTGAAGGCAGCTGGTCAGGCCCAGAGAGGTGGTCTCCAACAAACCCACAGGCAGAGCCCCAGGGGGGTCAGGCTGTAGCTGGAGGCCCGGGTGGGGGTGTCAGGGAGAGAGCACCCACACGTGCCCCACCCAGCCGGGTAGAGAGAGGGCGCCAGAGAGATCTCAGGAGCTCACCTCAGAAACTGCTTCTGGACCTCATACATGACTGGCTCGTTATCCGTCAGGTCTGTGTGATTGCTCAGCGTGTCCTCGATCAGCAGCACCTCCTCATCGCCCATGTCCTCCAAGACTGCAGCAGTGGGGGGAGAAAGGAGAAGCGGTTGGCTAGCTTGCCCTGCAGGCCGCTAGTGTTCCCCGATCTCCAAGCCCCGGCAAGAGGCCCGGATGGACAAGCACGAGAGGCATGGAAGGGCAGCCGAGAACAAGAACAAAAATAAATGATCAGTTTTGTGCTAGGGGGTGGGGGAGAAGCCAGAAGGGAAAACTTAGGTGGGACAAGGAGAAAAACTTCCCTTCCGGGACTATGGAGAAGGGGCCTCAGATATGAGGGTCAGGAGTCTGGGCTCTGGAGGCAGACTGGCTGAGCTCCAGTGTCACTTCCTCACTGCATGACTTCAGGCAGGCATGTCGAATGGGGATAATAATAGTACCCACTTCATCGTGTCATTGTCATTGTGAGGATTAAAGGGAAGAATGTGTGTCAAGTGCTTAGCAAGGGGCCCAGCACTTAGTAAATGTTCAAGTCATGTTAGCTGTCTAGCCAGCAGTAGGCAAGAAAACTCAGGAGAAGGTCTGTAAGCCAGCCCAGAGGTGGGGGCTGGGGACCCAGGACGGACAACAAAGCGGGGGTCTTCTGGGCCCAGAGACTTCAAAGCGCTCCATGAGGACAAGGACTTTTCCATTTGTTTGCTGCCATCCCTCAGTGCCGAGAGTAGTGCTAGGATGTCGTAATGTCTCAGTCAACCTTTGCTGGTAACTAACTGACTTTTCCAAGCACTTGCAGATTTATCGGATGACTTCTCTGTGAAATAGCCTTGACGTTGAGGCAGGGCCTGGGCCCTCATGCGCTTTGGACCCAAGGGAAAAGTGGGGCTCTGAGGCCTGAGCTGCTGATAAGGTCACACGGGGAAGAGGAGGGGGGAGGCACTTGGCTACATCCAGTTCCGTTTCCCTCTTGGTGATGTCTGACTGTCACGCAGATGGTCCGAGTTCCTCGGGACCTCCCTTGTGCGACACTGAGCCCAGCAACAGACACCCCAAGGCAGGGGAGATGCTGGGGGCGGGCACAGGAATGTGGAGGGTCAGGGAGGGTTACCGGTCCTGCTGCCCTCCTTCAGATTCTCCTCATCCTCATCAGGTGCGTAGTTGCAGAGGAAGTTGGCAAAGGAGCCGCTGCGCTGCAGCAGGGCTGGGTAGGAACCCGCCTCAGACACCTGCCCGTCAGCCAGCACTATGATGAAGTCCATCTGGGGCAGGAAGCTGATGCTGTGTGTCACCAGCACCCGTGTCTGCAGAGAAGACAGCAGGCTATCATTGCCCCCGTCCTCAGCCCACACACCCCTGGCATAGGCATGGGGTGAAAGTCATCTCACGCCCCTAGCACAGACACAGGAGTGAAAGTCACTCACCACAGAGTGAGTGTGAGGGCCCATATGCCAGGGAGCATGGACAGGCACATCAGTGACTTACCCCAGGCTCACTGCAGCCGGCTCGGTGCCTCTGGGGTGTGCCCCTCGCCCTGGGTTTCCCCTGCCACCCAACAGACATTCCTGCTTCTCAGGCTTCCCATATCTCCGGGTCTCCTCTGAACCCCTTGGCCTCCCACCCTAGATCTCTCCATAACCACCCCCCCCAACCTCCTGGAGGCCTCACCTTGCCTGCCAGCACACCTTCAGGCCCTATGACTTGGTCAAAGATATGCTTGGCCACATGGGAATCCACAGCTGACAGTGGGTCATCCAACAAAAAAAGGTCAGCTTCACTGTAAACAGCTCGGGCCAGACTCACCCGCTGTCGCTGGCCCCCAGACAGGTTAATGCCCTGGATGGAGGAGAGAGGCGGGGGGTGTGTACTGGGTAGAAGGGAGTCAGACAGACAAAGGCCCTGTCCCCGTCATTCAACGAAGCAGACCTCTCAATTCTCATTTGATATGCCTCTTGTCCCTGTGAAGCTCTGAGGCCACAGAAGAAGAGGTGGTGGCTCTCAAGAGTCCAGCCAGGGCAGGTGAGGACATCTGCTCCCTTTGCTTCACTACCCTGCCCAGCTGCCTGTATACTCTGAAAGGCTGGAAATCCCCCACGAGGTCCTTAATAGACCTTTTAATCTGCCACTGTCCATGTACTTTGCAGGTGACTTTCATAACAGGGATCTCATTCGATCCTCATGTCAGCCATTTCAGCCCCATTTTTCAGATGAAGAAATTTGAGCCCAAGATGTTGATGACTTTGTCCAAGGTGCTGAACTCTCAAGAGCAGAAGCCAAAATGGAAACCCAGTACCGCCCCCCAAATTCGTTAACCCTAAGATTGTTCAGGAGCCAGAGGAGAGAGAAGATTTCTCCTTAAGCCCATGATGTGGAAACTGAGGCACACAGCAGCAGGGCTGGGCCCTGAAAGCAGACCCCAGAGGTGTGTCCTGCCTTCTCACCTCCAGCTTCCCTCATTCCCTCTAGAACAGGCCCCAGCTTTTTCAGGTACTCTGAGAAATGGACCCAGAGTGGGGCGAGAAGTAGCAAATGTGGGATGGGAGCTAAAGATGCAGAAGCAGGGGGTGGGCACACAGCTGTAGTGACTGAGGCACATGAGCACATCTGCATTCAACGAACCAGTCTTTTTTGAGTGCCTATTGAGTGCTGGGCACTAAATTAGGTTGGTGTGTGTGCAAGGTTAGCGTAGCTCCAGGAGAGATGGGAAGGAGGGGTTGCATCATAGATGGGGAGGTCTTCTTTGGGTTCCTATAACCTCAGACTCCCATCCCCACTGCCAGGCTCAAGTCCTCATTGCTTCCCCCAGACGACTATGAACGCCTTCTCACTGGTTCCTGTGACCTTGGGCCCCTTCACACTGCAGTCAGGGCAGCTTTACAAAATTCGGGTCATGTCCCTACTTAAACCCTCCATGGACAAGTTGAACATCAAGATAAGCGACCATAGTAGTGGATTATAATCCATTGAATCAAATAAGAATCCTTGAGCTCATATTGACATAAAGAGATTAATAAGTAAAAAAGGGGGAGGAGGGGAAAGCTCTTTTTAATTTTTTTTTATATTTGAGAGAGAGATAGAGACAGAGCACAGGCAGGGAGGAACGGAGAGAGGGAGACATAGAATCTGAAGCAGGCTTCAGTCTCTGAGCTGTCAGCACAGAGCCCGACGCAGGGCTTGAACTCAAAAGCAGTGAGATCATGACCTGAGCCGAAGTTGGACATCCAACCGACTGAGCCACTCAGGCACCCCGGGAAGAAGCAAAGCTCTTTTTTAGAATAGAATGCCAGCTAATAACTGTAGAAGGAATGGGGCTGGGAAATCACCATTTTGCAAACACGATAATAATAAACACTGACTCAGGCAAGAATCCTCAATGAAAGTTGTAAACGAAATCACCAATGAAAGACACCACCTCAATCAAGTGATCAAAGTTAGCCTTGTCAATAATAAGGCATGAGCTGACATGTGCCTCCTGCTATGATGCACCAGTAAGGACATAATATTACTTCTTTGATACTTTCCCCCAAAACATATAATCTAACGTAATTGTGTTCAAATTGAGAGACTTTCTACAAAATAGCTGGCCTGTACTCTTCAAAAGTGTCAAGGTCCTAAAAGACAAAGCCTGAGGAATTATCCATATTGACAGAGAATAAAGAAATGTGACAACCAGCTACAGTTCATGATTCTCACTGGATCCTCGCCCAGGAAAGAAAACAGCTAAAAAACACATTTACAGGGACAAATGAGGACATGCGAATACAGACAGTAAGTTAAATAGTAATAGTGTGTCAATGTTAAATTTCTTGATTTTGATAATTCACCTATAGTTATGTTAGAGAATGTGTGTTTTGAGGGAATCCACATGAAAATCGTTAGTGTAAATAAACCTCCTGAGCTGAAACTGTAAAACTCTTAGAAGAGAGCATAGGGGGAAAATTTCATCAGGTTTGGCGATGATTTTTTGGATGTGACACTAAAAGCACAGGCAGTAAAAGTAAAAAAGATATACTGGATCACATTAAAATGGAAAACTTTTGTGCATCAAAGGACACGATCAACAGAGTGAAAAGGCAACTTCCAGAAGAGGAGAAAATATCTGCAACTCATATATCTGATAAGGGATTAATATCCAGTATACGTAAGGAACTCTCAGGGCATCTCGGTGGCTCAGTTGGCTAAGCATCCAGCTTCAGTGCAGGTCATGATCTCACAGTTTGTGGGTTCAATCCCTGCATCAGGCTGTGTGCTGACAGCTCAGAGCCTGGAGCCTGCTTCAGATTCTGTGTCCCCCTCTCTTTCTCTGCCCTTCCTCCGCTCATGCTCTGTCTCTCTCTGTCTCAAAAATAAATAAAAAATGTTAAAAATTAAAAAAAAAAAAGGAACTCTCACACATCAACAACGGAAAACCAAATAACTGGATTAAAAATGACAAAAGGACTTGGGGCGGGTGCCTAGGTGGCTCAGTCAGTTAAGTGTCTGATTTCAGCTCAGGTCATGATCTCATGTGGGTGAGTGGGTATGAGCCCTGCATTGGGACTGTGCTGACAGTTCAGAGCCTGGAGCCTGCTCTGAATTCTGTGTCTCCCTTTCTCTCTGCCCTTCCCCCCAAAAAATAAACATTAGAAAAAAAATTTTTGAATGAGCAAAGGACTTGAATAGACATTTCTCCAAAGAAAATACACAAATGGCAACAAACACAAGAAAAGGTGTTTAACATCACTAATCATGAGGGAAATGCAAGTCAAAACCACAAGGAAATATCACCTCACACCCATGAGAATGGCTGGTATTCAAAACCCAAACAGCCCCTTTCCCAAGAAAACAACAGCGCTGGCCAGGATGTGCGGAAGTTAAAATCCTCCTGCACTGTTAGGGGGAATATAAAATGGTGCCACCGCTATGCAAAGAGGCATGGCATTTACTCAAAAAATTAAAAAAAAAAATAGAATTACCTTGTGATTTAGCAACCCCACTTCTGGGTATACACTCAAGAAATATTTGCATACCCGTGTTCATAGCAGTAGTATTCACAATAGCTAACGGGTGGAAGCGATCCAGGTGTCCACTGACAGGTGAATGGATAAACAAAATGTGATCTACATACATAATAAAATATTAACTTGAAAAAGGAAAGAAGTTCTGACACATGTAACAACACGGATGAACCTTGAGGATATTACACGAGGTGAAATAAGCCAGTCACACACACACACACACAAAGGCAGATTCTATATGATTCCATTTATATGATGTACCTGGAGTAGTCAACTTCCTAGGGACAGGAAATAGAATGGAGGATGCCAGAGGCTGAGGGGAGGAGTGGGGTGCATGGGGAATTGGCCATACAGCAATGTGGATCGACTTACCACTGCTGACCTGTACAATTAAAAATGGTTAAGATGGTAAATTTTATGGTATGTAAATTTGGCAACAATGAAAAATAAATTAATTTAAAAAATTTTCACTGATGCCCCATGGTTTTAGGGTATAGACCCAAACCTTAACCAAGGTCTTTAAGGTTCTGCCTCGCCCCATACCCTCCCCACCTCTTTCTAACCTTCAGTTTCACCAAACTGCACCAGAATGCCAATCCAATCACCGTTCCTTGGCTCACACCTTGGAAGGCTTTCCATCACTCTTGATAAAAGCCCACCAGGCCTTACATGACCTGGCTGTCTGGACACCTCAGTGGCCTCGCCTACTCCTCCTCATGACCCTGCTCACTCCACTCCAGTGGCGCTGGCCTCCTTGTGAATCCTGACTGCCTCAATACATTCCTGCCTCAGGGACTTTGCACTTACTGCTCTCTCTGCCTCAAATGTCCCCAGATGGGGCTCCATGTCCCCAGATATGGACCACTTCCTCACTTTGTTCTCAGCGAGGCTTTCCCAAGGCATCGTAACAACACAGCCCTGCACATATTCCTATATCCCTTTCATGTTTCATTCTTTCCCCTTAACATTTATCTAATATATATTTTACGTATTTATCTTGCTTATCGTCTCTTTTCCTCACTAGAATATAAGCACTATAAAGGCAGAAATTTTAGTCTGGTGTATTCATTGCTGTGTAAGATCGTCTAGCATATAGGAGGTATGTTATAAAATCTGATAATGAACGAATGGATGATGAGATCTTTTTCCTCAGCTGTTAAGATTGAGCTCAAAAGTGATGCCTTTCCTTAGGCAGCTCTGCCCACCCCCACTTCTCTCCTTGTCCCCTGCACAGGCTTCTGGCTTGGCCCCCAGGGCATTCTACACCCCCTACCTGTTCATAAGTCAGCCTACCCCAGTCATAGATCCATTTCCCCAGTGCCAAGCACAGAGCTGGGTTATTTACACGAATGTGGGAAGGAAGGAAGGGAGGGAGGGAGGAGGGATTGAACGCATTTATAGACGTGAGCCGAGCTAAGTCGGGCAGCTGCATGTGTGACTCCCCAGAGGAAGGGAGGGGACCCTGTACCTTCTCTCCAATCTCCGTCTGGTCCCCGCCAGGCAGCATCTCCAGGTCAGCTAACAAGGCACAGGCTTCCAGAGCCTGTTGGTACCGCTTGGGGTCCAGGGCTCGGCCAAACAGGATGTTTTCTTGAAGAGTGCAATTCTGGATCCATGCCTGCTGGGGCACGTAGGCCACAGAGCCCTGGCCGGAGGAGACGTTACCTCGGTCGGGGTCTACCCGGGGCCCGGCCGAGGGGCCCTTCCCGGGAGGTGTACCCTCTCTCACCTTCACACACACGGTGCCTTCCAGTTTCTCCATCTCTCCCAGCAGGGCAGACACCAAGGAGGACTTCCCACAGCCCACAGGCCCCACCACGGCCACCAGTGCCCCTTTCGGCACCTGGATGTCTAGGCTGAGGGCAAGGAGTCCAGAAACCCAGTCAGAGGTATCCCCCAGCCTCTCACCTAGAGACCCAAGCCCTCCTCCCTTCCAGATACTACCCTGACAAGGTGAGGCTCTTCCTGCCTCAGTGGCAGGAGTGGAGGGAGTTGGGGGGGGGAGGGGAACTAGGTTCTGCTACCGATCTGAACTTCGACTCACGGCAGGCAGCTGAGAAGGGGCAGGGGAGCTGGTACCTGTGCAGAGTGGGGGGCAGATCCTGGGCCCAGGTGAAGGTGCCATTGTGTACGGTGACAGCATAGCCTGGGAGGACCAAGGCGAACAAGGTCAAGGCCAAGGGGCCCAAGTGAGAAGGCAGGGAATCTCGGGGTGGGGCAGGGGCAGGGGCAGGGAGTCCCAGGAAAGGAAGAAAAGTTGGGGAGGCCCAGGGGAGGGGTGCGGTAGACTGCGCAAAGGGCCCAGAAGAGAGAGAAGCTAGGCCCAGTGGGAAAACAGGAAGAAGAAAGAGCCAAGAGACAAGCTTGGAACAGAAGATTTCCTGGAGCAGGGGCTGGGGCAAGGGCAGCCCAGGGAGAGGGTGTCTGGACCTGGGGTGATGGTCTTTCTTTCCACACAGTGGGGGTCAAGTTCATCTTGGCTCAGGAAATGCTGGATCCGTTTTAGAGACACACTGGTCTGCAGGAGGGTGAGTCAGTCCCCGAAGCTCTCCCTTCCCCCAGACGCCCCCACTCATGCCTGGCCCCGACTTCCTGGGAGAGGCAGGTTCCCCTAAAGGCCCAGAAAGGGTGCCGGACACCCCACCCCCATCCCATGACTGAGTCTTCTCTGGCTCCCACTGCCAAGGATAGGATCTAGGGTGGTACAAGGAGGTTGTCTTCAGAATTCAAGTTTCCAGGGACCTCACCTCTCTTCCTCTGACTCCAAATATCCCCCAGCTCTAATGACCTCATGCCAAAGTGCCCACTTCCTCAATTCCAATCACTCTCCTGGATCATCCCCGGCCCGGACAGCCTGCCCTCCCTCCAGCAGAGCCTCCAGCCCTCCCTGGGGTTACCTGGATCAGGCCGCTGATTAGCTGAGGCAGCATGTTCAGGGGCATCTTTAAAATATTGAACAGGGACACGGACACAAAGGCTTTCTCGGCATCTAGCACGTTGTTCTGGTCCACAGACACATAGACCCCGAGGGTGGTCAGAGTCACCTGGGCAGGGATGGAGGGTGAGTGTCAGAATGGAATCCGTTGAGTCTGGAGGCCTGGGCTAGCCAGGTGGGAGGCGGGGGCTGGCCCCGGTGGTGGGGGCCGGGGGGGAGACCCTCACCAGGAAGGGGGTGCAGACCCAGGTGAAGGTGGATATGGCTTGGAGGTAGGCCGACCGGCGTAGTATTCGGAGCTCAGCCTCCCGGATGCCCTCTACCTTCTCCAAGAAAATGGGCTCCCAGGCATATAGTTTCAGCACCTTGATGCCACCCAGGATCTCACTCATCAGCTTGATGCGTGAGTCCTTGAACTTCATTTGCTCTACCTGTGGAAAGAGTGGCAGTGACACGCCCCACTCTCCTCCCCAGCCCTCCCCCCACAGGGGCTCCTACCTTCCGTGCACTGGCACGGCCGCCACCCCTCCATCATCCTTCCGCATGGTCTGTGCTGCCCCTCAGCCCAGCTGCCCCCCCTCCTGCCAAAAAGTCCAGCTCCAACCTCAATGCCTCCAACGCCGACCCTCCCAGGCAGCATCCTCTGCCCCCTTTCCGGGGTTTCCAAGCCATGTTGTTCTTTTCGTTTGTTTCCATGGAGACCCCTGGGCATGCGGGACTCCACAATCAGACTGGGGGCCTCCCGAGGGTGCAGACCACTTCTCTTCGTTTCCCCAGATCCTAACTCGGGGCACAGCACCCCGACTGGACTGATTCATGCAACCCGATTTGTTGAATGCCTACTATGTGCCAGGCCACGTGTTAGACATGCAGCAGGTAAGGATGAACAACTCAAGCTAGATAGACCCCAGCCATCACGAAGCTGACAGTCTGCTGGGGGAGGCAGACAGGAAGCAAACGTTACCTGTGTAAACACTTAATAAATCAGTGTGCGTATTCCAAAGGGAAACAACAGGACTCTGTGGGAGAGTAATGGAGTGGGGGCTGGGAAATCAGAGTTTATGCTGGGGAAGAAAGGGGAGGAGTGAGCAAGCAAGGAAGGGATGAAATGTGTTCCAGGGAACAGCATGTGTGGTGGCCCAGAGGTATGCATAGCTTGGTGCTTTGGGGAAAAGAAAGAAGGCCAGAGTGGCTGTCACTTGGGCATACCCTGGGGGGGTGAGGGCTTGCAGGTGGGCAGGGGCCTAGTGGGTGGTCACGGGGAGTTTGTCATTTATTCTACACGCAGTGGAATACCACTGATGTTTGGAGTATTCTACCACTGAAGACCTCATTAAACATTTGAAAATGAAGGATTGGAAGACTGGCTATTTACACTGAGCACAGTGTGGTGGGAGAAGGCTCTCATTAGACCAGAAGACGCAGGTTTGAGTCCCGGCTCGCCCTGATTCTGGGCTGCCCTCATCTCTCTGGGCTTTGACCTCTCAGCAGCTAAATGAGAACGTTGCTAGAACCCTCTCCGGGCTGTTAGGAGGTTGGGGTGAGCTAAGGTTCGTGGAAGTGGCTTATAGCCATCCTTACTCGGCCAGCAAGGTGACTGAGGGGCTCCAGGTTAGTGAATGCCCTCCTCCAGGCACCAGACCAGGTGCTCCAGGCAGGAGCGGCACCCCCGTGATAGCACCTACCTGTAAAGCACGCATCTTCACGGCCACAGCTCCGTTGAGCGGGATCAACAAGACCATGAAAGCCACCCCAGCCAAGATGGAAGGACCCAGGTTCTGAGGAGGGCACAGGTGGGTCGATAAGACAGATAACTAAAGTATGTGCACAGACCCCAACAGACAGACAGAGGTCTATCCATCAGAAATGTGGAGCTAGGCGGGAAGCAAAAGCTGGCAGTCAGCCAAACGGACAGTGAAAAACAAACACAGAAAAAGCCCAAATGATGAAAACATGTGCAGAAGCTACGAGCCATCAGATGATGCCAACAGCAAACACAGAAGTGAGTCCGTACACCCAGGAAGGCAAATACAGACAGACAACGACAGCCAGACTCACACCCACCCTGCCTCCCAGTCCCCCTCTCCTCCCCTGGTATCTGCGAGAAAGTTAATTGCACAGGCTGGAAAGACTCGGTTGCAGACACCAGCACCCTCGGAGTCCTATCCCGGACCCAAATATCTAGGGAAGCTCTTGCGTCCATTAGGCAGCCCTCTGCTGACCCGGCTTTGCCCTCTCTTGCCCTTTCTCAGCAAGGTCGAGGTCGGAGGAAGGGGGCAGAAGCCAGAGCTCAGGAGTCACCTGCCACAGGAAGTAGATTGCCAGGACGATCTGCAGGGGTGCTGACCACAGCAGGTTGAGGAAGGGAGCAAGATCTACGAAGCGCTGAGCATCCACAGACATGAGGTTGACGATCTCTCCCACGGTGGACTCACGCTTGGCTGAACTGGTGATGACCAGAGCCTGCCGGGAGACAGCAGGGTGACGAACTGGGTCTGTGAGCCTCTCCAAAGCTCCCCCAGGCTGGCCCCCCAGCACCCCGTTCCAGCCGACCTTCCTATAGATGACACCTATGATCGCCGTGCGAAACCTCAACGCCATCCCAAACACACAGTGGAAATACTGGTGTAGGAGCAGCGTCTGCATCATGGAGCACGTGAACATCAGCCCGGCCACCAGGAAACCCCACCAGGTGGGGGCCGAGGGGTTGGAAATAAACCTGATCAGGAGGCTGCAAGGAGAGGAGAGAGGCATGAGGGTGGGATGGGTTCCCCAGGCCGCTCTCCCCACCCACCCTCAGCCTCCACTCTCCCAGGCAGGGGCTGCTGGCTCTCCAACCCCCACCTAGACCACCCCCACCCCCAGGCTCAGCCCTGTGCTGCCTCAAGGCAATGACCCTCCATCTTCCGTCCCTTCTGCCCTCACCTCTATCCCACCTGTCGTGGCCCTGATGCTCACCCTTTCTATCACTCTCTCCCTGCGAGCCAACCTGCCTGCCTTTCTTGCCTCTTGGACCGCATGGCACAAAGAAATGCCACATGTCCATAGCTTAGGCTTTCCTGCATCTTCTCCTTGGCTCCTGAAGGCTCCAGAGCCTACCACACGATCGCACAGACTCTCCGGCTCAAATCCATCCTTTCCAACATCAGAGGCCCTCAGCGCCGCAGGTGACTATCTCCAGGGCCCTAATCCACCTCTTTTCTGCACCTCTGCACCTCTTTTCTCTAACCTTCTCACTACCCCCACTCCCCACCCTGCTCAACAGCCACGCACTCATGCCTCACCACTTCACCACCCATTGAGAACTCCCTGCCACCCACAGACTTCCCTCCAAACACTTGCTCTCTTCTTTCCCTTCTGGCTCTCCAAGCCTGATGCCGTCCCTCCGAGCCCTGACTCCCATCCACCTGCTCAGGAACACGCTCCTCCATTTCCGCCCTTTCTCCTGATCGTCAGCATCTTCCTCTCTGCCAGCGGCTCTGTACCTTCACCTACTGGCATGACTGAGTCTCTCTGCTGTTGGGATGAACCTCCCCTCGGCCCCATGGAGCCACCTCCAGAGCTGCAGACAGGCCTCTCCTGCTGTGTGTTGACTGTGCCTCCCCCAAAACCATGTTCAAGTCCTAACCTCTCGTGCCTGCGAACGTGACCTTATTCAAACATAGGGTCATTGCAGCTGTAATCAAGTTCAAATGAGGTCATGCTGGAGTAGGGTGGGCTCTTATCCAGTGGCTCGTGTCTTTATAAGGAGAAGGGGATTTGCACACAGAGACACACGGATGTGAGTGTGCACAGGCACGTGTACACACACACACACACGCTGGGGAGAATGCTGGAGACAGACCTGGAGGAAATGTGTCTATAAGTGTATGGGCCCCAAGGATTGCCAGCAACCACGGGACACTGGAGGCACAGTACAGATTCTCATTCAGAACTTCTAGAAGGAGTCAGCCCTGCCAACATCTAGATTTCAGACTTCTGGCCTCCAGAACTGTGGAGACAATACGTTTCTGTTGTTTTAAGGCCCTCCCTCCCCTAGTTTGTGGCAATTTGTTACAGCAGCCATAGGAAATGAATGTTTTCTTTGTAGGAAGTTTCTAGACCTCCCTGGCCCCTGCTCTCCAAGGCAGACCCACTGCTCAAGGTCCTTCCTCTCTGTTTCAGCATCTATTCTCGGCACTCACTAACTGACTCCATGTTGTCTTCCTCAGCCTCTATTTCACTGACCAACTTGCTGCACTGCACGCCATGCTTTCTGTCAGAAGCATTCTCTGTGCTCTGCCCCACATCTGGTTCTCTCCCCAGCTTTCGCCCTTCCAAGCCAGTCTTCTGTTCACCCCTTACCTGTCACAGTTCCCTAGGGCTCTGTCTGGGACCACCGCCATGAGCTCCCTGGGAGAGCCCAGCCACAGATACCAGACCCTGGGCCTCTACCTGATGTGGTCTCCAGCTAGCTGGGAATGTCCCCTTGGGGGCCTCCCAGTACCTTGACTCCAACGTAGCCAAGACTCAACTCACCACCTTGTCTGGTGCCCAGCACTACTCCCCCTCCCCGCCCCCCACTCCTGCTGCATTCATCACCTCCAAGAAAGATCCGTCAGCCAGGTGGCCCATGACCCCTCCCGGACCCTGGCACATACCCAATTCCCCAGCAGCTCCCGAATCCTATCCCATTCCTGGCCTGGACTCTCCCCTGACCTGGTTGGCTCACCTCCATCCCACCACCTTGTCCCCTCCCCTCCTCCCTCCACTACTGACAGGGGGATCCTTCGGAAATGCAAACCAGATGCCCCTCCCTGGCTTCAAATCTTCCAAGGATTTCCTTAGCTCTCCCTCTCTCTCTTTCCCTCCCTCAGTCACCCTTTTCTCCAGAATTCAGAAATACCCGGAGTTCCTGAGTCATGTCGGTGAGGCCTTTGTGACTTTGCATGTACTGAACTTTCTCCTCCTTCCTCACCTGGTCAATAAACACGTGACTGCCCTTCCAAACTTGCTGGCCTCTTCCGGAAGCAAGCGCACCTCTCTTGCTCCTTCCTGGGCTGGCTCCCTCCCCCCTCCTGCGGATTTCCAGACACCTGAGTCCACCTCTGTCCACAACTCTAATGGATTCTAATGGATTCCCACACTGGTCTTCGACTGTGTCTTCTTGATCTTTCAGCCCTAAAGTCTAGCACCATTCTGGTGCACTGGGGGCTCAACAACTTGAATTTGAATGAGAATGCCTGGCTGCACGAATGGAGGGACAAGGTATTGCGGGGCTCAGCTCCTTCCTACCCCTCCAATTTGAGAGCTTTCCCGGGTCCAGGACACTCATGGGGCAGACAACAGAGCCTATCAAGTGGCAAGAGCCCCGTGGCTGGAGTTCGGAGCCCTGGGCGCCAATCCATCTTTACCAGCTGTGTGCCCGCAGGCAATTTCACCTCTCTGAGTTTCTGCTTCCTAGTTTGCTTGTTTTGCTTTTAGTTTTTCCGCTTCTTCTCTTGTAAGATGGGAACGGGGTGGGGGCACTTTTCTGTATGATTGTTGAGCAGGATTTAAAGAGAGAATGTTTGTTATTCATCCACCAGGGTGCCTGGTATATGGCACGTACCCGATGAAGAGATGTTGAATGTGAATGAGGAAACTGAGGCACAGGGGTATTGCCACTCGCTAAAGGCCACACAGCAAATGGGGAGAGTCCTTTTTTTTTTTTTTTTTTGGGGGAGAGTCCTTTTGATCCTGATCCGGGATCCTTTCCCATGTTGTCTCTCTGAGCTCAGTCCTCAGGGACGCCAGCCAGCGGCCCCTCCCCCGGGGGGGTGGCAGCAAGAGTGGGTGTGGACAGACCTGAGCAGCTGTGGATTGACGAAGGAGAGCAGGTCCTGGATCAGCTTGAAGCAGATGCTCACGAAGATACTGGAACCATAGGTGGCCAGCACGGCCCACAGGAAGGATGGCTCCCGGGGCCTGGGCCGGCCCCCCAGCAGCCCCACATCCTCACTGGACACTCTCTTCCCAGACGCCACTGCGGCCTTGTGTCTGATCCAGGGAGGAAGGGGTGGTGGATAGAAATGGGCACGTGTGTCCCATGAGACAAGCACCAGTGGGGTCTGATAAGGAGCGGGTATGGCACCTGCTTGCTTGGCTCTTAGGACTGGGAGAGGGATAGACAATGTGACCTTGCAGGTGAGAACTCCCCAAGGGACTCTGTCTTCAGGTGTGTGAGTCTATGTCATGGGCCGCAGTAACCACTACCCCAAGGACTAGAACCCAAGCAATTTCCAGCCCTCTCCCTGCCCCCACAGCATGGTTCCCGGGAGGATGCTGACAGGGAAGGGAGACATGGGCAGGGATGGTGGGTGATCTGGTCCCTGAACTGGGCAGGAAGGAGGTAAAGGTGGCATGGAGGAGAAGAGGGGGTGCAGCATGTAGACTGGAATCCGTATGTCTTCTCCAAGGCTCCAAGCCAAGGGAAGCCAAGCCACCGCAGACCAAGCCCAAGTCCCTGATTCCTCCATCAGCCAGCCACCAATCAGGGGCTCTGGGCCGAGCACACTGAAGTCCTGGGTCCCCAGTTATGGGCGGGAGGGAAGGGGGGTTCAGTCTTGGAGTCAGAAATGGGTAGGGAAGGAGGACTTTGAGCTCTAGATCTCTTGGTTGAGGAGCTGGCCAGACAGGTTCCTGGGTCCTTGATGGGAAGCTGCCGGTGGGAAGGCCATTTACTCAAAGGATTGTCTTCTTCGGTCCCTTCCTCCAGGCAGGAGGCAGGATTGAGAGAAGGGGCTGGCCTCAACCTTCTTCCCCTGGCCCTTCCCCTTCTGAGGGACGTCCCTGGAACCTACCTTTCAGGACGGGCAGGATAGTACAGCGGTAAGGGCAGTGGGCCCAGACATCTGTGGGTCCCAGCCCCGCCACCACTCAGACACCTTGCACGCTTATTAAACCCTCGTTCATCCACTTGTGACATGGAAATAATAGAACCCGTGTGGCAGGGCTGTGAGAGATGGAGTTAATCTACATGTTTAGGGCCATGTGGGGACAGATTAAGGGCTATAAGAGTGTCAGCTATTCCCTGGAGGTAGAAGAGCTGGGGACAGCTGGCCCCACTCAGGCCCGGGGCGTCCCCCCTTAAGGATGGCGGGCACCTGCTCTTCTTCTCCCGCCCCCACATGTCTACTGGTCTCCCCTGCAGGAGACTTGGGGTGTGGGACCCCAGGGAGGGCCTCACCGCGCTGCCCGCTTTTGCTGCTTCTTCCATTTCTCCAACAGCCTGTCCACCACCATCTGTGAGCGGTCCTCCTCACTCAGGGACCAAAGGTCCTGCTCCTCCAGGGGGCGTCGGTAGCCAAGGATGGCCATCCTGGGGCGGGCGGCCCACACAGGGTCAGAGCTTGGCAGCCTAGGGCTAGGGACCAGGGTCTCCAGGGCCCCAGAGTCTCCCTGAGGTGCTGTGGCCAAGGGCAGTGTCTCCTTTATGCCTCCCCTCCCACATTCCTAGCCCGGCCCCGTCTCCGCCTCATCCCCAGAAGGGTCCAAGCCGACCCTTGGGCCTCGGTGATGAAATTCACACTGACTGCGGCCCCCAGGAGAGGACAAGTCCAGTGGACGAAGTCCCAGACCCAGGTGCCTTCTCGGTGCGGTGTGGCTAATGAGCTGTCTCACCCAGGTCACAGACACAATTATCCTGCTCAAGCCACACTGAGGGGTGGCCAAGGAAATGACAAACTGCAAGCTTTTCCCAGACGGAAGAGCTCGGAAGTAATTACAGTTTCCCTCTAGCCCCCCCCCCCCCGGGCCTGTTCTTGTGAAGTGCTGGATGCAGGGCTGGCCTATGGCCTGGGATGCGAGCTGGGCCAGCCGGGCCTCTGCGCTTGGCCCCCAGCCCAAACGGACAGGCTTGCCCGCCCTCGCCCGCCCTCAGTGCCCTCTGGGGTCAGGGTTTGGGGCAAGGAAACAAGCCGGCTCAATTTCTGGCCTGCTCCCCCTCCTCCCCACCTGCCCTCCCCTCCTCCCTCTGACCCAGAGTGGAGGAAGAGCTGACTCACTTCGTGAACCACCAGAAAGACAGGCGGGAGAGGAAGCCGGCGCTGATCTCTGGGGAGGGGTTCTAGAAGATGAGAGGGTAGGCGAGGAAGAATCCGGAGTGCCCACCACCCTCCCAAAGCAGAGCAGAGGGGTCAGGGGCCCTTGTTCCTTCCTGGAGGGAAGGATGACACGGAGATGGAAGGGACTGGAAGGAATGGGCGCTGCTGGTAAGGGCGGGGCTGAGGAGTGGGCTGTGGAAACCCCACCACCACCCAGCTTCCATGGCAAACTCACAGGGTCGACATTCTTTGGGGAGAAAAATGGCGGCTTTTCCCTGAAGCAGGACAGGATGAGGGCGAAGAGCACCAGGGCAAAGTAGATGTAGAAGGTGGCAAAGCGGAAGGGGTCTGAGATCTTGCCCTGGGGGGAGAGTGGGGAGGGACGTCAGATGCACAGGGAACCCCGGCCTTGCCCCCATGGGGTCCTTTGGGGGCATCGGGCTCCTCTGGGGTGGGGTGCAGCACCCAGAGGGTTCTGAGAGATGGGGAAAGGTCACAAGGGGGCCGCTGTTCGGAGAGGACTCTCCAAGCACCCCACCTACATCACCTCGTCCCACCCTCCCTGCAAGGTGCGAAATCTCATGTTTGCAACCAAGGAAACGAGGCTCCCAAACCTAACTTGCCCAGGATCACAGAGAGAGTAAGTGGAATGTTCTGAGCCCTCACTTCCACCACATATGACTGCCCCCTACCCTTGAAATGGAAGAATACCCCACCCCATCACCGCAGGAAAGGTCAAGGCAAGGATCAGAGAACTGAGGGGGATGGGAAGAAGGGGGAGAGCAGGATCACAGGACTTCCCGGCAGGACAGACTGAGTACTTGCGCGTGTCTGCTCAGGACGCAGACGCTGGCAGACCCCCCCTGTCAGACGCTGCACTTGGCGGCGGCCGTCGTGGCTACAGAAGGGCCCCCTGCATTCCGGTGAAGACCCCACAGTGGCTGCGATCTGCCTCATTCCCCTGTGTGACACTAGTCCTGACCCCTGGCTCCTCAGTCTGCTTCCCAGCACAGACACAGCGAGTAGGGGACAGGTAGAGGGGACTGAACAGCAGGGGAGGTCCTGGGAGCAGGGGAGAGGCAGCCGGGGGCCCAGCGGTGACCTGGAGCCCCGAGGCCATCCCCTAGATAGGGCTGCCCCTGGCAGGCGCCCCTCGGTCCCCTTACCTTTGCGGCGGCTGAAAGGATCTTGGAGCGGAAGGGGACAATGGCACAGGCCACACACAGGAACCAGAAGACGATGAGAACTCCTGAGGACTGTACCCCCCGCAGCCGCTCGTGCTGGATCAGCAGAGTGGCCAGCAGCTGTGCAGAGAGGGTGAGGAGGGCGGGGCCGGAGCACACATGCATCTGGACCTGCCTCGCCCTCCCCACCCCACACGGCCAGACCGTCCGGGGGCCGCCCCAACCTCTTCCCACTGTAAGGTGGCCAGCCCTCTCTGCAGGGCCCTCGGGTCCCCAACCACAACCCCACAACTCACTGGAGACCCTCCCCCACCACCTTCCAGGGCCCCGCACTGACCATGGTGACCCCCACCAGCAACGGGGTGACAAAGAAGATGGGGGCGGGGGTCCGGCCGTGGACCAGGCCATGGAAAGCGTAGAAGAGGTCAGCCCAGGAGACGCACCACAGCAGGACCCCCAAGGCCTACAAACAGAGCACATGGTAGAAACCCCTCCCCCTCCTCCAGAAATAAGGACAGTCCCCACTGGAGAATGTCCTCTTCTTCTGCCCAGGGTCCGGCCCTGGAGGCTAGGCTGTGCGCCTGCCAGAAGCTTCCCAGGGGTGGGGAGAGTGTTGCCGGAGAACCGCCCCGAACTTTCGCAAGCAGAGACTATCTCATTTGACTGCAGATTTGCCGGCAGGCTCGTGGCCCTGAGTTACAGGGCAGGTGTAGCTGGGAAAGTGTTCAGCCACCGAGGGTGGGGGGTTGGGAGGGAGGAGAATCACGATGGGGAGAATCTTCCAGATCCCAGCCCCGCCCACGGGAGATCCCTGAGTGCCCTGACCTACCGTCTTGAGCCTGGAGAGGTGGGAGAGGATGATGTAGCCTCGGTCGTGGTGCCGCAGGTAGAAGAGGTACCAGGGCAGGGCGGCCCACAGGTAGATGCAGGGGACCCAGGCCAGCAGAGAGTTCTGGAAACAGGGCGTGAGGTCCGGGTTGTTGGTGTGCACGGACAGATTGGCGTCCTGGGGACAGAGAGAACAAGTTGGTGCTGTGGCAGCCTGCTGCAGAATGCGGCTCTCCCTCCATGAAGGCGGCTGGGCCAGAGGGTCGCTCCACCGGCTCTGGTGGGGGCGGGGTCAGAAGGCATGAAGATGACACAATGTCAGTGTGCAGACAAGCAGGTGCTGGCCAGGGTGTGCACTCTCCTAGGAAGCCATGCTCGCTCCTGTCTCTCATTTCCCTCTCTCTCTATTTGGGGCATCATTAAAACACAACAAAATATGCCCGTGTAAAGTGCACAATCCAACGGGCGTGGCAGTCACACACACCAGCAAAACCACTGCCACGGTAAAAGTACAGGCTACTTCCAACGTTCCACGGCTTTCCTGGTGCCGCTTTGCAGCCCGTGCCTCCCTGGCAGCCCCTGCTCTGCTTTCTGCTGTTCTAGATTTCCACTAAAAAAATCAGTGTTTTTATGTTTTTAAAATTTTTTTAGCATTTATTCATTTTTGAGAGACAGAGCGCGAGCAGGGGAGGGGCAGAGAGAGAGGGAGACACAGAATCTGAAGCAGGCTCCAGGCTCTGAGCTGTCAGCACAGAACCCAATGCAGGGCTCGAACCCACGACCTGGGGGATCATGACCTGAGCCAAAGTCAGACGGCTTAACCGACTGAGTCACCCAGGCACCCGAGTGTTTTGTTTTATCAAGATGCAATATATGCGCATGGTTGAAGAGCCCACTTCCTCTCCCAGGGAAGGAACAGGGGCCTCCTCTGAGCTTAATTTGCTTCTCTTTTGCATTCAGGAAAGCCGCCCATCACCCAACCTACCTCACTGACTGCGCAAACTCAAAGGAGCAAGGGGATGAGAGAGAGATCTGTGAATTACAAAGCTGGGTGACCAACCATCCCATTTGGGACTGTCCCCGTGCTGGCACTGGAGTCTGGTGTTGGTGGGGAACCACTGAGTACCAAGACTAGGACTCCACCCACCAAGCTTTTCGGAAGGAGATGGGGGAATACATTCAAACACATATTTCAGTGAGATTGTTTCTTCCAAGACCGCAGATGAACTGATCTTCCCCCCTCCCCCAACCTCCACAAAGCATTAGATGTTCTTTCCAGAAAGCTCAGAAAATATAAGCAAGTAACAACGTCAACAACAAAAACCCATCCACGGTCTCGTCCACACAGAGAAAACTGCTAACCCCAGAGGGTACAAAGCTTCCTACTTCCCAACTGCCCGTTTAAATAATGATCATTTTTATTTGTGCCCAAGTTATACTTTCAAGCAACTTTTTTTTTTTTTTTTTTTGAGAGAGAGGGAGAAAGAGAGAGAGTGTGAGCAGGGGAGGGTCAGAGAGAGAGGGAGACACAGAATTGGAAGCAGGCTCCAGGCTCTGAGCTGGCAGTCAGCACAGAGCCTGACGCAGGGCTCAAACCCATGAACCGTGAGATCATGACCTGAGCCGAAGTCAGACACTCAGCCAACTGAGCCACCCAGGCGCCCCTCAAGCAACTTTTTAAAAATTGTTTATGTTTATTTCTTTTTGAGAGAGACAGAGGGAGAGAGAGAAAGAGCACTAGTAGGGGAGGGGCAGAGAGAGAGGGAGACACAGAATCTGAAACAGGCTCTGGGCTCTGAGCTGGCTGTCAGTACAGAGCCCAATGCGGGGCTTGAAACCCACAAACCTGGAGATCATGACCTGAGCTGAAGTTGGACGCCTAACTGACTGAGCCACCGAGGCGCCCCACTTTAATATAACTTAAAAAGTCAAACCGTAAAAAAAAGAAAATGGTACCCTGCCTCAATCACTCCCCACCCCTAGTTCCATTTTTAAAAATATTTATTTATTTTTGAGATAGAGAGAAAGACACAGCGCAAGTGGGGAAAAGGCAGAGAGAGAGAGAGAGGGAGATACAGAATCTGAAGCAGGCTCTAGGCTCTGAGCTGTCAGTGCAGTCCAATGCAGGGCTCGAACCCACAAACCTGGAGATCATGACCTGAGCTGAAGTTGGATGCTTAACAGACTGAGCCACCCAGGCTCCTCCCTAATTCCATTTTCTAGGGGTAAATATGTTCAAATATGCTAACTTCTATCTACTTCTATATTTTATTTTTAATTTTTTAAAAACATTTATTTTTGAGAGACAGAGCAAGACAAAGCATGAGTGGGGAAGGGGCAGAGAGAGAGGGAGACACAGAATCCGAAGCACACTCCAGGCTCTGAGCTGTCACCACAGAGCCAGACACGGGGCTCAAACCCACGAACTGCAAGATCATGACCTGAGCCGAAGTCAGACACTTAACTGACTGAGCCACCTGGACGCCCCCATTTATTTTTCAGAGACAGAGTACGAGTGGAGGAGGGGCTGAGAGAGAAGGAGACACAGAATCTGAAACAGGCTCCAGGCTCTGAGCAATCAGTCAGCACAGAGCCTGATGCGGGGCTCGAACTCACGAATTGCAAGGTCATGACCTGAGCCAGAGTCAGCCGCTTAACCAACCGAGCCACCTGGACGCCCCTTTATACTTCTTTGACTCTGTCAATGTCACTACAATGGGCTTGATGTCTTTCGAGCTCTGTGATGTTGTGCAACATGCTTAACCTTAACCTTTGCCTCTCTGGGCCTTGGTTTCTTCTAAGGTAATGTTGGGGATAATATCTCCCCAACCCCCTCCCCTCTGGCTCTTCAGCCATCATACTAGAAGAGGCCCTTACTTCTTCCTGAGTAATTTCCATGGGGTTCTGGTCTTTTCCCTTCCATCCCCTAAGTGCCCAGATCCCTGCCCAGACCACTCCCTTCCTCCCTGGTTTTTCCTTTGAAGTCTCCTGGCTGGTTCCCCCTGTTGGCATGGGAGTGTCCCAGGGCTGTCCCCCCTCTTCTCCATCTGTACTGTGCCCCTCCCCTCTGCCATCCCATCCAGTTCCTTTCTACACACCAGTGACTCTCCTTATCTTTTCCTTGCCTTCTCTGCACCCCCCCCCCCTTTTAAATGCTTATTTGTGAGAGAGATGGAGAGCAAGCAGGGAGGGGCAGAGAGAGAGGGAGACACAGAATCCAAAGCAGGCTCCAGGCTCTGAGCTGTCAGCACAGAGCCCGACGCGGGGTTCGAACCACAAACTGCAAGATCATGACCTGAGCCGAAATCGGATGCTTAACCTGCTGAACCACCCAGGCGCCCCAGTTGAGTTCTCCCATCTTAAAATATTCAGAGTGATCTGCACACGTGGCCTCCCCTTCCTCAGCTTCTCCTCTTTCATTCCATCTGGGTCAGCCCTCCGCCCTCTGACGCCCCTGCCCCAGGCTGTGGGAGGGCTCTTCCTGAAACGCAGCTTTGTGCCCCTTGCTTCGTGTCCATGAGTCTGCAGTGTCTCCTGCTGCTCATGAAGTCAAGTGTGCAAGCACCGGGCAGCCTTCTCTTCCTGCTGTCCCATCTCCCCTCCCCACGCCCCGCCACCAGCTCACTTCACTGTAAATCTGTCTGAGGGTCCCATGGCTACACTTTTGCCCAATTCACGTTCTCTCTCTTCCACCTTCCACCTGGTGGGCCGGGCTCAGGGGCTGAGTCTCCGGTCTTGACCACGCCTCTTCCTCTGAAGTCAGCACCTGATGAGGGACCCACCATCCGAGAGCATCAGTCGTTCTGACTTGATGCTGCTGCGTTGAGGGTATGCTCCGAGTCACGCGCTGGGCTCGGTGCACCTGCGGCAGACCTGTCCCTGCCTCTGGGGAGCCTGAGGTCCAGGGGCATGCTGCTTTGGGGTATTAGATCCAAGCCCTGATGGGCAAAGGGTATGCCATGTATGGCTTGTATTCTGAGGCCCTGCATTCAGCAGTCTCGCCAGCAATGTGAGCTAAGGACCCGCAGGGACTGAGGACTCTTGCTGAGCACCTGACATGCTGGCCCAGGGCTCGGTGCTGGTCACAGAGCTGGGCACACCGCAAGGCCTAGTCAGGGTACCCCAGGGGAAGGGGAAGGGGACACATCTAACCCAGGCCTTTTCCCTTTTTAAAGCACTTGGGGTGCCTGGGTGGCTCAGTCAGTTAAACGGCCAGCTTCAGCTCAGGTCATGATCTCTCAGTTCGTGAGTTCGAGCCCCCCATCTGGCTCCGTGCTGACAGCTCAGAGCCTGGAGCCTGCTTTGGATTCTGTGTCTTCCTCTCTCTCTGCTCCTTTCCCACTCATGCTCTCTCTCTCAAAAACAAACAAACAAACAAACAAATAAATAAATAAAACCCTTCTTATTCAACTTACAGAACACTTGTTCTTATAAACACAGAAAAGCGCACACATTTTAGGTATCCACTTCAGCAAAATTTCACACACTGAACACACTCGTGTAACCAGCACCCAAATCAAGACACAAGACATCCCCGGGACCTAGATAACCCCTCCTCGTGCCCCCTCCCAGCCACTACTCACCACGGAGGGAATGCTATCCCGACTTCTAACTATGTGGATTACCCTTTGCCCATCTGGGGTCTTCCTATAAAGGAAATAATACAGGAGGTGTCTTTCATGTCCGGCTTCTTCCACACAATTCTGTGTTTGTGGGGGTCATTCTTGGGGCTGAGTGTGCATAGGGATTCTCCCTCCTCATTTCTGCGGGTGGTCCATTGTATGAATGGGCCCATGTACTTATCCATTCTATTGTCAACGGGCAGCCCCGCCCTATTTTACACTTAGCAAGCCCATTAAACCCATCCACTTTGTCAGGATCCCAATAGCCTGCCTCCAGACCTCACTGGGCCCAGCCTGAACCTCACCCCCTACAGGAAGACTTTCTGGGGCACCCCAGCCTCAGACAGGACTTTCTTTTGCTTTCTCCTGGGTGGTGTTGGCAGCCAGGTAGGTGACTGTTACCTGAGCGTGATAAAGGCCCCTTCTCCTTCAGTGGCATTTTATTACAGCACTTACATGGTCATTACCTGGCTGTTATTTCAGAAGTTCAGAGGAGAAGCCGTATGGGGTGCAGCTCACAAAAGAGAAAGCAGGCTCCACCCGGTCTGGCAACTGGTCCAAGGACCTGGCAACAGGGAGCTGGGACAGGCACCCAGGCCTCATCACAGCAAGCCTGGGTTTCTCCTGCCTGCTCCTCCCCCACCCCTCCCCTTCACCTGTGCCCGTGAACATACCCCAGCCCCTCAGCAACGTAAGCCCTGCAGGACAGACACCCGGCCCCATTTCCATTCTTCCCCTTGCTGGCCCCCAGCACGGGGCTGGGTACATGGACCGGCGTGGCTGCTGATGACAAGGGAGCGGGTACGTAGCAGGGACGGAGCCCGAGTTCAAAGCCATGACGGGGAATCAGTGTATGACGTGCAGGTCGGTGGTGTGGCTTTTTAAGGTGGGTGGGGTGTGGCCACAAAGCCTGACGCAGAGGAGCCAGTATGAGTTGCTGCTCCTGAGCCATAGAACTGGGGACAAGTTCCTTCACCTTCCGAAGCTCGGTCTCCGTCGTGAATACTGGAGAGAGGGCAGAATCTCGGCCATCTCCCCACAGGGAGAGAATGAGCAGATCACCCCGCCCCTCACAGGGCAGCACTTGGGGACGGACGCAGGTGCTGGCGCAAGAGGCTGTTGGGACTTTGTTTTGGTTTCGTGGACAGCCTGCACTGGGCAACAATCAAGAGTTCTTGGGGGCGCAAAGCCTCAGATGGCTGCTTGGACCGACAGGGAGATCCGACCCGTGCTCGTCTTCCTTTTCCCACCCCAGCAGAGCCGTCTCCAGGGGTGGTGGGCACCCGCCCATCCCTGTGTCCCTAGATTATTCACCCCAGAGCCCTCGCTACAACATCAAGGGGACAGATCATACACAACGCGTCCAGAACTGAACTCCTGCCCGTCCCCTCCTTGACAGCCTGCCCACCTTGGTGGGCGGCCACTCCTTCCCTGGCCCAGGTCAAAATCCTTGGGGTCTACTCCACACCCACCCCCTGAGCAAATCCTGTCTGCTCCACCTTCAAATCACCAGGCCGAACTAGCTAGAAATGCTCTATTTGGCTGTCCCTATCTACAGAACAGCAACTTCCTCTGGTTCTCCCTGACATGTCCAGAATCCGACTGCTTCTCCCGGTGCCGCTCTCTCTCTCGCCCGGGTTATTGCTGTCGCCCCCTCTCTGGTTCTCCTGCCTCCACCCCTGCCACCGGCCCTGGCGGACTTTTCCAGCACAGTCACGAGAGGTTCGTGAAATCCAGACCAGACCACGCCTACCAAGTCACTCGTGGTGCAAACCTGCCGAAGGCTCTCCACTTGATGCAGAGTAAAAGCCAAAGTTCTGCGTGGTCCTCACATCCCTCAGGTCTGCCTCCCCCACCTCTTTGGCTTCATGTCCCCCACTGCCCTGTGTCACTCTGCCCTCAGGGGAGTGGCGCCATGCCTCATGCCCTCTACACCCGCGAGCGCTTACTCAGATCTCACCCACCGTCAGACGCAGGTCCACCCTGACCTTCTTAATGAAACTTGTAACTCACCACCATCCCCCCCCCCCCGCCTGCTGCGGCACGTCCGTCCCTCTTAGCCTGTCCCCTTTCCCCAGAGCCCTGATCCCTTCCCAGCATTCTATAAAACTGAGTCATTTATTGTGTTGATTGCTCCTCTGCCTGCTCCATGAGGACCAGGGTGTACATCACAGCCTCCAGACCAGCGGTCAGCACAGGGAGGCCACTCATAATGCATTTGGTGAACAAAAGAATGAATGAATGAACAAAGGAATGAAGGGGTTTCTGAAGCCTGGTTTCTGCAGCCGAGAGCCCAGGGTGCAGCGCACCCTCTCCCTGGCAGCAAGGCCACAGCCCTTGGCACCCAAGGGGTCTCTGATCCAAAGTTAAGTGCAAAGGAAGGGGTTGGTGGAGGTCATTCCTGGACCCCATGCTACTCCTTATAGTCCTGCTGGGCAGGGTGAATGATCCCCTCTGAAACCACGACCACTCACTCAGCCATTCCCGTTCAGAAGACTGTGCTGGTCTGGGCTGGGCTAGGCTGGACTGGGAACCCGGCCGACAGCCCTGCCCTCCCCTCCCACCCTCATGGTCACCATACAGTTTCCACAGCCAACGACAGCTTCTTAATAATGCGATTCAACAGCTGCACAGGACTGATAAGGTCTGGCACCCAGTGGACCACACAGAGGCTGAAATCCCCAGAGACCCAAGCAGGGGACAAGTGGGCGGGAGGGTGGCGCTGGCTGGGTCACAGCTCTGTCAGGGACTTCCCAGCACCCTCCCAACCCCCGTCCCGGCTTGTTGACAGCCTCTGCTCGGTAGGAAGAGTAATTACTTCCTTAATCCTGTGCGGGAGGGAGAAGGGGGGGAGAAGGGATCAACTGACAAGTTCATTTATCTCAGCAGAAATGGAGGTGCAGAAAGGGCAATGGCCTGCTCTGATCCCTGATCACCATTCAAGCTCACTGCCATACTGTGGCTGCAATAGCAGCTTTTGCAAAGCCCTCTGTGCTGGGCCATCCTGTGGCTCACCAGCCCCCTGGCCCAGCTGTTGCTGAAGGGGGCGGGGCATTCCAACCACCAAGGACTCTGGCTAGTTGAGCACTGCGATGCTCCAGGATTATCATCTCATGTTCGCCACAGCTGAGCCCCAGGGCTGGCTGGGCAGGGACCGCCCCGGATCCCACGGGCCAGCACCAGGACTTGGACCCCGGGCAGCCTAGCTCCAGAGCCCCCGTCCCCGTTCTGAGGCACTTCCTCTACACCCTGTAGGGCTCCAACATGACTTCCAAAGGCATTCAGAGCACCCAAAATGTTAAAACTCTCCTGTCGGCCCGTGCAGCCCACCTTGGAATAACTTCCTGGCTGCGGTTCTCACAGAGCCGAGGGAAAGGGCTGTCATCATGGGGCAACAGACTAGGTGCGGTTCTGGGGGCTGCTGGACCAGGGACCTGAATACCAGTAAGAAGGAGAGATCTGACCCCAGGTTACGGCCCCTGATACGACCTTCCGGAACTGCCATGGGAGACAGAGACAGCTCCAGGTGGGGAGGGGAGAGGCATACCGGAGTATCCCTCCTCCCCCTCACCCCAGCGATCCTGCTCCAACCTTACCCTGGGACAGCCACACCTGGGAGACAAGGCCCAGGTGCTCCTATCCTGTCCCCTGCTGGGACCTCCCTCCCTGGGGGCCCGCCCTGTGCTTTGAGAGGATTCCCCAGTCTTCCCTCCCAAATGCCACTTCCCTGACTCATTTCCTTTCCTAAATCTCTGGCCCCCAAGACCCGTGTCCAGGGGCCGTAGGAGAGCAGAAGGGCTGGGGAGAAGCCAGCCTAAGGCCACAAGAAACCAAATCCTCCCACAGGAGCTCAGAGGCTCAAAGTGGCCCAGCACCAGCTCTGCTGCACCCCCCACCTCCCGCTGGGATGGAGAGGGGGCTTCTAGAGATCCTCACCCAGCAGGGGGCACTAGGCTCTTATGGGGAAGCTTAGGTGGCGCTCCGTAGGCTCAGGTGCCCACCTCCCACCCACCTGCCTACCTCTGGCAGTTTTCCCACCGCTTTGCAAGTCACTATCTTGCTTTGAGAGTCAAAGTCCATTGCAGCCAAAGCCTCCATTACTCCTATGTTTCGGTGGCCACCTGCTTGGTTTGGGCAAAGATCAGGGGAGAAGCCGGAGACTCTAATACCCTAATGTTTATAGGGCTCTAATCATGGCCATGGCCTTGAGCCTGAGGATGAGCCTCTCGGAATCAGTACTGGGAAACTCTACCTGAAGGGAGCCCCCAGGAACCCACCTCAGCTCAGCGGGAGCCCAGAGAGGGTGAGCCATTTGCCAAAAGTCACACAGCTCGTGAGTGATGGAATGGAACTAGCTGGATTGGAACAGGAGACACAGGGAGCGAAGCCTCTGCCGGATGAGGGCTTTGCCTCTGCCTAGGCTGGGCAGACAGCCAAGGGAACATGAAGGGGCTGGTCCCTGACCGGTGGCAGACTCGTGGGTCTCTACCAAGAGCTGCTGCTAAGTAAGCTCCGTGTCTGAAGTGGAGAGAGAGCCAGGGATAGAGAGGGCTGGACGTCTCAGAGGAGGAACCCGTGACTCTCCCACTGGCCACATCTTCCTTCTTCCTAGCTGGTCACAGAATTTCAGAGTAGGACTCCTTCCTTGACTTGAATCCTCTCTTCAGAATCCCTACCAAGCGGTCACTAACCGTATACATGCACACCCTCAGGGATGGGGAGCTCACTACTTCTCAGGCAATCCATGCCATCTTTGGACCGTTCTCAGGGTCAGGACCTCCCGATTTCTGAGCCAACATCAGCCTCCCAAGAGCTTCCTGGGAGCATCAGATAGAGACTAATTCTCCAACAGGTCAAGACGTCCTGGGGCTCCGTGTACTCTTCATGCTTGGGTGCTCCCTTGGCCTGCTCATAACAGAAAACAGTCTTCCAGGTAGTAAGCAATGGGGCAGCAAAGGGACACTACCACCTCTATTCTGGAGGCATCCTTGGCCTCATTAGTGCTGGGCGCTTTGGTCCATGGCTTGTTCAATTGGAATTTATTTCCATAAAAATCCCCAAGGCACATTCAGAGACGTTGGCAATCAACCCCAAAGCAGTAGAGGTGAGAGAGAAAGAGTCAGAGAGAAATCAGTCACCCAGTGCACTCTGGGTGTGAGCGCCTGGGTGTGTGCCCACCAGTCCAGGGACTCACGGGTGCCCTCTGACTTCGCTGGATGCCTGGCCCCGTTGCCCTATGAGCCACTCCCTCATAGCTCTTCCCTGACCTAACTCCCTCTTCGAACCGCATTTCTCACTTCCCGCTGTTTTCCAGGACAATCAGGACGCCGTCACCCACAGAAAGTTTTGTGGCTCTTGAAACGGTTTCACCTTCCCTGCCCACGTGATCACGACAGTCTTGCGAGGTGCTTAGGAGATGGGTGATTTCCCTTTGTCACCGATGAGTAACTGAGGCCATGCGGGTAAGCTAGTGAGAAGGCGTGGAGATCAAGTGGCCAGACAGGCCTGAACCATGCCAGCTCTCCCACACCCACCTTTTCACTCCTGACTCAGGCACTTCCCATTGCCCTGAACTACTTCCCACTAGGTGGGTCACCCCTGCAGGCCCCTGAGATAAAAGCAGTATACCTGATTAATATACAATACAAATGAGATGCAAAGCAGCCCACCATGAAGGTCAGCCAGAACTGCCAAGCCTCTAGGGTAACTGAGCTGGCCCTGGGGACACAGCTCCAGCCTCCTGGCCTCAGGTCCTCCCTTGTCTCAGCTCAGAGGAAGGGCTGGGAGCCTTCGTGCTTTCTCCTCACTTGCCCCCCTGTCACCAACCACGCTGGTGCAGCCTCACACACCTTCAGGGGCCAGGAGGTAAGGTGGAAGATGGTAGGTACTTAGACGGGAATGAGGAAAAGGAGTGAGTTCCCTGTCCTTTGAGGTACCCAAGCAGAGACCACCACAAGGAATTCATCCCTTGGACCTAACATCGATAAACTGACTTCCATGGATCCTGAGGTCTCAGAGGAAGTATCTAGAGCTCACGAGCAGCAAGAAGTCTAGGCATAAGGAGGTGAGAAACCCAAGGATGCACAGTCAGGCAGTGGCAAGGCTGACCCATGCCTCAGGCGCCCTGCTTCCCAGTCCAGCTCTCTGCAGCTTACTGTTGTGTGACCTTGACACGTCCATTCCCTCCCTGGCTGGCGGTTTCCCAAGCTCGGCAATAAGGGGCTAGGCTAGCTGCTTCAAGCCCCCGAGTTCGGCGGAATCTCCTGGATTCTACAATGTCATAGAAAGATCCCTAAGCTTCGAGGATGTTCCTCAGCTCTACCTCCTCAGTCTGACTCTGCACAATCCCAACCTTCTGCCGTTAACGGGCCACCCAGGCACAGGGAGCCCTTGCACTTGAGGCTTGGGCACATCTGCACCTTCGATTTGCCAGTCCTCCACCTGGCTGTCACAGACATCATGACCCTGCCGTGGCCGTGCAGGTATTCTCATGAGCCAAAGGGACAACCTCTGAACTTGGTGACAAGTGATTGGTCCAAGCTGGATGATGGATGTGGGGTCCCATGCAGATGGGTCAAGAAAGTTGTACCATCTTTGATTAGTGACCCTTTAGGGACCCAGAGGGAAAGAGAGATCTCCAAAGATACTATTGTATAGGTCTTCCATTTTTTTATGGTCCCTGATTTCAAAAGTCCATGTTCCACCCCCCTCAGCCCATGCCAAACACAGCCCAAGAACAGAGTTCCTGACAGTACACGCCCCCTATGTACACACACATGCCCCCGCACCCACACAAGAACACATCCATGGATCGCACAGGGGGCGCACACACACCGAGCATATAGGTCCAAATACTTGAAATGGGGAAAAGATTTAGAGATTGAAAACCAGGGGCCTTGGATTTGAGGCTGGGCATGGCCTGCGTCACCAGGGACAAGCCCCTCGAATCTGAGTCTGTCCCCAAAATGGAGAAGCACCTCCACCTGCCTGGAGGGCTGCAGTGAAGATGAAAGGAGCTGGTGTGGGTAGGTTTTGAAAGCTGTGAAAAAGCTCTTGGACTGTCTACACTTGAACCTGAACTATGCTAGGGAACTAGAATCAGCCGCCTGAAAGGCACCCGAGGTTTTAGAAAAGGATTTGGCATACAAGTGATTCAAAAGGCCTGCTTTTCTACCCCAGCTCTGTTTTCTCCTAACTGGGTGACTTTGAGCGAGTCCCTTCCTCTTTCCCTTTCTCCATCTATAAAAGGAGAGGGTTGGAGAGGGACTCCCTACTTCCTAGTGGCTCTTAACACCAGAGAAAAGGAGGTGCAGGAGCCCTTTCCAAGAAGAGCAGAGCCAGCTTCCCTAAGTACCTGGTTGAACAGGTGCTCTGGATGCCCGGGGGCCATCGGGAGGGGAGGGGAAGGCGTAGAGCTGGGCGACTGAGCCCTAGTCCGTGTGGGGACACTAGTTTTCTGATTTGTGCCTCGCCTTCCCAGGCTCCTTCCTGCGTCGCGGGACAGCGGGGCAGGTCCCGCGCACGCCGCGGGGATCCGGCTCTGGGTCGCACGGCCAGACCCCTCCCGGCGACGCCCCCTCCCCGGGGCCCTCTCAGCAGCTAGGCGCTGCGCGACCTCGGTCCCGGGACACCTCCTTACCCAGAACTTGGAGCCGCATAGGGCATCCATGGGGTCAGGGCGCCGCTGCCAGGAGGCGAATGCGGGTAGCCTGCCCAGGCGGGACTTGCAGCGCCCCGGGACCGCCTACGCCCCTCCCCGCGCCCCGCCCTTATCCTCGGCCCTTTGGGTCGAATCTCGCATTTCTAGTGGCTGAGAATTGCGACAGAGCCTCCCCGAAGACTGCGGCTTCCGGAGGAACTTTGGGACAGGGGTGGTGGGCCACTGACACGGTGGTAACTCCTTCAAGTGGCCAATGGGGCGTGCTGGAAAGATGTCCCTCCCTGTGCGGAGGCTGATAGGGCTGCACCAGGGTTTGTTTCCAAGGGGCGCACACCTGCTCCCACTGGGCAGAGCTCTGGCGGCCCACGAGTCATGGAAACGCGGACAGTGACTTAGCAAGACTCCCCGCGCGAGTAAATCCTTGATCAGGTCACGTTCAACTCTGGATCTCAGTCTCCTTATCCGTGAAATGGGAATGCTTAGCGCCCAATCAGGAAGTTTACCTCTCCGCCCACAAGTGACCTGGGCACCGGCAGAAACCGGTCGTGCTCCTACACCCGGTGCCAAGGAGAGGGGGAGGGAAGGGGTCCTAG
The DNA here is from genome assembly GCF_003009895.1 of Hyaena hyaena. Classification (NCBI taxonomy): domain Eukaryota; kingdom Metazoa; phylum Chordata; class Mammalia; order Carnivora; family Hyaenidae; genus Hyaena; species Hyaena hyaena. The sequence continues at coordinate 4,539,843 of NW_024080661.1, read as the reverse complement.
CGGCCTATGGAAGCTGGCTCGTCCCATGGCTCTCTTAAATTGCTGCCTTGCTGAGATTCCGTGGCTCCCGGATCTGGAGCCTGCTGCGTCAGCGCCTCTCGGTGCCTCCACTTTTGCTTCTGGGAAACTGGGATAATCATAGTTCATAGGGTAACTCAGGATTGAATGGCAACGGCATGTAAAGCATCAAGCATGCTGCCTGGCGCACTTGATGGGCACCCAACACGTGGTTGGCTTTCCTCCACTCCAGCCTGGTCAGGGTGGGGGATGGGCAGGTGAAGCCCCAGAAGGAGCCCCACAGTCACACACTCCCAAGGTTGAGTCTTCACCTTCCCCACCTGCAAAGTCCGACGGGGCCCAGTGGGCTTCTCCTGCTTGCCCCAACTTGTCCCTCTTGCCTTCTTTCGCCCGCTCCCCGCACAGGACACAGAAGTCAATGCCCCCCCTCCTTCTGGGGGCTGAGAAGGAATCCCTACGCCCACCCCCAGCCCGTCTCTCCCCTGCCTTCACCTCCCTAGCCCCGTCGTGTTGGGCCCTCTCTGCGGGGTCTGCCCGGGTTCACCCTGGTGATCCCTTCCCTGGTGCTTCTTCTCAGGAGGTGTTTTCGTCCTTGGCTGCCTAGCAGCAGGCGTGGGTGGGCCAGCAAGATAACCCAGAGGCAGCCAGCTGCCACTTCTCCTTCTGGGCAGGCAGGAAGTGACCAGAAGGAAGTCTATGTCAGGAGCTATCAGAACAGAGATCTGAGCTGCACCGGCAGAGCAGGCTGGGCAGGCAGACGGATGGGGGGGGGCCGGGATCTGCTCCCCCTCCACTTGGCAAGCCCTCTCAGCCCTTTGTCTGCACCCCTCCCCTCCCCTGACCCAGTCACCCTCCACCCCGTCCCCATCCCTGAGCCCAAGACTTCATAAAGCTTTCACATCTTGCAATGGAGTGCCTTGGGTTATATTTAGTTGCGAAGAGTCTGTCTTCCCTGCCAGTCTGAGAGGTCCCCAAGGGCAGGGATTGACTGAGTCACCTCCAGCCCCCTCCCTGCCTCGGGCAGTGACTTCTGTATGCTGTGTGACCTTAACAAGGCCCTTGAGGTCTCTGGGACTCAGTTTCCTGAGCCACCTCGACCTCAGGTCTCTTCTAGCCCTGCCGATCCAGACTTCTGTGGTGAGCAGACTGGGGTGGCTGTTCCAATCCTTCCTCTAGTTCGGGGCCAGGACCCTTGGGGTCCATCTTCAGCACTGGGGCTGAGGCACTGTCTTTTCTGGTACCATTCCCACCTTGCCTTTAGAGAGCCCTTCGCCAACTCATGGCATTGGGTGGGAGCCTCTGAGGTCATGGTAAGGGGACCTCGGCAATCCTTGACTTCCTTCCCATTGCTCTTGAGCTATTCCGTGGGGGCGGGGGGGGGGGTTGCCGTGTCTGGCCCCTCTCAGAATGTGGTCCCTTTCGCATAGCCCTTCAACAATAACCATACAATTCCTAGGGTGTGATTGTTTTGATTTCACCAGAACAAGTAAACTGAGCCCCTGAGGTGTCTTATCCTGGCAGAGGAGTGATGAGCTCCAAGTCTCCTGAATTCTGGCTGTTTCCATGTAGCTCTTTTGGGCAGGGATGCACGTCTGGTATCCTTAGCTGATGCCTTCATGGCCAAGGCCTCACTTTCAAGGTTGCTTGCCATGGTCTCCTCCCCACATCTCACCTCCCTTTCTGCACCTGGCAAATTACCTGTCCTTGACGATTTCACTCAACACCCCCCGCCTCCCCCCCCCCCAGCCCCGCCAAAGCCTACCTTGAACCTCCCTCATCCCCATCCTGGGCTATGGACCCTTCTCTGCACAGTCTCACCCCCCCCACCCCCTGTATTGTACTCATTGACTGTCTTGTTCACCTCCCCCAGGAGACTGTTTACACCTTCAGAAAAGGGACCACGCACACTTGGTTGTTGCCGTATCCTCAGCACCAGGGGCAGTGCCTGGCAAAGTTGAACTTCAAGAAACGTTCATTGACTCGGGCACCTGGATGGCTCAGTCGGTTAAGCATCCGACTTCGGCTCAGGTCATGATCTCACAGTTCATGAGTTCGAGCCCCACGTTGGGCTCTGTGCTGACAGCCAGCTCAGAGCCTGGAACCTGTTTCAGATTCTGTGTCTCCCTCTCTCTCTGACCCTCCCCTGCTCACGCAGTCTCTCTCACTCTCTCAGAAATCAATAAAACATTAAAAAAAAAAAAAAGAAAAGAAACATTTGTTGACTGACCCAACACGTGTCATGTCCTTAGAAGTGGTTGTAAGTAACGAGGCTGTTGTGGCCTTAGCCATAGTCCCAGCAGTGGGCACTGTGTGTCCACTCTGTTTTCAACTTTCCAGAACCAAGACGTTTGCGGCTGGAGGGTCTCAAGAGAAGCAACAAAGCCTGTGTGCTGGGCCGCGCGGAGATAGGGACCCCGCTCTCCCAGCCTTGTGGTCCGGGTCCCATCCTCCCCTCCAACTGACTGCAGCTCCGGGAGGGGTGGCAGAGCATGTGGCATACCTCCCCGGGCCGGGAGCCTCCCAGGGGGACCCACGGGAGATTTCCTGGCAGGGAGATGGAAGGAGAAGATAATTGCAAGGCACGGCTCTGAGCAGGAATGACAGTGGAGAGAAGAAAGCAGATTGAGGCAGGGACAGGGAGACCCAGGGACAGGAACTGCTGCAAAACGGGGACAGTCAGGTGGGAACTAGGGCAGGGAGGGGTGTGGAAGAGCAAAGGCTATGTATTTCTCCCCTTTACTCACTACCTGATTCTTTTGAGCCCCCTGTGGCTCCTTGAAAGGCCTGGAACATCCCTAAACCAGATCCAGCCCCCAAACTCCAGCCTGGTGGAAACCACATCGTCTCCTCCACCCACCCCCGCCCCCCCTGCGGCCTCAGCAAGGCTGCCCCTGCGTCCCCAGCCTGCACTTGATCTGATTTGGCATGCGTGTGAGCACAGGCTGCTGTGCCCGATTCAGGAGGTTTCAAAGCCAGAAGAATTAATTAGCTCCATGGGCCACAATCGGCAGCTCCCATCCCTGGATCGGGACGGAGCCAGAGTTCTGAAGTCTTTAGCAGATTTCCCTCCTGGGAAGGGTTTTTGCTGGGGCTGCCACCTCCTTGACCCGCCTTTCTGTGTCCACAGAGCAGGGAGCCAGCCCACAACTCAACTGGCTCCTGGCCACCATCGTCCCGGGTTAGCTCTGGGTCCACGGGCCTATTAGGCAGGGATCACGGAGCACTGTGGACTCCCCGCTCCCGTGGCTGCATGCGTCACGCAGACAAGTCCTTCGTTGCGTCTCTGAGCCTGTTTCCTCTGATGGAGGGCCATGCAGAGCACTCATCTGTAGAAGGTGTCTGTCAGCGTGGTGTCCTCTCCCTGGCTTGGTCCCTCTCTGGAAGGGGCACAGGGGTGGCGCCAGGTGAAGGTGCCCTCTGCTGCCACCTGCTGTCTGATGCCCTCACTGCAGTACAGTCGCCAGTCCCCCAGCCTGGGTGACCGGATGGCCCAGGAAAGGGGAGAGGAGGCCACTACGGAGCACCGGGCTGTGATGGGTGGGGACTAAGGGTGACGTTGGAGGTGAAAGCTGTTTGCAAAGTGGGAGTGGTCTGGGTGGGGCACGGGGAGAGGACAGGAAGGACGAAGGAGTGGAAGGAGGGGGAGGGGAGCCAGTGCTCTGTGGTCAAGGGCAGCGTTATGCCAGAGAAAGGTAGTATCTGGGGCACTGGGTGATTGCAGAGACAGCTTTGACCAGCCTTCGGAGAAGCGCCCGGAGCTGAGGGATGCCTTCTTTTGTGGTTAAGCCTCCTTCCTCACACCAGGTGAGGGACTGTGGGCCCCTTTAAGCCTCTGAGTATGCCAAGCTGGGAGCTTGTGCGCACATTTCTCTGAGCGCAAATGTGACTGCCTTGGAAAAGGCCTCCCTGGTAAGTCCTTTCGTGATCAGGATTCCTTGCCCCATGTCCCATTCCCTCGACAATGACCAGAGGCTGGATTGCATGAAGCCAATGGGCTAGAGGTTGGCCAGACGTACGATGAAATCCCGACTCTGCCATTTCCCGCCTGTGTGATCTTGGGCAAGTCACTAAACTAAACCTCTCTGAACCCATTGGCTCATGAAAAAATGAGAGCCGTTGTGTCCTCCTTGTTAGGCTATTGCGAAGAGTAAAGTGAGAGATTACAGAGGAGCCTCAGATTTGTTTTTAGCAGCAGCTCAGCTCTCTCCTCTTTCTAGGCCCCACCCCCCCACCCCCAGGCAGACCTTTTCCGAGAGTCTTGGGGTGGAAGAAGCAGAAGCCGCTGAGCCCGAGGTGGGGGCCTGCGGCTGTTGACACAATTCCCTCCGAAGCCTCTAGAGAGCAGAAGCGCCAGGGGGATGCTCTTACCTCCAAAGCCCCCACATCCCGGAAGCTCCTGGCCGGTTCCTGCCCCTAAAGACCTTCATTCAAGACCTGCTTTGCCTCCCCAGTCCCTCCCCCATCCCAGCCTCCTTCAGGCTCTTCCACTCCTTGCTGTTGCCTCGGCGGGGAGTGGGGGGTTGGGAGGGTGGCCCAGGGGCAGGGGTTAGGGTGAAGCCTGGGATGGAGGAGAGGGGGTTATAGCCAAGCTCTCTGGCTTTACCTTGACCCAGAATCCTTCAACCATTAGAAGGAAAAAAAAGACTCCAGAGCCCCTCCCCCCGCCTCCAAATCGCCCACCCTCATTAGGGAATAGACAGCTACAGAATTCTACAAAACTATAAAAGCTTAATCTGCAGACCTAGGTGACAAAAGTCTAGGAAGTTTGTACAGTTTTGTTAAAAAAAAAAACAAAAAACAATTCCTACAAGCACCCCCCCTCCACCCAAGGAGGCCAGAGGACAAAAGGGTTCCATGCTATTGCACACCCCAAGAGAATAAATCCAGGTGTTTGCTTCAAGGAGTAGTATCATTTCTGTCCAGAAGAGCAGTTAGAAAAACTTTCAGCAGCTTAGAAAATATGCGATGGGCCAAAGCCTCCATCCACTTGCAGCCCGGCACCCCGAAACCCAGGTTAAGACGGGGTGGGGGGCAGCGGATGCTGAGTGAGATCTGTGCAGCCCATTGGAGCTGCCTTTGAGGTTTCAAGAGTCCTGGGGTTTGAGGGGTAGGGATGTTCAAGAGAGTGGGGTTGCGGTGGATGTTGGGGTGGCTGGCGGGGCTGCGGTTGGTGTCTGTGGCACTGCTTCTTGGCATCGGGGTTTCAGATGAGAGTATTGCCCAAGGTAGCACCAGATCGGAGGTTCTGGGCCACACCAACACTAGTCCCTCCTCCTCTCCCCCTTCCCCCTCCTCCCTCTCCTCCTCCTTCTCCCTTCTCTCCTTCCCTCCCTTGCCAGTCTTCACCCCCTCCCCCCACCTCCTCCGCTGGCTCCCACTGGGCAAGCAGCAGCAGACCATGTAAACACCTTGATGGTGCTCATTCATCACCCCCCAGGGGGCCAGCTCTGCACTCTGCAGCCTGGCTGCCAGGCCCTCCCAGACTCCACCAGGAGGTGGCCTTTGGACTCCCGGCCCCCTCCAAATCGGGAGGGAGCAGCCCACTCTGTTTGTACAGCTTAATCCCATCGCCAGCTTGATGGAACAGGGCCCACAGCGCCGTTCAGCAGGGCCCCCAAGGCGTGAGGCTAAGCCTGGGGAAGGAAAACCCAGCCACGCTGGCCCCCTTCCCCACCGATCCACTGATCCCGTCGGCAGCAGCTGAGGCCACCTCCCCCAGTCTCAGTCGGCCCCGTTAACCGAAACAGCTTCATTATGCCAATTTCCAGCTTTCAATGTGTGGCTGATAGCTGTCAGCAGAAATAAGAGTTAATCTGGAATTACTCACATTCACAGAGCTGCTGCCTGGCTAAGAGGAAGCGATAAAGCTTCGGTAGAAGCAGTAAACCCTGCTTGCCTAGCCTTCTGCCAGGCAGAGGGGCTTTCCTCCTCCCTTGCCCGGGGTGTGGGGGGCTGAGGCTGCAAGCTTGCAACCCTCCTGGGGGAGGGTTAGGGTCTCTCTCCCCGAAGCCAGCCAGCCAGCCAGGCAGACACACACACGCACACACTCATACACACAGAGGCCGCCCTGACCCCTTCCCTGCCCGCTGCCCACTCCCCAGCTCCAGGCGTCTTTCTCCAGTGTCACCAGGAAATGCCTAACTCTGTCCCTTTTGCTTTCACTCTGGACCGTGATTAACTTTTTATTTTGGAAAATTACTTTATTATAGATATAGATATAGATATAGATATGTATGTATGTATATAAAAAGAGGTTCCATTTCGTTTGTAAAATCTTATTTTTTGCTTTTTCTCTTTTTTTTTTCCTACACAAAATGATGACGAGGTTAAAGGAGAAAATAAGTTACATTACAGTTTCCAAAATGGTTCTCGCTCTCCGCTGAAGATGGGCCACCGTCAGGGCTGAAATGCACTCGCAGTCCCAGCTTGTGCTTTGCAAGAAGAGGGGATATAACTAGACTGGTTATTTTAGGTTAAAATAGCCAAGAGACAGACGCCTTCGCCTCAAAAATATTCTGAGACACATAGAAGTACAAGGAAACAAGTCTCTTCAGTCACAAAATGTCGTACATCCCGCATATACTAGATTCAATTAATTTAATAAAATAGAATATACATAGAGATTCTGCACAAACGTATTGCTTTCTCCCAGTAGCTCCTGGTGATGGGAACCTCAGTTGCACTGGGCCTCTCTCTCTCTCTCTCTCTCTCTGAGCCAGGCTGGCTAGGGCTGCTGCCTTTAACGCTCTGGAAATTCTGCTCGCCGGTTCCCAGCGCCACTGAGGCGGGGAGGAGCTCCTCCTTGGGGTCCATATGGAACGTTTTTCAGGAACATAGCCCAGGAGGAGGAGCTAGGATTTGGCACCCGGTGGAGAAACGTGAATGGGGGAGTGGGGCAGGGCTCAGGGGTCCAGGTCTGCTGGGTCAGAGGCTAACCCAGAGAGACTCAGCACGTCTTTCTTTGGGGGGGACGAGGCAGCCATGCTGTCAGGGGGGCCGGAGGCCGAGGGATCCTTGGCATCGCTGGACGGAGCCCTCCGCCGGAGGCAGACGCCGGGGCTCGATGGGGGCCGAGGGCCCTGACTCTCTGGGGGGTCTATGGAGATACTAGGTGGGCTGAGTTTTTTCTTGGGCCGGCTTCCAGGCCCCCCAAGAGGCTGGCCCCCAAGGCTCGAGGGGTCAGGGCCCAGGCTGGGCTGGGAGGTGCTGTCCAGGCAGCTGACGGCAATGGAGTGCCTCCTCTGCTCGTCCAGCCAGGATGAGGGCCTGCGCTGGCTGCTCTGGGCCTCCACGCTGTAGCATTTCTTCAGGTCCCGGGGGGACGGTGGCGCCTCCTGGCTGCCCCCGGTTAGGAGGTCTCCTGAAAGCCAGCTCAGCTCCGTGTCCAGCTCTAAGCTGCTTCTGGTCTCTGGGGCGCCCTTGCTGCCGGTGGGCTCTGAGCCGGGGCAGGGGGCTGGCGGGGGCGTGTGCTTCGAGGCCTTGCTCTGGCGGCGGGGATGCGGTGGCACCTGGGTGCCCAAGTGGCCCCAGAAGGAGGAGGCCCGGGCCAGAGGCGGGGAGGGCCCACTCACCGCGGACAGCAGGTCTTCCCGGCTGCCCAGGCCCTGAACGTCCAGGGAATCGGTCCTTATTGCTGCCTGCGCGAGGTTGGGGAAGAGCTCAGCCTAGGGGCTTCCACACCCCCATGGTTGCCACCATGACTGTTGCCACCCCCCTCCCCCAAGCCCGATAACTCCCCCTCCCCCTGCAGACCCACCCTAAGCTGGAGTATCAGTACTTCTCTCGCTCTTGCTGGGAGAAGGGGACCATGTGGTCTGACTTCCATCGCCCACCAGACCTGCTCCCCTGGCCCTCCCCCTGCTCCCCCGCCCCTCCCCCACGCCTGCAGGACTCGCTCTCTGAAGCTCCCAACTCTTGAGACACCAGCAAGCCCTGGGCCAGCTCTGCTCCCGGGCTGGTTCCTTCATGCCTCCCAGCCTTCGCACAGGCTCTTTCTTTGGTCTTGAATACCCTTCTCGGATGACGAGCACCCCTCAACTTTGTGGGCTCAGGTCCTCCTGTGACGCAACACCTGACAATTTCTCTCCCCACATTAAGACTAACCCATTCCTCCTCTTTGCTCCCCAACGCACCGCACGCACGAGCAGCCAGCTGCAATGATCTGATGGCACTTATGGTTCTGCCGTGAGACTGTGAGCTCCAGAGAGCGGGGCTGTGGCCCCAGGGCCCGGCACCCAGGGCCTTGTCACAGTGGGGGTCAGACAAGCCTCAGCTCTGTGCCCCCAGAAGGTGGGCCCCGGGCCTGGCCAAAGGTGGAGATACCCAAAGCATGCCATGCCCTGTGTCCCTAGGCTAAGTCAGGAAGTAGGGAGAATAATCTGGAGGCGACTCTGGGCCAGGGAAAGGGAGTCCAGAGACCTGGGTTCTCCCACCGAGTTGACACGTGTCCCTAAGCAACCATGGCCCCTTCCGGTCTCCAGGCTTCCTCAGTGAAGGAAAGGAGAGGGATGCACACACCAGAAGGGCACAGACCACTTCTGCTTTGCCAGATGCTGTGCCCCCGGCACCTAGAATGGCCTCTGGACCATGGTCAGCACGTAATAAACGTTCGTCGGAAGAATGAAAAGTGGCAACCTGGTTGTCACCAACAGCCCGGGATTCCCAGCGGAGAGGCCAGCTCCGGGGCCCTGGCCCAGCCCTCCACACCTGCTTACCTGGCGCCTAAGTGGCCTCTGAGCCAAAGGGGAGCGGCCTGGGGGGGGCAGTTTGGGGATGGTGGCCCAGGTGGGGGCGCTGTGGGGCTGGAGCAGGTGGGGTGTTTCTTTGGGAAGCTGCAGGATGTAGCTGGTGTCTGCTGGCTGGGAGTGGACGGACAAGATGGAGCCTGTGTGCAGAGACAGCAGGAAGAGAGAGAGAGAAGGGCTGGCAGGCCAGTGGTCTGGCTCTTACCTGAGTCCCTCCTTTCCGCTCTCCCTCCCCCGTCGGGGCCTCTACCCTCACCGCAGACCCCTCACCCTGGATTGGAAACCACTCTCCACAGGCTGGGGGTCCCTTGGCGCTCAGAGAGACCTCTTTTGCTGCCCCAGTGCTCCTCCCACCCTGGGCTCAGGCAAGGATGGGGTCTCCCTGTGTGAGCCAAGCAGCTCTTGCCTGAGCCCTGGTACCTGACTGAGCTTTGGGGAGCCCCCAGCTTCTGGGCCCCAGGGACTGCTCGGCAGTGCACCCATCCCGGCACATGTAGCTGTCGTTGGGCAGAGAGTGCGTCCGGCTGACTCCAGACTTCCGCACAGTCAGCAGGTCTGGTCCCAGGGCGAGCGGCACCCCCTCAGGGTGGGGCTCCATCTGCAAAAGGAACAGGGGAGGGAGGTGGGAAAAAAAGAGAGGCACCCGGACATCCGGATTGGCTAACTGAGGCGGAGCTGGACAACAGCATCCAGAAGCCCCCCCCCTCCACCCCCCAGCTCTGGCCCCATCCCCTCCCCCAGACAGGGCGGTAATGGGATGGGTTAGTAGGTGGGGGGAAAGGGGGCAGACACATGGATGAACCCCCCAGCACAGCAAGGAAGCAGGTGGGAGGAGACCCTGCCCCAGAAAGCTGTCCAATACCACATCATCTCAGAGCCTCCTGGTGGGGATGGCGGAGGGGGGAGGTGTCCAGAAAACGGAGAGCAGCCCCCAGGTCCAACCCAGCAGGTGGTTCAAGAGATGGTTCTAAGGGCCCCATTAAGAGGTCCCGGAGCAGCAGCGGTGGAAGATTAAAAGCTAAAAGCACCCCCCTGTTGAGGCGCTGGGGTGGTGGGGGTGGGGGTGGGGGTGGGGAACGGGGAGGACCTGCCCAGTGAGCGAGCGGCGCGATTGCCTACAGAGCACAGGCTGTTCACCATCCAGTCCTCTAAGGTAGCCCCATGGCCCAGCGCTGGGCACGAGCTGGGCTCATGCGGGTTCAAGGACAGCTGAGCACTGGGGAGTGTCCGCTCGCTCACGCACCTGTCTCCCCGCACTTTTCAGTTACTCAGCGACTCTGGCAGGTGGCAAATGGGAGGTGGGGGGCAAGGTCTGAATATGGCGGCTTCAGGTCCTCCCTCACTGGACCGGTTGGGGGTGGGAGTGGGGTTTTTTAAAAATATTTTTTGTCTTTTATTATTATTATTTTTTAAATTTACATCCAAGTTGGTCAGCATATTGTGCAGCAATGATTTCACGAGTAGATTCCGTGATGCAAGGGAGTGGGTTTTTTAAAAAATTTGCTTCCCAGATTTCTCCATCTCCCTGTGACTCCTTTCCTCCTTGGGGTCCCCTGTATCCTCCGTTCCTAATTCTCAGAGAGGCTAGAGGGTTCCCATCTCCACGCAGGCCCAGCCGGCTAAGCAGTGCCAGCCGGAGCGGTTGGAAAAGTCTGGATCCTTTGGTTTCCCTTTCAGCTCCAGGCTCCACTTCTGCCAGCCACCCCAAGACCCCCAGGGACCCCCAGCCTGTGGTCAAGACCCTGTCCCAGCTGAGCCCTGCTGTGGGGAAGGGGCCCCAGTCTCTTCTGAAGTCCCCAGAGCAGGGGTTAGGCAGGGAGGAGGGGGCTAGGCAAGGGTAAAGAAGCTGTCCAAACACAAAGAACGTCCCCCCGCCCAACATGGGGACACACAGGGACAGTGACGGAGGACACAGGGAGAGCCCCCCAGGTACAGAAGGGCATGGTGGTAGCAGCAGAGACGTACGCGGCTCTCACCCACTACGCGGAGGGGAATGGCCCATGTTTCAGGTAGGCGATAAGGAGGGGTGCGGGGAGGGGAAGGGCTGGCTTGCACAGGCTCCAAATAGAGACTGAGTCTACATCGAGGGGGGCTGCCTGACGCCACCTCTGCTTTGGGCTGTGTTTGTCCTGGGTGTTGGCATGAGCTCTTCCACAACTGTGCCCCTGGGGCGCCCGAGGCCCCGATTTAATCTTATCTCCTGTCTTGGTCCACAGTGGGGACCTGGAAAGACCTCTGGAGCCTGGAGAACTAAGTGTCTGCTGGTGGATGTGGATGTGGATGCCTCCGGTGGCAACGAGAGAGGAGGGGGGAGGGATCTGGAGCCCTGCAGCCAGCCCAGCCCCTGGGGGAGGCTGGGGGAGGCTGGGGGAGCAGTGAGGAGCCGCGTGTAAGTACATTGCTCTCCAGGGCACTAAGTAAGAGTGTGTGAGTGTCATCAGGCAAAGAGTCATCCGTCAGAGCTAGAGAGCAGGATGGTTCAGACACAATCTCTGACGTCAGAGACAGAGCCTCCATCTCAGCTAGAGGGATCTAGACAGGGAGAGAGATGATCAGGCGTAAGAAACCAGGGCAGAGCACGCCCTTGCGCGTGTGCACGCGCACACACACGCGTGCACACACACGGAGCCCCCCCTCTCCCTCTTTTCACAAAGCATGGTGGAGGGGGAAGGCCTCTCTTCTCTCTCCCCACCCCTCTCCCAAGGAAACCGACAGCGCCTCCCCCACCCCACTTGGAACGCCCGCTCTGCTCAGAGAGGCTGCGACAGGCACCAAAGAGCCAGAGCAAACACCGACAAAGCAGGAGAAGCGAAACTTATTCTAAAGATACCCCAGGAGCCTTAACAGCCCCCTCCCACACCCCCCCCCAAGAGAGGAAGCGGGGAGCAGGGAAGGCTTTCGACTCTCATAAAGATGATACCACGGGAAGAAAAATGAAGAAAGGCCAGCAAAGCGCCTCTCTCTGCTCTCGGCACAGACAGAGCCGCGTGGGGGGCGCTGGGGACAAAGCCGCCAATCTGATGACTGTTTTCTGCCTATTCTCTCTGCTTCCAAAAGCCTGGCAGGACTTGGCCTGCCCCCAGATTTTGGCTTCTCCCCTCCTGGGCCCTCCTCCGCCTGCCGGCAGCTTGCCCGCCCTCTTTAGCTTGGGTTGAGATGCTCTCCTCCTGCCGACACTCACAGGCTGGCTCACCGGGGATTCACAGGGGGGTTTCAGTGCTTGGGGGAGGGGAGGGCCATCCCTTCCCGAGGAGCCAGCCGCCTGATCACCCCATCACGTCCTCTTCGTCCCCTGTGCCTTTGCCCCATCCGCCTCCTGCAGGATGTGAGGCCTTGGGAAGGGATGTGCTCTCCCGCTGATCATTCTAGGTCATTGCCATGTTGATGAAGTGCCTAGAGCCTATCTGAGATTGAATCCCGAGAGCAGTCGCCTGGAGGCAGGGTCCCTTTCTCTATGTGCAGATCACTGGTCATTCGAATCAGGCTACCGGTGTCCCAGGTACTGGGAGCTTGCCCTCCTTCCCCTCCACCCAACAGGGCCCATGGAACACTAGGCTTTTCTATCTCCTGCTGACACCCATCTCCTTGCCTCCGCTCCGGATCTACCGGGTGCTTCCCTGCGGCACCTGACCCCTGACCTAGGAGGGACGGCAGGGTGCTCTGCAAAGCGGAGGGGCTCAGGGGCAGCCAGACAGGTCGAAAGGTGGGGAAGAGGGGTGCCTGGGTGGCTCAGTCAGTTAAGCATCCGACTTCGGCTCAGGTCATGATTTCACGGTCCGAGGGTTCAAGCCCCACGTTGCGCTCGGTGCTGACAGCTCAGAACCTGGAGCCTCCTTGGGATTCTGTGTCTCCTTCTCCCTCTGCTCCTCTCCCACTCATGCTCTGTCTCTCTCTGCCTCTCAAAAATAAATAAACAATTTAAAAAATTTTTTTTAAAAAGGTGGGGAAGAGGTGAGTAGGAGAGCCCCAGAAAGCAGAAAAGCCACGTTTAGATAGGACTGGGGGAGAAAACTACGCAGAGCGGTGGAAAGGGGCTGGGCTGAGGGTGGAACGCCCAGTTTTATTTCACAGCGAGGTCCCCGGAATCCACTCTCAGCTGGAACCTTCCATGCCCTCTCAGGGCCAGGTTGGAAACCACTGGCGACTGCGGGCACTCATCATGTCTAGTGGGCCCCATGGCTGCAAAAGCCACCAGAGGCTTTGGGGGTGGGTGCTGGACATAGGGAAGAAGCAGACTGCGGCCTAAGACATATTCCTCAACGGGTCCCCTGGCCACCTGCACTGTCCCCAAAAGCCCTTCTCCCCTAGATCTGGCACCTCGCTTCCTCCCCCCACTAAGGTCCCGCTACCAGCTTGTCTTCTGCCCCATCCTCTCCCCTTCCTTGCGTCCAGATTCTTTCTGACGAATGCCCTCCGCAAGCCCCTCCTCTATCCATCCTTCACTCCGGGCGGTGCGATCTTAGCATCCCTACCTTCCAAATATGTGTTCCAGAGGTTGATCTCGGCTTGTACAAACCCCTGGCTGCCTCCCACCAAGCCCAAAACTGAACAGAGGCCCTGAGGCTGCTCTTTCTCCAGACCCCCAGTGGGCAGGACACACCCCCGCCTCCCCAGAAGCACAGCACAGCATGGCACAGCCCGGCACGGCACAGGGACATGGTAACCTGCGGGTCGGAGCCGCCCAGGCTGCGGGCGGGAGGCAAGGCAGAGGGCTGGCCCCCAGGGCCCGCCAGCTCGTCCATCAGCTTCAGCTCCCCCTCCAGGGAGCCCTGGATCAGCAGGGACATGGTGTCAAACAGCTGTCTGTCCTGGGGAGGACCAGCCCATGAGGGGAGCGGGGTTCAAAGGGGCAACAATGGGAAGTGTCGTGGCAGGATTGACAAGAGACACCAAGGGAAAAAGAGGAAGAGGTAACACACGCACGCACACGCACACACAGCAACACAGAGAGACAGGAGAAGGAGGGGGGATGGGATGTAGGGGAGAGAGGTGTGGGAGGAAGGAGAATGGGGGCCGGAGATGAGAAGAGCTCAGGTGGAGAGAGGGAGAAGGGAAGCGAAGATCGGGAAAGGATTGAGAGATGGAATCGGGCAGGTGGAAGAGCGGGAAGGAAAGAGGTTTGGTAATCGGGCAAGGGTAAGAAAGAAACAGGAAGGAAACAGAAAACTTAGCCTTGAACCTAAGAGCGGAGAGGGGGACGCCGGCTGGGCTGGAGACGCAGGGTGTGGACGAGCCAGCACATGCTGGTGGCTCGCTGGGGTGGCCCCTGGGCTGAGTGCGCGCAGCTGGGTCTGGGGGCGGGCGGGGGGCTGCCGGCCCCTCGGCATCCAAGCAGGAGGGGCAGAAGGCCCCAGGCGGGGCCCTGGGGTCTACAGCACTGCCCCACTCCCCGAACACCCCCCACCTGATCACCGGCCACCCGGCCACCCGTCCCGTGCCCCCCTCTCGGCAGGGGCGACTGTTTGCTCACCGTGGGGTGCTCCAGGGAAAAGCGCGAGGCCGCTCCGGCGTGGGCCGCGGCGGGCTTGGGGCTGTCGGGACCCTCGACCCCAGGCCAGAGGAAGGGGCTGCCCAGAGGCGAGTGGGGCTGGGGGCTAAGCGTCTTCATCTCCAGCTCCAGCTCGGCCTCCAGCTCGGCCTCCTCTTTGGCCTCCTTGTTGCTCTCCTCTAGGTGCTTCATCAGCACGGCGATCACCACATTGACCAGCACAAACTGGGCCGTCAGCACGAAGGACACGAAGTAGATGGGGGAGATGACCGTATTGTAGCAGGTGGACTCCTGGTCGCAGTCTCGGAGGGTGTCCTGGGGACAGAGAAAGCATTCCACACTGTCCTGGGGAGAGGGAGTGCCAGACTGTTTCCACCCAAGGGATAGAAGGTCATGTACTTGGATGGGAGGGAGGGGGTGCGGCAAGGAATTCATCTTGCCGAGCAATCCGGGCTCCGGGTGTGCGGCTGTGTCACCGGGGCCAGCCCTGGGAGGGACCCCGCTGGGGTGTGCCCTCACCTTCATAATGCCGTTCCAGTTGTCCCCTGTGGAGACTCGGAAGAGGGTCAAGAAGGCCATGCCAAAGTTCCGAAAAGTGGCATGCCGGCCCAGGCCCTCGCAGGGGTGCGTCTCGTCACACTCTGGAGGAGGAGGGAAGGGGAGAGAGGGGCCTGAGTTAGTGCAGGAGCCCTGGGACCTCCAGCCCCAGCTCCTCTACCCTCCCCACCCCGACTTACCCAGGTCTCCAAAGAGCTCCACGCCCAGAGCTGCAAAGATGAAAAACAACAACATGAAGAGAAGTCCCAGGTTCCCCACCTGGAAAAGAGGAAAAGAAATGGAAAAGGTGCCACCGGATGTCCCAGCCGGCTCCCCCGAGCTCCCCGTGGAAAGTGCCCCCTTGGCCCCCCGGGGACCCCTGCGCCCCGCCCCCACCTCCAGCTACCTGGGGCAGGGCCTGCATGACTGTGTCCAGCAGCGCCCGCATGCCCACCGCCATCTTCAGCAGCTTCAGCACTGCGGAACAGGACAGAGTTGTGAGCGGGGCCCCAGCTCACACAGCGGGCAGAACCAGGGCCAGGGTGGGGGCAGGGGTTGGGGGGGCTGGCCCACCGGGCTGCCAGGGCTCTACCTCAGCCCAGCCCCAAGCCATTCCCTCTGTCAGAGGCCGGGAGAGAGAGCCATGGGAACACATGCACACACACACACACACAAGTCTCTGGCCAGTCGAGGAGCTGACCCCTGCTATTCCACCCACCCCCCCACCCAGGGGCAGATGCGTGGCTGGCAAGAAGCCGGGCACCGACCTCGGGCGATGCGTAGCACCCTCATGATGCGGATGATGGTGGGGTTGATGGGCAGCGAGGCATTGACCTCGATCTCCTCCAGCGTGATGCCCATGATGGACAGCAGCACGATGGCCAGGTCCAGCTGGTTCCACCTGGAAAGCCCAGGACACAGCTCCTTGAGTGGGGGGCGCGGGGGGCACCGCGGAGGAGGGGGCAGTCATGGTAACACAAGCGGCTGCAGAAAGGAGGGTGGAGGTCGGCCAGTCCCACCTCCCCATCCTGCAGGGAAGAGCTCGCTTGACTCTGGTCACACAGCCTGTTGGTGGCACAGGTGGCGCCAAGACTACAGCTCAAGGACCTCTGCCCTTCATGTGTATTCGTTCTATTTTCTTTTCTTTTTCTTTTGGCATTCATATGCTATTTACTGGGTGCCAAGCACTGTTTTAAGGGCTTTACAAGTAACTCCTAATCTTCACAGCACTGTGATGTGGGCAGTATTATTATCATCTCTCATTTTATAGATGAGGAAATTGAGACACAGAGAAGTCAAGTCACTTACCCAAAGTCACCAGCTTCTAAGCGGTAGAGCCGGGATCCGAATCTGGTCCAGGCAGTCTGGCGCCAGGCTCTGTGCCCTTAAGCCCCAGTCTGGGCCACACGGACCTCCAGCTGCCAATGGCCCCCAGGCCCTGTCTTGTCAAATTCCTTCCCTCCGCTCCCATCTTCCAGGCTCTGGATGGCCCCCCATTCCCCCTCGCTATCAGCTCTGGGTGGCTCCTAGAGTGGAGGCTGAACCTCGGGAGTCTGGTAAGGTTTTCAGGTGTTTCCCTGGGAGATATGCCCTTTCCCCCCCCCCCCCCCCCCCCGCCGCACACCCCCTCTCCTCCTGTTACCTATCCTGGAAGAACCGACGAAAGCCAAAGGCCACGAGTTTGAAGACCGACTCCAACACAAAGATGATGGTGAAGATATAGTTGCAGATCTTCAGGGCCTCGTCCAGGATCTGGCAGGGGTGGGGGAGGGCGGTCTATGTAGGGTCTCCCGAGGCCCAGGGGTGATGCCTGCCCCTCCCCCTCCATCACACTCTGGAGATCTGGGAGACAGGTGAGTCTAAGAGGGCCTTTCTTTTCTGTCCCTGCCATGATGGCCGACCATTGACTATCACAGCAGGATAGAAGGGGGACCTCACTCACAGGCATGAGCCTAACTTTGTGCTGAAGGATCTCTCTCCTTGAGGGATGGCGAGAAGGCCACACGAGAAGGTGCCAGGAGGCATAGAATGCTAGAACCTGGAAAGGGCCTTGTGCATTATGAATTTGACATCCCCACTTTACAGATGGGGAAACTGAGGCCTGGAGGATGGCTGACGGTGTCTGATTTGCAGAGTGGCAGGATCTTTGGTGAGTTTAGAGCTAGACATTCACTAGAATCTAAACTCCAGAAGGGCAGACATTGGCCTCCATCGGTCTGTCTTCTTTAGCCTCAAAGGGTATAAAGAAGGAAGCACACAGCCAGCCGTCAATAAATAATTTGGTGGGTAAAGAAATCAGGTCCTCAGGGCGCCTGGGTGGCTCAGTCGGTTGTGCATCCGACTGAGGTCATGATCTCAGGTCATGATCTCACGGTTTGTGGGTTCGAGCTCCGCATTGGGCTCTGTGCTGACAGCTAGCTCAGAGCCTGGAGCCTGCTTCAGATTCTGTGTGTCCCTCTCTCTCTCTGGCCCTCCCCTGCTCACGCTGTCTCTCTCTTTCTCTCAGAAATAAGTAAAACATTAAAAAAAAAAAAAAAAAAAGAAAGAAATCAGGTCCTTTCCTTCTGAGCTGCGTGACCTTGGTGTCATCGACTAACCTCTCTGAGACTCAGTGTCCTCATCTGTAAAACCAAGATGATCCCCACTTCCAAGGGTCACTGCAAGGTGCGCAAAAGGGTGCCCAGCACTTGTCTGGGGTACCCCCGCCCAGGCTGGGGTAGCCTCCCCCTGCAGTCCCACACCTGGAGGCAGGACTCACTCCTACCTGGGGCTGCTGATAGTGCTCCATGGCCATGGTGACCACGTTCAGCCCAATGACACCCGTGATGAAGAGATCCAGATAATGGCTGGTGCACATGTGGTGGACGATCAGCCGGAAGCGAGAGTAGTCTGAATAGTAGGGTTTGCACTGGGCCTCTGGTGGGGCGGGGGGGGGTGGTGGGGGGGGGAGAGCAGAGCAGCCGTCGGGCCTCTGCCCACTGCGCCCCCTCCACCCAAGTCCCTCACAGCCACCAGCGTCTAATGCCAGAGCTGAAACATTCCGGTGTCATCTGCATCCTCGCCCTCCACGCACTACCCTTCTCGGGGGGCCGGGGGAGAGCTCTCCCGCGTCCGCCCTCCAAGCATCGGGTCTACTGGCTACAGTCGGGTGCAGGAGGGGTCAGGACATGCAGAGCTCCCCACCCGCATTAGACACCAGGTGAGCCCCCTCCCCAAGGCAGCCTCCCAAGTCCGCCAGCCCCTCAGCATGCCCTTGACTTGGTGTTCCGCCGTAAGGCCAGATCAATAAGATGAAACGCGACCGGTCTTATCAGGCTCCGAGGACGCTCCATCCACAGAGAGGCAAAGGCCCCCGCTCTTTCACCGAACTCAGTGCCCCAGAGGGGAGCCGAGCAGATTACACAGAGCTGGGATTTGGAGATAACACTGGAGATTGGAAATTGGACGTCCTGTTGGCCGGCCGCACTGACCCACCCTGAGGGCCTCCAGAGGGGCAGGGCCGGGGCCTCCGGGGCCCTCGTGGGGTGGGGGGCAGAGGGGAGGCCACAGGGCTCCGCTCTTCCCCAGACCCATGGGGGAGGGCTCCACCCGAAGGACTCACCCAGTTTCTAACGAGGCAATGCCCAGCCTGCTCCTGATGGCATCAGGCTCCAGGCTGGGCTGGAAGCGCTGTCTGAGATCTGTCAGAGGCATCGTTCTCGTGTAATTAGCGAACCACTTAGTTACAAAATCACGGTGCCAGAAGGCTGGCCCACTAAGCAGGCAGAATGAATCTGGGGGCAGGAGAGTGCAGGGGGTCCCTCCTCCAGGTGCGGAGGAAAGGCCGGGCCACGTTGGGGGGACAGATGTCATCAGGAGGCGTTTGACAGATTGGTCTCCAGGGCAGCCACAAAGAAAGAGGAGGCGCCCCACGGGGAGGCTTGGGGCAGCCTCAGGTCCCAGACAGCCCTTCCCCCTCAGAAAGCCTAGGGCGGAAGCAAGCCAGCCAGCAAGGCCTGTGAGGCCTGTGTCGGGGGGTGGCTGGCGCAGGGCAGCAGGAAGCTTTGAGTCCAGGCCAGCTCAGTCATAGGTGTCCTTCCCCATGCAGAGGACTAGTTCACAGAGAGGTAAACTGAGTCAGGGGGTGGCCTGGGGCGAGCCCCCACCAGAGGCTGAAGGAAGAAGAGCGCCCAAGAGCTGCGCGTTCGGCCTCGCCCGACACCACTCTCCAGCATCGGCCTCCGTGTGTGGATAACCAAGAGGCCGAAGGTCCCGAATGTTCCGGGGCGCCACCACAGAGCGGGTTATGCCAGCGTTTTGTTTTCAGAGACGGGCTGGCCAGCTGTGGCTGTTAGCTCGGGTGGCCCTCCTGATCCCCAGGACGGGGTCGGGGTGGAGAAGCTCAGGACAAGGGACGGACAACAGGAGGCCGCGGGTCATCCACACTGCGATCGTGGAGGGTGGACCCGGCGAGCCGGGCCTCTTCCTTCCTTCCTTCAAGTACCCACAAGAACCAGAGGGCGCTAATCGCCCTGCGTGGCCTTAGCAGCTGGAACGCTGTCTCTGCGTTAATCTCCATAAGTGCCGAGAGCACCCGATTCCATTATGCTAAAATATGAATGGAGAATTAACTAAAATGTTTGAATACAATTAGGTTAGAAGAAGCAGCTCCTTATTAGCCCCATTATTAGCTAAGATGGTGCAGAGGAGAGGCAGGGGGAGGAGTCCCACTCTGCCCTGTCCCCTGGTCTATGTAGGCAGCCCCAAACTGAAGCTGTCACCACCTCTGCCTTCCGGCCTTGCTCTGGCTCTCAGGGGGCAAGTGGGCTGGGATTAGCCTGGGACCCTCCTCCCCGCAGCGCAAAGGAAAGGTGGGGACAGGGCTGAAGCCGAGCATCTGCTTGTAGTGACCGGGGTCTGCCACTCGAGCCGGGTCCCAAGCCCAGACCAGCAGGTGCCGAGGCTGCCAGAAATCCCCCCTTCAGAGCACAGGTCCAAAGAGTCCCAGGGCCAATCTGATCAGCATGTCCTTGGTCACACGCTTTGTTTTACGGAGGGAGAGACCGAGGGCCAGCACAAGCGAGCTGTCCTCACAGGGTGAGGCCGTGACGGAGCCAGGACCCGAACTCCCAGCCCCAATCTCTCACCAGCTGCCTGGTGGGTTTAGACCTCAAAGAGTCTGCCAGAAGGCTCTCGCTGGTAGGCTCTGGATGATATCACCCTCCTGCCTGAGCTCTGAGAAGGAGAGACCTCCTGGAGGAGCCCTGGGTAGGTCTGCTGCTCCGAGAGCTCCGGCCATAGCCCCTCTCCCTGCCCCCCACCAGTATGAGTTGACTCAGGCAGAGAAAATGGCACAGAGACAGGCAGCAGGAGGAAGGCACCTCCAGGACTGCCCAGCCCCGAGCCAGGGGCAAGAGCCAGGAGAGGAGCCGGGCCAGCGCGGCTGTGAGTGAGGGCAGCAGGCGCAGGTAGTTAGTAGAGCCCAAGGCGCAGTCAGGGCAGAGGGTGTGCAAGGCAGAGGAACAGGGAGGAGGCGGAAGGCAGGGATCCCCCCCCCGGGGACACAGGCCCCCTGGGGCAGAGGCCACACCTTCAGCTGCAGTGGCCGGGCCTGATCACTGGGTCCCAGCGGAAGGAGAGAGGGTGAGTGGACGCAGATGCCACAGGTGGCCGAGGGGAGTGCAGCTGGTGCTCCAGGCTGAGCAGCCACCTGGTGGCCCTAGTCCCTTCCCTTTGCCGGGCTGGACCCAGGTGTCTGGTCAGGCCCATTCCCCTGATAATCAATGGCACTTCCTGTCTGCCTCTCCCTGGGGTCTGGCTGGCACCCTCCCCTGGGAGTGCACGGAGTGTGAGCCGTGCTGGCCGGACATGTGTGGTGCCTGGGGGCTGGATTCTAGCCGCCCCGGACCAGGGGTACCACGCAGTTGGCCAGACCCAGACCAGTGCATGAGAACTGCCAGGGCTGTGCTCTGGAATCTGTGTCTTAATATGTTCTCCAGGTGATTCTTACACGCACAGAAGCGCTTGGAAAATTTTACCAGAGACCACACAGAACAGCAGGTTTGGGAAAGGGGGATGTGGGGTGATCTGAGCCCCGATTGAGGGTCTCTGAGTCTTCATTACCAGCCGGAAAGGCAAGACACACTATGGTCCAAGCCTGTGCGTGCCAATGGGAGCATGGCAGAATGTGACTGGGATGGGGGTGCAGCGTGAGGGTAACAGAGTGGGTGTGTCGGGAGGAGCTTTGAGCCCAAGAGAGTCTGAGTGTGTTAATTCCTGGCGACGAAGGCTCTGTGGGCTGGCCCCATGTGAGGGCAGTATCAGCCAGGATGGGGTAAATGTGTATGCATGGACACTTCGGTGTACGGCCCAGGTGACCCCGTAAGGAAAAAGCCGAAGGGCACTTCCTCCCACTCTCCCTCACCCCTGACACATCAGGAATTTGCAGTATAGCCTGACACAGAGACGTGGGACCCAGGCAATCCAGACACGTATGGGTTAGAGCCTCCTGAGCGCCCAGACGGACAGTCTCTCAATGCCACACACCACAGCTCGGCACCATGGGTACAGGAGACATCAACCCTCAGGGATGGCCTCCCAAAGCGAGGCCCAGGGGGTCCCTGAGCACCCACAGATCAGGTAGCCCAGCCCCCAAGGGGCAGCGTCTGCCAGGGTCTGGCTTCCGGGGGAGCACAGGATGGTGGACAAAGTCATAGCCCAGTGGTTCCCAGCCTGAAGTCTCAAGTCTGCCGCAGCCTGAGAAGGGAGGCCCGTGGGGGTCCTTAACGTTCTTTTCAATATTTCTAAAAGCTTAAAAGAATCATACATAGGCCTATGTTAAGACCCCATGGACTAATTTAATGGCAAAAGGGTCTTTCTTTGCTATCGTACAGCGTGAAACCTTCTGCAGCTCTGAAGCTCTGGTTGGTAATTAGACGTGCCTCTGATTAGTAAAAACAGTGAAACAAAGTCATTGCTGAAGTGCTTGCAGCTTCAAAGACAGTCTCTTAAAATGTGGGCTCTGCGGGAGGAGGTGATGCGGGGTGCCCTTGGGGGTGAACAAGTTGGGAACCAGCCGGGGAAGACATGAGAGGGTGGGACGAGGCCCCGCGGCTGTCACAGGGTCTCGGGGCCTCTGACCTTCTGTCGAGGGCCCGTGTTGGGGGAAGGCAGGGGCCGGAGGGCCGGGGGAGGGTCGAGCAGGACTAAAGCCATCCCGGGGGACACAGCTCTCAATGACAAGGACCCAACTCACTCCCAAATCTTTGGCTTTTGTGGGGGGCGAGAAGTTATGGCTAACGCAGGCCTCAGATTCCGGTCCTGCGGCTGGTAGCGATGACGTGGCCACCGTGGTTACTTGACTATTAATGAGTCTGTTCAATTATTCATTGTTACATTTTTAAAACAAATCCTTTCCCCCTCTGCTCCTCTCATCCTGCTTTCCTTGGATCAAAGTCTTCCCTTCAGACAAAAGGAGACATGCGAGATTTGCAGCTCTAATAATCAAACGGTATGACATGGAGGAGGAGCAGGAGTGGGAGCCCCTCTTCCAGGCGGCGGGGCAACTCGGCCCTTGGAAGCCTCGTGGGAGGAGGGTCCTCCAAGAGGTGTCGGAGGAAGGGGCGTGCAAGGCCTATAGGATGACGCAGAGCCCGGCGGCGCCCCAGGGACCCTCACTCCCTCACCCCAAGAGTTCGGAATCAATGAGCCCTGGAGGGGGGAGCCAAGAGGACATCCCGGCACGCATGAGGCGGGCCTGGGGGCAGGTGGGGCCTGACTGCCCCCGGGCCTCGCCCTGGAACCCACAACCCCAGACGCAGTACCTGGCGCCGCGCTGGATGGGCTGCCGGAAGCAATTACATCGTCCAGCATTAGATCTAAAAGAACGAAACACGACATTGGTCACTGGCCGGACCAGGAGGGCCGGGCAGGGGCCCCTAGAAGCAGTTCCCTCCCCCTTGGCTCCAACCCTCACTCTGCCTGTTCGTGGGGTACACTGAGCATGGGTGGCTGGTCCTGCGTGTCCAGCCCCAGGGCACTTGAGGAAGATGAGCGATTGGGGCAGCTCATCAGGGTCACAGGGCCAGAGTCGGAGGCACGGGGAGAGGCGGGCAGGCTGTCATCAGAACAGACATCCACTCCTACCCGGGCCTCGGCCTTGGCACCACCTGAGATAGCTATAGACCCCAGAAGGGGAGCCAGCTGGTCAGGCAGGACCACAAGTGCCTCCTGCCAAAAGAATTCCATGTGCAGATGCCCCGCCGAGCAGGCAGACTGCAAGGAGGGGCGGGGCGGATGGAGCAGGGGTGGGAACGTGGCTGCAGGGGATGGTGCACCTGCTCAGCTTGACATCCACATGGAGAGCCCAGTGGGGTGGGGGGGCCTACCCCAGAGTTGAGCAAGGGGCCTGGGGCACGGGTGTTGAGGACATGGAGAACTGTACCACCCACCGCTGCCCAGAGGCCAGTATCTCCTCGCCTTCGGTCCTGAGCAGCCCCCACCTCCCCTCGCACAGGGAGCTCTGGCTCTGTCCTTCCCCCGCCCAGCCCCCACCCTCCCACACCCCCTCCCCTCGCTCCAGGTGTCCCCCACAGGTGACAGCAGATAGAGCCAGGGGGAGAGAGGAGAGAGGAAGACCGCAGCCCCTAACCCATTTGGTAGTACTCACATTTCAACAAACCAAAGGGAAAACTCAGAGCACTGCACACATCTTATTGGCGTAAGGAAGGCGGTGTGTGAAAGGGTGCAGAGAAGGGAACCCCGCAGACCAAACAGAGACAGACACACAAAGGCTTAGAGAAACCCACACAGAAAGACACTCAGCGAGACGTGGGCAGTGACTGAGAGAGAGAGTCACGGAGATTACCGAGTACCAGACAGACGGACAGGAACCCTGAAGACAGGGAGACAGGTGCAGACACACCTGGAGAAACAGGGGCTCCCGCGCCCGTTACTTCCCTCGAATCCTTCCTGGAATCCGGGTCTTTCCCCTTAGTCCTGGCCCACCCCTGGGGTAAGAGCATGAGGAGGGGTGGGATGGGGGGCTCTCCCGGAGCCCAAGCCAAGAGATGTTGGAGATCACAGGTGAGGGGGCTGGTGGGGGGTGGGGTCTAAGCTTTAGAGTCCCTATAACTTCAGACCTTCTCTGAGCCAGGAGAGATTTTTCACCCCACCCCCACAGGCTTGGCAAAAAAAAAAAAAGACAGCCAGGGACTTTTGCTGGAGATAGGGAGAGAGTGGGTCTGGATTCTCTTCCCGCTGGTCCATTTGCAGTCTCTGCCGAGGCCTTGCTCAGCAGCTATAGACACTAGGCAGGCGCAGGTTCAAGGTGCTTGCTCCCCAACCCTGGAGCAGGCACGTCTGGGACCTGGGCCAATCCCGGGGCCTCTGGACACCGGCAAGCGGCAAAGTAGCATGCTCTCATCCCATGAGGCTCCCCCGAGGGACGAGCTGGGAGAGGTCGTGCGTCAGCTTCGACCTGGCATCTCGTCTGAGGAGTATGCTGCCGAGACCCGGGGAGCCCCGCAGGGTGGGGGCGGGGGGGTCGCTCCCCTCCCCCACGGGGGCCGAACTGGTCTGCTTCATGCGTGCTCTAGAGGCTGACATGCTCTTGAGGGGAAGGAGGAGGTGAGGCGGGGGCGGTGGGAGCATCTTCTCCCTGCCCCCAGCCCCAGCCCCTGGTCCCCTGCAGTCACAAGGCCAAGGTCAAGCACGACTCAGAGAGATGTGGAAAGACTACCGACCGGCCATCTGCTTCTCCTTACTCCTTCTCTTTTTCTCCAGTCTCCGCAGCCGCTTCTCCTCCCGCCGCCGGGCCTCCTCCTCTTCCTGGTGCTGCCGACACTTGTGGAAATTCTCCACCACCACGCCCACAAACATGTTCAGGACAAAGAAGGCCACAATGAGCAGGAACGAGATGAAGTATAGCAGCATCCAGGGGTTGTGGTTCATGATGGGCTGGTGGGGATCAGGAAGGACAGGCGGAGGCATCAGCCCGAGGACGCATCGGACCTGTCTCGGGGGCCGCCCCGGCCGCCCCATAGCCCGGGTTCCTTTACACACGCTCTGCAAACTCGGTTGGCTACGGGGCCCCCAGCAGGTGCTAAGTATGCACGGGAGGGGTGGGGACTGTGGCAAAGTGGAGGGTAGATCTTCTAGCCCAGAGAGGCGGCTGCGTCTTTGTTCCAGGTAACTCCTGCCCTGATGGAAAGCAAGCCCTTTGTTCCCAGGTGCGGCTCTGGATTTCCACACGAAATCCACCAGCGCTTAAATGTTTGCCGTGGAAACATGTTGCAATCCAATACAACACGCCCGGATATGGCCCTCGGGCTACCAGTCACAGCCTCTGCTAACGGGGGGATGCCTCTTGGATGGTGTTTTGCCAATCAGCCTTGCTCTCTTTCTGGCCCGTGCCTGCATCCCATCAGGCCTTGGGTGAGTGGCCCGAGCCCAAAGATGGATCCTGCCCACCTCGGCCCTACCTGTTGGTCCACGCCCACGGCATCCAGCCCGTCGTACATGATATCCACCCAGCCGTCCTTGGAGGCCAGCACGAACAAGGACATCAGGGCCTTGGGGGAGGGGAGGAGGAGAAACCATCTGAAACCTAGGACGTGTGGCCAAACCACACATGCCCTGCGTCCCTAAAGTACCTCCTGGCAGCGGCTCAGGGGACCCTAGCCTTTCCGAGGTCAGGCCTGAGTCACACTCTGGGCCCTAGGAGAGCTCTCTGTCCCGGGGCTCCATGACTGGCGTGAAGCCAGAGAGGCCGTGGGGCCTCTGACCTTAGCCAGGTGGAGCAAGAGACACCAGAGCCCTGGAAAATCCAGCAGGCCCAACCAGGCTGGGTCTGGGAAGCAAACCAGCAAAACGGAGTGAGCTATTTCATTTTCTACGTTTCTCCACTTCTGCGAATGCGGAGTAAGAAACGGCATTATCTCGAGAAGATAAATCCGCCTGGTACCAGGCTAAGCAGACACACACATCGTTTCGTCGCACCCTTAACCACAACGCTCCGAGGAAACACCTTTACGACCCATTTACTAGTGGATGGAGCCGAGGCCCCGGCGAGTCAGTTGCCCTGCGTGCGTCACTACGCATGTACCCGTGTCCCCTCCAGCCTCCTGCTGCCGCCCGCACCCCCACCTCCACCCCGGAGCATGGAGCTCACCTGGCCGAGGTTGTCAAAGTTGTACTTGTGCCGGACCCACCGGTAACTGGCCTCGGCGCAGTCAGACTTGTTGGTGATGTTCCTGGTATCCTCGCCCTGGCACACGAAGAACTTCCCTTTGAAGAGCTGGACACAGACACCCCCAGACACAGAGCCAACTGAGCTGTGGCCACAGGAAGCCCTGAACTCACCAGCCCCTCCTCCTGCACACAAGCTCTGGGGCCCAAGGGCTTTGGGATCACTCCAAGCAAGGACAGGGAGTGTCCGAGTCAGGGAGACACTGACAGGAACCTCCCCTGCCCTGGGCACCCCTTTCTCTGGGCTCCTGGGAGCAGAGGCCCTGGAGCAGGAGAAAAGGTCATCGGGGCAGGTGCTGGGGAAGGATGGAGGGAGGGGGATAGTTCTTTGTTTTCTGCAAAGGGAGAAGCCAGTGGTTTTCCACGTGGGGTTCGTGGGCCAGCAAACATCAGCAGCGTCTGGGATCACGCTAGGAATGCGAACTCTCAGGCCCCCCACCCCAGACCCACTGCATCAGATACTCAGGGGCCGGGGTTAAAGGCAGGGGGCAGGCTAGGTATTATAGACTCTACTTTACAGATGAGGAAAACTGAGGCCCCAAGAAGTACATTCACTCACTAAGGTTGTATGTAGGGGGCAGAAAGGGGGCTTGAATGCAGGTATTTCTGACTGGAGAGCTCACCCTCACTCTAGAACACACCGGGCTACGACTGTGGGTAGGCAAGGGATGGGAGGGGTCAGGAGGACCAGCGGCCCTGGGCAAGCCATTCAGGATGGCCTCGCGCCCAGGACGGGGCTCACGATGGTGCTCCCTGTTCATCCAAGCCGGCCGGAGGCGAGGGAAGGGGAAGGGGCAGCACACAGCTTTGGCAAATGTACCCCAGCCCGGTCCCTGTGGCTAGAGAATTTTATGAAACCAGGAACAGTCCTCTTCCCAGGGTAATGGGGACACTCCAGGAAGCCAAAGGACGAGAATGGGAGGGGCGGGAGCCACCCAGGAGTCGCCCCCACCCACCGCCGCTGCCCCGACAGCCAGCTGTCTACTTTGAAGCTGAAATAGCTGGAGCCGGAGGGTTCTGGAAGACCGGGGATGCAGGGGCTCCCCAGCTCCCGGGGGTGCCCGCTGAAGCCTGCAGGCAGCTCCTGATCTTTTTTCCTCCAAAGCCAGTTTCCTCCCCGGGCCAGAGGCCAAGTTCCTCCCCCTCCAGCAGCCCCCACTTCCTGCCTCGTCTGGGTCTGCACCCTCCTGCCTGCCGGCTCACCGCCGCTAACCTGGCCCAGCTGTCTGGGCCCTGGATCCCCAGGCCTGGCCTGCAGCCCACTCAGCTCAAGCGGGGCAGGAGGGGAAGGGAGGGGATCCCGGAGCAGACCGGGGCCAGGACGGCGGGCGGCAGCGCTCAGGAGAGCAGCATGTGAGGGGGGCAGCGGCAGCCGTCTGCAGTGGCCCCACAGGTCAGCCCCCTCTCTGAAGCCCCCTTCCCCTTTGGGGACCTCTTCTAGGCTACTTGTTTGCTGCAAAACGCCCAAGAGGCAGAGGGGCCTGAGGCCTAGGGCCTCGAGGGAAGCGTCCCTGTTTTTTCCTTTCTGGAATAAAGACAGCAGCGGCTACAGCTCGAGTCTCAGCATCCAAGGCCAATAGGAAGGCTGCTCCTCAGGTTCCCACCGACACCTGGCCCCCAGGCTGCCACAAACCTGCACCCCCAGGATGCCAAAAATGATGAAGAAGGCACAACAGATGACCACGATGTTGCCGATGGGCTTCAGTGAGGACATCAGCGTTTCCACGACCAGCTTCAGCCCCTGGGCCCGGCTAATGACCCTGGGGAGGAAGGGTGGGCAATAAGAGGGGTTCCCTCAGCGAGGACGCTCCCTTGTCCCTTGCCTGCTGCTCCCCCGCCCCCACCCCCATCCTGGCCTCTGGCTTTCTGGGCAGTTCTCGTCTCCCAAGATCCCCGCTGTGGGGACTCCCACCTCCAATCTCTCAAAACAGGATGCAGACACCCCCCCCTTCTTCCCATCTACTCCCAGGTCTCAAGGTATCACCTGATGGAGCTGAGAAGGGAAGGGGACTCAACTCAAGGGAGGTGTTACCCAGGGATGCAGTGTGTTGTGGGGACAGGGAGGTCGACTTACAGGGAGCATGAAGGGTGCAGGCAAGGAGGGGAAGAGGGGACAGGTGGATTATTACAGCCGGGGAGGCATCACTAGTCTGTCAGTGTTGTCCCCATCCATGGAATGTTCTGACGGTGGGGGATGGAGGGTGATTGTGGGAGGGTTCCCCGAGAAAGCAGATGCTCTGCTAGAGGCGTTACCCGGTGGGTGGTCCCTGAGAGGCGTGTGAGGGTGGGGAATGGAGTCTGTAACCAGGGAGGATGACCGACCCTGAAGGTACCACTCGAGGGACAGCTTCAGCTGAAGGATATGGGGGGGGCCCTGCCTGTGACCTCTTACACTGTGCCCTGCACAAGGTCAGGGGCGTGGTAGCCCTGAGCAGTATGTCATGTGGGGAGTGACATGGAGGGGGAGTGCCCAAGGCAGGGAAACTCCTGGGGCCATCATGTGAGCCCCAGCCAAGTGATGACATGTCCTCCATGGGGGTCAGAGGCAGGAAGCAGGGGCAGGGGGTGGGGGACTCTTGCCCGGCGGGGTGTTGCGGGAGGTGTCCCCGGGGAGGATGCACGGTTGGGGGCTCACCTGAGTGGGCGCAAGGTCCGCAGCAGCCTCAGCACCCTCAACATGCCCAGGATCTTGGTCCCGCTGTCAGATACCATGGACACCAGGATGTCGATGATGGAGATGAGCACCAGCAGCCCGTCGAGAACGTTCCAGCTGCTACGCAGGTACGCCTGCTCCCCGAAGCACCAGCCCAGCGCTACCACCTGGGGACGCCGGCTGCATCACTGTGGCCGCCACCTCCCCGCGGTCCCCAGCCCTGCCCTCCGATCGTGGCCAATCTCTCCAATCCGCACCCCGCCCGCACCCCTCCCCCGCCCCGGGAACCACATAGCCCCAAAGCAACACTGACGCCCAGTCACCTTCACGGTCATCTCTGCCAGAAAGACTGCGGTAAAGATGTAATTGGAGAGGGTGAGGAAGATGCGCTCCTGCAAGGGACAGCAAGCACGTGTTGCCCGCCAGGACCTCCTTTCATGAGCCGGGGCCGCTCCGTGCACAGACGCCAGCAACTGTCCCCAGTGTTTGACTCTTGACTCTGGGCAATGGCTCCCACCTTCCCTAAGGCACACAGTCTCCTCTTCCCAGAACCCCCCTCCCTCTCTGTCTCTCCCACATACACGCAGCCAGCGCCAGCCACCCACCCCCCTGACTCTCAGCTCTGGACAGTCTGCCCCCTGCCCTGGAACAGCACTACCTCCCCCCAACCCCGCACCCCGGAATGGCCTTGAAGGGGAAACAGTCCCCCAACAGTGCTGTCATCTGAGCCTATATCTCAGACCGTATCCTGATTCCCTTCTTAAAACTGAGGCAGGGTTTACCTTGATCTCTGACCCCCCTCATCCTGCTCTCCACCCTTCTCCCCGCACTTGCTGTCCTGCTGTGTGGCCCAGAAATGGAGCCACAGGGCAAGCCAGGGGCCTGGGTACAGGCTTTCCATCCCTGGCACTGTGTTTAAGGGGCGGGAAAGAAGGTGACCCACGTCCCCTGATATCTGTAGGCTGAGTCTGTCCCTGGGTGGCTGAGAGAGGGCTGGAGAGGCCACACGCAGAGAGTGTGTCAGGGAGACCAAGAAACAGAGAAAGGGAAAGAGAGAGGTAGGGAAAGGGGGAGAGGAGCTGAGGGGCAGATGTGACAATGACAGAGGGCCCTGTAGCAAAGCCTCGGGCAGAAGGCCGACCAGGGACCTGTGTGGCCAGGCACCCTCGCCCCACTCTGCACAGGCCCCAGAGGCGGGGATCCCCTCACCCACCTATCCCCAGGCCTGCCCTCCACTCCAAAGGGTCTCGCCTTTCCCACCCTTCTCTCTAATGAAGAACAGGATCCCAGAAACACTGAACTCTGAATGGCGGTGTGGGGGGCGGTGAAGAGGGCGGGGGGCCGCTCGGAACAAGCTCAGCAAGATGCCACGAGGGGCCACCGTTGTCTGGGGCAGGGGCTATGATGCTCAGCTGGGGAGACACAGCTCCCATAGCCATTTGCGCCCATCCTAAAGAAGACAGGCCCCCGGGGGGTAGGTCCGGACGAAGGCCTCCGGCCCTTGCTCCCCTTTGGAGGAGGACTAACCGGTTCACAGCCAAGCAGAGGTGAAAACCTACTTGTTTGCAGTCCGGCAGGACCGAGAGGAGCAAAGGGCATCCCCCTTTCCCTTACTCTGCAAGGCGCATGGGGTAGGCTGGGCGGGACGTCTCCCCCGTCAGCGCACAGATCACGGGCAACACCGAGCCCCTTTGCAGGCAGCAGGGGAAGCAAGAGCACTCAGCCCAGCGGGGGCCGGTCGTGCCGTCCACATCACCCTGCTGCTCGCCGACGCACGCCTGGGGCCCCAGGTCCCTGGCTCACGAGAACGTGCCATCGGCAGACAGCCAGGCTGCGATGGGGTTCCCTTTTCACCCAGGAAAGGAGCAAGGCCCAGTCCCCAAGCTGGGCTGGTGTGTCACAGAAGGGGGACGGAGGCAGGCAGGACACAGGGCACCAGCCGGGGTACCAGCTGCCAGGGAGGCCTAAGGGAGGCCGGTGCCCTGCCTCCGTGTCTCTCCGGGCCTCGGCGCCTGCCTTGCTGGCTCTGTGAGCGCTCACCCAGGAGGGGCCTGGCTCCGAGCCGGCCCTCCACAGCCACCAAGTTTAGTCGTTGGTGACTCACAGCGCTGTGGGGGTCGATCTTGGGACGCTCCATGGCGATGGTGATGCAGTTGAGGAAGATGATGACAAGGACCACGTGGTCGAACATCTTGTGGCTGATGATTCGGTGGCACAAGAGGCGGAACCTGTTCGTTCGGAGCGGGGCAAAGGCTGAGCAGGGGGCGGGCTGGGCGGCGGTGAGCGGCCTTGCCGCCTCCGGGAGGACACGCCGCCCTCACGTGCCCTCAGGCCAGGACACTTCCGGCGTCCCCGGGGTGGGGTCACGGGACAGTTCCCCCAGGAGGAGAGGTCCGCGACCCCCTGCTCACCTGGACTGAGGAGAGAAGACGTAGGCGGACCAGGAGTCTCGTTCCCGGCAGCAGGCGGGCAGCCGGGCTCGGATCCACACTCTCATCCGCTCCCCTCTGCTCTGTAGAAGGATCGCAGGGCTGGTGTGCAGGCCCGGGTCCCCAAGTTCCCCACTCCCTGTCCCTTGCCTGCAGCTCCATGGCCCTCGCTCCCTGCCCAGCCCCTCCCACTGGGCCCAGTTTCCTTTCCTTTCTTCCCAAGACCCCCAGTCTCCTCTGGTCCCCTGAGGGTCGGTTCCTCACTTTGCGCCTCTCCTCTCCCTCCTCCCCTGCACTCGCCCCCCACCCCTACCCCCCAGGCTCTCTGTGCTTCCCTCTCTTCCTCCAGCCCCACCCCTGCAGGCCCTCCTAGCTTCCCTCCCCGCTGGGCTTGGAAGCCGCACCAATTATCAAACGTGGTACCCGTCACAGCTGTCTGCTCAAAGACACACCTGGGAGGAGGGGACACAGGGGCCCCTTCTGCTCCCGTGCTAACCCTGAGGTCCTAGATCCCTGTGCCCCATCCCCCAGGTTAGAGGTGGTGGTGGTGAGGGGGCCGGGGGAGGGGTGAATGGGCAAGGATGGGTGTGAGGTCAAGGCTTGTGATGAGGTCGCGAGGAGAGAGGGGAGGGCGTCAGTTTGGAGAGATGAGTGATGGGTATTTCTGAGTCACTGGGGGAAGGTCATGAAAGATTCATACACATCTGCCCGAAACCGTTCATATCCACCAAGGACCGCAGCCCCGTGTGTGACGAGGATCTGGGGCTCGGCAGGGCAGGCGCCAGGAGAGAAGGGGGCGGTCTGGAGCTCAGCTTCAGGCCCGGCACCCCTGGAGACCCCTCGGGCGTGATGGTAACTCCCTAAATGCCGTAGAACCGGGAGGGGGGCATCCAGCCCAGCACCAGGTCAGGCATTGCCCCCGCCCCTCCCCACTTGCTCAAGGTCAGGTGTGAGAAGTCCCCACGCCCACAGGGGCCTCACCAGGTTGCCCTCATCATCACCATCGTCCCCATCCAGTGGGGGGTCGTCGGGCCGCTGGGCCCGGGCCGGGCGCCCCGAGGCCGATTTGCCATTGCAGTCCTGGTGCTCGGAGGCTGAGCTGCGGCCGCTGGCCGTGCGGTGCAGCCCGGGCACCTGCAGCGTGTCCGGCAGGTCAAAGGAGCTCTTTGCCTCGCGCTCCAGGGAGCCTGTGTGGCGACGGTCGCTGCCTGCTGGGCTGGCTCTCTCCTCCCCCGAGCTCTCCTCCTCGTCCTGGCTCTCCCGGCCCTCGCCGGACAGCAGGGAGCGCCGTTCCCCGCTCGGGCTCCTCCGCTTCAGGCTGGGGGCGCGGCCCAGGCTGTTCCGGCTGGAGCGCCTGCTGGCCCAGCTGCTGGCCGCGCTCCAGGGGCTGTGTGGGGAGCTGCGGGCGCTCGGCTGCGGGGGGCGCCAAGGAGAGAGTGGTCTCAACCAGGACCTCACAGCCCTGCACCCCCTCACAGGCACCCTGTCTCCTGTGAGCCTCCTCGGCATCACATCAGGTAGCGAGGGTTCAGCACCTGGACCAGATGCCTGGGTTCAGATGACTTAGTCCAGCCAGCTGTGTGACCTTGGGCAAGTGACTGACCCTCTCTGTGCCTCGGCTTCTCATCTGTATAAGAGCTATGAGGCTAGTACCTACTCCTCCTTTAGCTGACTGGCAGCATACAGTGATGGCAGGGGCGTGGGCCCTGACATTGACTCCTGGCCCTGTCACCAACTCATTGCAGAGCTTCCCACCAATCAGTTTGGCAATCTGAGACTCAGGTCCCCAACCGTAAGATGGGGCTAATAATGATCCCTCCCTCATGAGGGTGCTCCGCGCGCATTTAGAGCATTTATGAGCCGTGTCTGGAACTGTGCTTGGTACAGAATCAATAATTGCATGGGGTTTGCTGTTATAATAAAATATTAGGGAGATAAGGACCTTCCCGCCCCTAGTTTATAGCAGAGGCTCAGAGGTTGGGTTTCACCCATGGTCACTCAGTTAAGGAATGCGAGAATTGGATCAGGACACTGCTTTGTCTCCCCACAAGGCCAGAGCTCTTCACCTGCCTGCATTACTAGCTCCACTGACCTTCCCGGGGCTTGTCCAGCCTGTGGCTCAGAGGCTCCCCACCTTGGGCCTGTCCGCCTCCCTCCTCTTTTCCCTCCTGACGTCTGTGCGTGTCCCACCCTGGGGCACCCACGTGCACCCCGTACCGGCGACTTCATCTCATGGGCCGCCCCTGGCCCGGCAGACCCGCTGCTGCTGGTGCGGCGGGAGGCGGGGCCCAGCGCCTCGGCCAGGCCGGTGCTAGAACTCTTGGGTAGCGACATGGGTGTGGCAGCCGTGTGGATGATGAGAGGCGGCAACAGGTTCCTCGGCAGCTCCGGGTACTCTCCCAGGGACACCACTGCCGGGGTGGGGAGAGACGGAGGGAGCCTGAGCCCACCCAAGGCTGAGTCCTCAGGGCCGGGGGCCGCACCCCCAGGATGGATACTCACAGGCCAAGCGCTTCTTCCTGTCCCCATCGCCATCCAGGCTGGGCGAGAAGAAATCGGGCTCTGACTCGGACTTGGTGGCATCTCCCTAGGGTGGGGTGGAGGGGGCCATTAGAGACGTGGCCGGGCAGGTCTCAGTGGGCTGGACTGAGGCCTCCCTGTCTCCACACGCAAACACCACACATAGGCTACGGGAACCAGCAACCACGGGACGAGGCATGCACGGGCACAGGCCGCACCACCCAGGCGTGGGGCCCAGAGCTCCCCAGGGCCCCCAACACCTCTGCCTCCCACCTGCCACCCCTCAGAGAAGGCCACGGTGAACCCCACAGCCCGCAGCGCAACCAGCCCGGCTGGGACTGGCTCCAGAAAGGGCTGAGGGGAGAAGGGAAGAGCCGGGCGGGTGGGCGGGTGGCAGAGGCCAGAGGGAGCTGGGGACCCGGGTGAAATGATCACTAGAGCCTAAATTCCAAAGGCCTCTTGTGCCCTCCGCTTTCCTTCCATGGCTGCCCTTCCCTGAGCAGCAGACCCAAGGACCCCAGAAGGAGGTTGAAAGACCCCAGACAGAGCAGCTCAGCCTAAGGAGGCCACTTCAGGCCCTCTGCTTCTTCCCCTCGTCTTCCCCGAGACCCCGCCCCGGCCCCTGGCCCCATTTTTACCTCTGTCCCTGTCTCTGGGGTACTCT
Source organism: Hyaena hyaena (assembly GCF_003009895.1). Lineage (NCBI taxonomy): Eukaryota > Metazoa > Chordata > Mammalia > Carnivora > Hyaenidae > Hyaena > Hyaena hyaena. The sequence goes on along the minus strand of NW_024080661.1, from coordinate 4,505,564 downwards.
TTTCTTCCTTCTTAGCAGGTCAGTGGGTTCCCCAGTAATTACACACTTCTCCTTAAGAAGTTATTAAGAAATACTTGATTGCTACTTTTGATAAGGACATAAATATTGTGTAATTGGCATCTCAGGGGATCATTTTCATTAACTCAGTTTACATCCCTAACGAGGCCTTTAATTATCGAGTGGGACCTCCAGGAGGCAGAGCACTGTGGGGTCCCGCGGGAATCTCGGCTCTGGCCTGAATTCCAGTGCCAGTGAAGGAAACGGTGGAGCACAGGCTCCGCGCGGAGGGCCCAGATACCTGCTGGACCTCCCAGGCGGTCAGGGGGCCAGAGACTCGGAAGTGGGTTTCAAATTCTGGGACCTTCTGGCGAGAGGCACGCCCACCCTCACATCCTCCAAAGACTTGTCCTGAGCTGAGGCAGCTTGTGGGGGTCTCCAATAGGGGCTTGGGGCATGGGGGAGGGGAGAGAGATGGGCGAGCACCGTCTGCGGCCACGATCCCGAGTCCGCTGAGGCCCGATGACTTGGACTCCTCGGGGACCTCAGTGTAGGCACCCACACGCGGTGTACCACACACGTGCACACAGAGATTCTAAGTCCCTTCCTTCTCCGCCCCGCCCCCCCCCCCCCCCCCCCCCCCCCCGCCCACCGGTGCAGCGGGGGATGGGAACAGAGCCCTTGGCAGGTGGATGGGGGCAGAGGCAAGGCGGCCCCTCCTCTCCATGTCCTCGGAGGGGGAAGGGACTTAAAATCGAAGCAAACCTCACGACACCAATGACTACCACAGCTACCACAGTTGCACAGCGGCTGAGCGTGAACACGAGCACAGAGACACGGAGGTGGAGGGGCACAGGGCACGGGGAGGGGGGCATGCCGACTCGTGATCGCGTACCTACCCCCTGGGAGTCGACAGGCAGCTGAATACAGCTTAACTGTCCACTCGCATCTTCCCGTTTGCTGATTTCCTACAGGGAGACGGGGAGGCAGGGGCGGGCGCTGGTCACAGGTGCTCGGGCTTTCAAACATCAGCAGTGTCAAAGAGTGACAAAGAAAAGGATGGCGCAAACCCAACAGGGGCGGAAGGGGGACGAGACACTGGGGGCAGGGGAGGAGGAGAGAGGGGACAGAATGGCCTTCCAGAATTCAACCGCAGGCCCTCGGGCCAGAATGACTCTGAAGGGTGAGGGCAGAGGCCATGAAGGTGGGAGGAAAGGGCAGGCAAGGAGATGGAGCCCTCCAGTAATCCTAACGATGACAGCTACGATGCACTGGGGACGGGCCAGCCACCCCTAAACTGCTCTAGTCACACCAGCTCGCCTCTCGCAAGGCGGGAAGGAAGTACCAGTGGCGCTACTGTAGAGGAGGGGCTGAGACAGCTGCCCCCAGGCACGCAGAGAGTCAGAGGTCCGCCTGGACCTTGCCCCTGAGTCTCCAGCTCACCTTGAACTGGCCTGGCACTGGCAGCGGGCTTGGGGAACGGGCAGGGAGGCCGGGCAGGAGGAGGGCATGGAGCCAGAGGCTGGGAGGAGGCTGCGGGCCGGGAGCTGGAGCGGGGTTCCCCACTCCCACACGCTCGGCCTGCGTCCCTCCAAATCAGACCAGGTCCAGCTGCTCCCACTGGGATGGGATGTGACAAGTAACACTGAGATGACAGATGTGATGTTGTTTAATATCAATTAATGGCTTCACACAGGGCCTGCTGCCTGTTCATTTAATTAAGTGTGTGCATGATAAATATATAGGGATTCAGGCTGCCGCCCCCCCCCCCCCCCCCCGCACGTCACCAAGTCCACTGCTGGGCCAGCCCCGACTCCTGGGCCTCCTCCCTCTTCCCTCTGGGCAGGGTGGGAAGCCCAGCCGGGGCCACCCTGGAGCTTCCTGCTCCTGACGACCAACAACGTTGTCTACAGAGGCGGGTTGCCTTTTTTTGTAAAAAGGGCAGCATCACCTGCCGGACTAGGGGGTCTCCCTCAGAACCACATGTCAACCGCCTGAAACTCTGGATGAGAGAGGGCAGGTGCTTCTGGAGGTATCCAGGTCACTGGCCTGGCTTGACTGCCCCCCCCCCCAACCTGGGTATTGGCCCTTGTGCGGGATTATGGGTGGCTGGTCCAGCCCCTCTGTCGGGGCTGTGGCCCTGCCCACCCTCAAGAAAGGGGGGGCACGATCTAGAAATCCTTTCTCCATCCCACCCCCAATCTGGTGCATCCAGCCCTGAGTGAGACCCTCCCGAACGGGCACCTGGGCTCTGCGGGTTGAGGAGGCTGTTGCCCCAGGCCCTCGCCAACCCCTCCGGCCGGGGCAGCCACAGGCCCCCAGCAAGGCCAGAGTGACCTGTCTTCCTTCTCGACTGCAGACTTCGCTGCTGCCTAGCAACCAGGCCCGCTCTTGGCAGCACTCAATTTAACAAGGTGTTTGCTAAAAGGGCCGGCGGCGGGGAGGGGGGCTGTCTGTGCCGGGCACCTCCAGGGCTGCTGAGGGGAGGGGAAGAGGCTCGGGGTGTTTCGCACGAAGTTCCTCGGGGGGGTTTTCTGAGGACGTTTCAGCTGTCAGGGGCAGTGGTCTGAAAGGGGCTGAGGCACCCCCATCCCCGCTCAGCTGAGAGGGTGGCCGAGCCTGGTGGGCATCCACAGAGACCCTGGCTCTCATGGGAGCACGGCAGCACCCCCGAACTTTTCAGGCCCCGGGGAACCCCCAATTAAGTGCCTCGTCCCTCCGCACAAGAGGCCTGGCCGTCACCAGAGGCAGGGCCGGCCCCCGCCACCAGCCGCCCTCGGTGCCACCAGGTGGGAGGAAATGCGATAATGGATAAGTACAGAATTTGCACGGCAGGCAGGCAGCTAGAGAGAGGGCCGGTGCGGGACAGAGGCGCCCGCACCCCCAGCGGCCCAGCCGGCCCACGGGGAACTGCCTTCCCTTGCAAGGCTGGGAAAGAGTCGGAAAATAGATTTTTGTTTTTCCACCGTGTGCCGAGTATTTATAGACCAGGCCGCAGCGGGAGTTTCCATCCGGGTCACCCGGAGAGAACTGGACCAAGCGCTTCTGGATGCCCAACCTGGAGCGTTTCTAGGTTGGGTCAACCTGCCTGAGAAAGACGCCTGGAGGCTGGGCTGGGCCGGGAGCCCGGGGGTGGGGACAGGGCATGAGCGGAAGGGACACGAATGGCAGGCCCCCAGGCAGATGCTGAGCTCTGGCATAGCAAGGGCAGGATCGATGCAAATCAATATTAATTGATAACGCTGCCTGTGACGAAGGTGACGGAGCCAGGGCTGGAAATAGGATGCTCGTCTCTGCCATGCCTGCAACTAATTGGGCTCATTTCTCACCCTGGGCAGCTTAGCCCTGCCCGGGCCCTGGTGGCATCTTCATCAGCTCAGCTGGAGCTCAGATGACTTGCATACAAGCTTCCCCCAACCCCTCGGCTCAGAGGGGTCCCATCTGGATGTCCCCGAGAGCACCTGTACTCGGGATCCAGCTGGCACTGCATGCCCACAGTCATCCCTGGGGAAGGGTCTGGCCGGCCTTGATGCGGAAGCCCACCCGGTAGCTAGTAGACCCAGGGATCCACCACCACCACCCTGTCTCCCCAGGGCTGAGGGGCTGGAGCCTTCCACCCCCAGTTCCCCCAGCCTGGCCTTTCTGCAAGACCTCCCTGGCCACTGTGGCTCAAACCAGCTAGCCGATTCCTCCTGGAACCAGATTGCTGTGGGCAGGGGGTTACCTCCGCCTGGAAGCCCTCCACCAGAATGGCGACGAGCAGATTAAAGAGCACATAGTTGCCGAAGGTCATGAGGGCGATGAAATAAAGAGCAGCCCAGGACGACGTAGAGGCCATTCCGTTGTAGAGCACCTTGTTCCAGTCCTCCTGGGTCAGGATCTGTTGGCAAAGACCCGGAGGGGGGGGCGGGTCAGGGCCTCTACCCGGGGCGCCCCACCCCCCTACTTGGTTACCCTGGCACCTGAAAGACGGTGACGATGGCCCAGAGCAGGGAGTCAAAATTCTTCCGGTCCGGCAGCGTGTCCCCATCCCGCTCAGATGCAAACTTGCAGCCGAAGAGATGCATGCCCAGGATGCTGAAGACACAGGAGCGGCCGGGTGGGGGTCAAGGGCAGGAGGACCCCTGCCCCTCAGGCCCTCCCCTCAGCCGGTGCAGGGCCGCCCCCACCCTCACCTGAAGATGAAGATGAAGAGCATGAGCAGCATGCAGAAGGTGGCCACGTTGTCCATGGTCTTCATGAGCACCACGAGCTGCCGCTGCAGCGCCGGCAGGAAGCGCACCAGCTTCAGCACCCGCATCAGGCGGAAGGTCCGCAGCACCGACAGGCCGCCCCCCTGCTGGCCCACGATCTCCCACACACTGCAAGGAGGGCGGGGAGCCTGAGCCCCTGTGAGCTCGCCCTCCGCCCGCCCCTCCCTTTGAGCGGGCCTGGAGAAAAGCCACAGGGCATGGGGCACAGACGGGAGCCTCCAAGATGGACGCAGGGGATGGTGCCAGCCCTCTCCACACCCTCGTCTCCAGGCCAGAGATCACATCTTGGCGAGCCTAGAGCCCTCTCCCAAATTCCGGCCCCTGCGGCAGCGTCAGGTTATGGAATGTTCGCTTTGTTCCCTTCTAATGAAAGCTAAAGCCAACTCCAAAAAAGCAATAAAGCAGTCCTCCTGGCCCCAGGCCGAGGGGGATGGAGCACTTTCCCAGGGTGTGGGAAACCCTAAAGCCAGTTGCGGGTGTCTGAGACGGTCTCCAAGCACTTTGCCAGCCGCCTCCTTCAACTGCTCTGCAAAGCCAGGTCCCCAGGCCTCACTGGCCCTGGGCCCGCATAGGGTTCAAGGACAAGAAGTAAGAAATGGGGAGAGGAGACTGCACAGGGGTCCAGCCAAAGATGTGAGGCCAAGTTCAGCCTGAGCCAGGTAGGGCTGGGAGAGCGGCAGGGCCTGTGGGTGAGCGGGGCCTGACTCCAGACCCCTCCACCCCAGAGGAACAAGCCACCTCACGGGCGTTCTTCAGGTGGAGGTGGGGGCCGTCGTACCTGATGACGACAATGACGCCATCGAAGATGTTGTAGGGGTTCTTGATGTAGCCAAAGGGACCATACACGAGCAGTTTCAGTAGCATCTCCAGGGCAAAGAGGCTGGTGAAGACGATGTTGCTGATTTCCAGAGCGTTGGTGAGCTCCTCGGGCTGGAGGGCAGGGTGGGGTATGAAGCTGCAGAGGCCCATCCCTGAGCCCCTTATCCCCGCCCTCCCTAGCAGAGGGCCACCGGGGGAGGAGCCCCAGAAATAGCAGTGTGGAGGGTGGGCGGGGGCTAGGGGGAGCCATGGTGTCCGACGCTTGGGGTCCTGAAGAGGACTTCCCCCAAAGGACCCACAAGGAAATGCACTCAGGGGCAACTGTTACATCAAATCTCAGCCCTGGGTCTCAGACGCTGGGAGCACAGGCTGGCGGGAAGCCTGTATAGTAAGTAGGTTCTGCCCACTGCCCGCGAGGAGGTCTCAGACCCATCTTGGCCGCGGCCAGCAGCGCAGCAACGCTGCCCGGTGTCACAGGGTGATCGCCAAGGCCTCAGGCGCACGCCCAGACCCACAGCCACACGCAAAGTCACACGTGCTCTACGATTACTCTCCGGACTTGGCAGCCTTCTCCTGGACAACTGTTGGCTACGCTGCTTTCCTTCCAGACACACGCACACGCAGCACACCCCCGCACACTGCGCGCGCGCGCACACACGATCGAGCACACACATGCACTCATACGCACGCACGCACGCACACGCAAACGTGCTGATGGGCCGAAGGGAGGCTACCAGGCAGGCTGTGACCGACGACGCGGACCTGAGACTGCGATGCCTTGGTTAATTCCCAGCCTATCCTGTCCATTCACCGTGTGACCTTCAGCAAGATTCTCAACCTCTCTGGCCAAATGGAAAACACTGACAGTAATTACTTCGATGCTTCTAGCCACGGTGTAGGATTGGGACTGAGGACCCATCCTAGCGAGGTCATCAGAAATAATTGAAAACGTCCGCTATTCCAGCTCACTAGTCACCTCCTTTCCTCCCGTCAAAATTAAGTGTCTACTGTATGCCTAGCAATACATCACATATGAAAGGAGCTGCAAAGACACGCCGACTATTCCCCCTCCTGCCTCCCGGGAGCCCAGAGTCTCTCTGGAAATAAGTCGGACACAAAACAGCTGAGTAACCACAAGAGGCCTTAGATACTTAGATGCCAAAATAAATTACCCAGATGGTAAATCCAAGAGTCCAGGGGAGGGACAGTGAGGGAGGAACTGAGGCTGGGAAAGCCTTCGTTAGGAAGCAGCACTTGCAATGAACTCTGAAGGGTAAGCGGGGTCTCTCCGGGGAAAGGGGTGTAGAAGGCATCGCAGGGCGGGAGCACAAGGAATGAGCAATGTGTGGGGAGAAAGAGGGAGGGGGTGGGGGGGAGGGAGGGTTGACTCAGGGGAGCCCAGTGCCTACCTAATGGGGTGTCTTGATCACCCAAAAGCCTTCGTTTCACAACGGCTCAAGAAGTTTGAGTTAAAATAAACAGCCAGATGAAGCCCTCAGTCCGTCAGACGTCTCCCCCTGTTTACCCAGCTGTCTCATCTGGCTGGCTGCCCAAGTAGGTCGCCCAAGCGTGGAAGCAGGCCTGGGCACCAACCAAATGTATCCTGATGGCCTGACTCTGTGTGGCCAGCCCGGGGAAGGAGGTGGGGAGACCTGGAAGGAAGGGCCTTCTGACTGGCAGGCGAGGGGTGTTTGGGGGGTCAACAGCTACTCAGAAGGAGAGGAACTCTCAGCTTGTGCCCGGATTCTTCCCAAAGGCAGTCCTGGGGGCCAGGGGCAGGGCCAGGGTCAGGAGGCATGGCCAAGAGCCAGCTGTCCAGAGAGTGGATGGCTGTTAGAAGGCCCATGTGGCAAGAAGCCCACTGGCCCAGCAGGTCTTGAGCAAGTCCTGGCTCCCCAGATGGCAAATGGGGGCAGGAGGGGGCCCTGCCATCTGACCTAACGAATGGGGCCACAGAGAGACAAGACCTTGGGTCCCTCAGCATTAGCATAGTGCAGGTTGTGGGGAAGGGGTCATCATCAGGACAGGTAAAGCTCAGGGCTCAGATCCTCCCCTGACTAAGGGGATCCCGTCTGGGCGTTCCCAAGGCCAGTGTGCCAGGGACCAGTCTCAGTGAGTCTGCCTTCCTGTCACCCTGACACCTGTCCAGCTGTCCAGACTTGGATTGCATAAAGGCGATGAACACAGATGCAATGCCTTGCGGGTCCCCAGGCTGACCGTGTCTCACCTCATGCTATCCACATAGTGGCCCTGGAACCCTCGCTTTACAGCTGAGCAGAAAGGTCAAGAGACGGTGAATGACTGGTTCAAAGTCACAGGACGGGGAGAACCAGGGAGTGGGGCCCAATCCTATCTCATTCTGACTCCGATAATACGAGGCAGCCGTCAGGATCCAAACCCACCCCGGGTGACAGCAAGGGGCTCGTGAATCCAGACACGCTGAATTCATAACCTGCCTTCCAACGTCTATGAAATCATATTTCACACGAACTTAACGTCTCAATAAAGAACACGCTGACTTGGAAACACAGCTGAGGTGCACTTACAATGGGTGAATTTTATGGCATATAAATGATACCTCAAGAAAAGCTGCCAAAAATAAAAATTAATAAAACTTAAAAAAAAAAAAAAAACCTAGCTGAGAGCACAATCGCTTTTGGTCTCTTGCATTGATTCCATGAGCGAATCGTCAAAGTAAGACCAGCACTGGGCATGTGGACAGGGGTCTTCCCAGCATTCCCTGATGTCATTTAAGGTGGGGGGGGGGGGTGCGCAACAGTCTGTACTCCACTGAGAGCCTGATCAGAAAGATGGTACAGGACTCCCCCAAGGTCCTGGTTGGGGGAGGGGTGGCAGCAAAGGCTGGAGCCCCCTCCTCACGCCTCCAGGCAGCTCTGGGACTGGAGCAGCAGGTGAAAGGGAAGAGCGGGCACTGTCCCTTGGCCTGCCCTCTCTCTCTCCTGTGCATGCTCACTACACACACCTACAGGCAATGCCTACTTCCTCCCAGGGCCCCGGTATCCCCCCCCCGCCCCCCGCCCCCCCCAGTGATCCATGGGAAAAGGCACTCCTCCCCAGACAGGTCAGCCGAGTTACTAAATTGGAGGCTGGGAACATTCTGCAAACACAGGCAGGACTCAGGACCAGGATACAGAGATACAATCATAGCAACACAGTTGCCCCGCAGGGACCAGAGCTGATTGCAGCCGCTGCAGCTGCAAAGGGGCGGGGGAGGGGGGGGCAGAGCCAACCTCTGCTAGTACCCTCCCCAGGTGGCCCACTGGCTCAGCCCTCCCTCTCAGGATTTCATTTCCTCCCTGCCTCCTAGATAGCCAGGGAAACTGAGGCTCCAAGAGGTGTGGTGACGGGATGGGGGTCACGCCGCTGCTGGCTTAGGAAGGTGCAGAGCGAGGGCCATCTTACTTTCCTCTGCATCTACCCGTGCTCCCATGGACCCCCAGAGAGAACCCTTCAGGTGGGCACCAGCCCCCCCTTCCTGCCTCCCTGACTCTCTCCTGCTGCCAGGAAGTATCTTCTCAGGCCTAGACTGTATCCTCCCTTCTGTTCAAGACGTCAAGGCCCAGTGGGGGGCCAGGCAGCCCGAACTTCTCCGACACAGGGGCCCCAGCCTCTTCTTCGGGAAGATGCTAAATGTAAATGCCCCATCTCCTGCGACTTCCCCTCCCCTCAGCCTGTCACCTTTGCACAAGTGTATCCACCCCTCATAAGCTGCCCAATACTTCTCAGCACCAGGACTCCCCTGAAAGGCATAGCACCTCCATCCACCAACCCTTTATGGGCCCCCTGGGTGCCGAACACTGGTGATTAAAACATGGAGTCGAATCGGAGAGCAGGAGGCTGGCCAACCCTGAGACGTTCTGCTTGTGTGACCTTGGGCAGGTCCCCTGCCCTCTCTGATCCCCAGTGGCCTCCTCTGTTAAACGGGGCAGCATGACAGAACACAGGCGCTAAAGACCGTGAAAACACCCCGCCCAGAGCCATGCTCAGGCGGCCCCAGGGGCATTAACAGTGGAAGCAGGCCTCACCCAGAATGGCTGCAAGGCCTCGCGAAGCACCACGCTGGGGGCAAACACCAGGAGCACCCCAGGAGCTCCGGCCCAGCTGAGGCCAGGGAGTCAGTGGGGAGGAGGGGACGGAAGGAGGACCCCGTGGACGGCACCCCCAGCTGGGGGCAGCGTGAGCCAAGGCGCAGAGGAAGGAATGCACAGGACCAAGAATCAAGTGCTTCTCCCGGGTCAGAGGGTGGGAGGGGGTCTGTGGGGGACACGGCTGCAAGGTTGGCGGGGCCCAGGCCGGATGGCCTTGACTCTGTTCCACCGCCGGGGCTGGACTCGTCTCTGCCCGCACAATGCTGCCCCTGGGGCTTCTAGGGGGAGGGAAGAGATGTGCAGAGCGGTGTATTAAGAAGATTAATCTGGATGCCGCGGTGCCAGCATGCTGACAGCTTGGGGAGACGGAGAGATGGAGACCAATTAAGGGGATACTGCAGCGGCCCAGGCAGGAGGCCCGGGAGCCGGCTCTGGCACAGGGAAGGCGAGGGGGTTGGATGAGATGGGCAACAGCCGGGCAGAGGCTTGAACGGGTCACCCCATTCCCGCCCAAGCGCCACTCCACCCCTGGCCCCTCCGCTCCCAACGGCTCCTCCGACCCTGAAATCTCTACTCTCCAATTCTGACTCCTTGGCTCACTTCCCCTCGGCTTTGGACAGTCCTGCTGCGCGCCACCCCCCACACCCAGGGTGGGGGGGTCCAAGTGGGCCACAGCAATGGGGTGAGGGTCACTGGGACCTCTTCCCTCTTCTCTTCCAAGGAGGGGTGTGGGAAGTCAGGAGCCACTGGGTGGCAGGTGGTTTCTGGCAAAGGCCACAGGCTTCACGATACCCCCATCTGGCTCTTCTCAGACCTCCGGGAGTGCTCCAGCTTGGAACTTGGCCTCTCTGGGCAAATCCCCTTGCAGCCCCTCATGCCCACGGGGCCCCTTGCTGGGTGTTCTGTGCCACCTAACCAGCAGTGGCTTGAGCCCCTCCCCACAATCTCCTGCCGGCGCCTCGAAGCCACCTCAAGTAAGCACACAAGCAAAGTAGGCACAGGGCACCCACAGCGTGCTCCCAGCTCGGGGGCGGCCAGCCCGAAGCCCCTGAGACTTCAGATTCCTGAGCTGGGGCCTCTGCCCCTCACCTGTCAGGATAAGTGCTCAGCCTGGAGCCGGTGGGGGACCATTTCAAGGTGGCCTCAGGCCACAGACCTCAGAGCACTCCTGCCAGGCCGGCCCCAGCCCAGGTAAGTCCCCACCCCCTCTGCTGCTGCTGCTGTGACTGTGGAATTGTTGAGCATTGCTGTCACGAGCCTGTGCTGACTGGACAGGGCAGTGCCAGCTGGGGGCCTCGCGGCCGCCTGCACCTCTCCTCACCCTCCTCTGCTGCTGGGGCTCCCCCCTACCCACCTAGCGCCGCACCAGACCTTCCCCCTCTCCTTGCCCGGCCCCTCCCCCTCCCAGCCTGGCTGGCCTCCGCTACCCTCCCCACAAACAGCTCTGTGACCCGAAGCCTACTCCCCCCTCCTCCCCTCCTCCCTCTACACTTCCATGTCCCTCCACACACACCCCACGTCCCCGGGGGCCAGTTCACATCCATCACTTATCCCGTCTTCCCTCACTCCCCCAGTCCCCTTTTCCGGTCTGAGAGCAGAACCCCGCATGTGACTGCCGGCCTAGTCCCCCCCAAACCCCAGGCCCCAGCACCCCAGCTCTGTCTGGACTCTCTTCCAAGTCCCTCTCTTAGCAGATGCCAGAGCAGCACCAGAGCCTGCGTCGGAGTTCCGTCAGACCCCCTCCCCCCTCTTGCCCCTCAGCTCCACGACTCCGCCCGCTGTCACTGGGGCGTGGACGACACTGAACACTCTCCCTCCGGGCCCTTGGCTCCTCACCCAGAGAGCCGACCTGTCTGATAGCGTCCCGGGGATGGCGGGCGCCCAGCTCCAATGCGGTGCTCCAGCAAACTCTCCGGCCCCTCCCCCAACCCTGCCCCTTCCCGGAAGGCCAGCTCCACCACCTTCCAGAATTCTGTCTTGGCATCTGGGAGTTATCTAGGATTCCTGTGGGCCCTCATCCCTCCGGCAGCAGGTGCCGGGCGCACAGACCCCATCCATGGATCCGCGGCCCCCACCCCCTTGTCCTTTCCACTGCCACCATACTTGGGGCCCTCGCGGCCTCTGGTCTGAAGGACAGAAATAGCCTCTGGGCCTCTCCCTCGACCCAGTCCGCACCCACTGGAAACTCAGGCTTCCTTCAACACAGCTAGACTCACATCGCTCCTGTTTGGACACCTCGGGTGGGGGTGGGGGTGGGGGGGCCACATGACTGTCCCCCGCGTGTCCCTTGCCACCCAGTGCTCTTCCAGGCTAGGCTCCTTCCATCGAGACCTCTCTGCGCCAATCCCGCCTAGCTGTCAAGGACCCCTCTCAAAAGCCACCTCTTTAGTGAAGCCCTTCCTGCCTCCCCCCACCCCTGGGGTGCGAGCATCTCTCCTCTGTCCCCAGAAGCCTCCCTTATGACATTTGGCATAGTCGTCCATGAAGCAGAACTTTTCGGCTAGAACCTAAATTTCTCCGGTGCTCCTGGCTCTGTCCCCCGCCATGCTGTCATTCTGTTCCGGCGCGCTGTGCACAGAAGGGGGTGTTTGCTGAACTGCAGGAGCCTATAGGATCAGAGGATGCCTGGAGGAATGTGAACACCCCACCATGGCCAAAACGGCACCCGTTCCCTGCGCCCCCCCATCTGGAGAGACTTTGGAAACCCGGGGCCAGGGCGGCTCCAGAAGGGTCATCCCCCCAAATCCTGCTTGGCTGCAGCCTCAACGCCTGAGCCAGGGCGCCTCTGTCTGGAAGCCAAGAACTCCTGGAAGTTCTGAGGGACAGGCTTGGGGTGGGAGGTGTCCATAAACCCTCGTCCTCGAAGGCCACATGTGGGGTGTCTCTGCACGTGTGTATCTTCTGGGGAGAGAGTCCCCGGTTTTCAGCAGAATCCCAAAGGAATCTGTGAATCCCTTCAAAGATAAGACCTGCTACATCTGGATCCCCCCCCCCCCCCCCCCCCCCCCCCCCAGCTTCCCTCGCCTTGAACAGCTGACCTTGCTCACTTATAAATAGAAACCCTCCCTGGAAATGGATCCAGAGTGACAGGATGGGTCCAGAGTCTGAGCAACGAACACAGTCATCACCTGCCCTGCCCTCTGCTGGCCTGAATGCCAGTCCACTCTGGACCCTGCCTCTCTCATCGGCAGCCCAGAGACCCACTGGGCCACATGCCCCTCCCCCACCTCTCTCTGTTGTCCCTCTCCTAGAATATGAAGGTAGCCTCTGCCCCCAGCACCCCAGAGCCAGGAAGGGAGTGATTAGGAAGCTCCTCTGTCCCCAAGACCACCTCCCCACACCTCCTCCCCCCGCATCTCCTCCTGGGGCAGCTTGGCCCCAGGGCAGACCCAGGCAGAGACAGACTCTCTTCTGAGCTCCGGCAGTAGGTATGCACCAGGATGGCCCACGGGTGCCTCGTACGCAGCGTCCTGCAGCCCCAATCTGCTCCAGGCCCAGTGCTCCCACCCTGAGCAGAAACCTGGGTCTCGTCCTTGCTGCTTCCTCCCCCCAAATCTCCAACTGGTGTCAAGTCCTGCGGATTCAGCCACCTGCCAGCCATCCCCGGGCCTCTTCCCTCCACTTCCAGGGACAGAGATGTATGAACCGTCTGGGCCGCTGCAGTAGCCTTCTCATTGGCCTCCCGCCTCCTGTCTCCCCTCCTTGGCTCCAGAGAACGTTTGACAGAACACAAACCTGCTCATATCACAGACCCACTTAAAACATTTTTGGGGAACCTATCACCTTCAGGAAAAAAAACTCCTTCCTATGCTTCTCAGGACCTGGCCCTGAATTCTTTCCAAACTGGTCTCTTGTCACCTGTCCAGCCCAGCCCCCACCCTGTGCCCCACTCATTCTGAACTCACAAATCCCTCAGTTTTGGTGTCCGGTGGTTGGTGCCTCTGACCCCTCCTCCATCTTGTGCCCTACACCCCAGCTTTTGCTGGCTACACCTTGCTCTTCCTTCAGACTGCTCGCAGAGCACATCCCGCGTGGGGCTCTCCCTGAATCTCTTCCCTGGTCTGGATCCCAAGCTACTCCACACATCTCTCCCTGAGCACATACTGAATCAAGTAAATGTGACTGTTCGCGTGCTGACGACCTCTCCGAGAAGAAGAACGCAGTGTCCCAGGCCCAGTGTGTGTACGTCTCTTCCTGACCCCACAGTCAGTGACGTCATGTTGCTAGCTTGACATCGGTCATGATGACAGCATTTACACCATGGTAATTGGTGAATGCTATAAACACCACAAAATCAAGATGTTTTTCCCCAAATGTGATGCACAGGAAATGTGTGTGGGAGGGAGGGAGGGATGGATGGGTGGATGGATGGATGGATGGATGGATGGAGAAGGGGAGGGATGGAGGGAGGGATGGATGGGTGCATGGAGGGAGGGAGGGATGGAAAAGGGAAAGGATGGAGGGAAGGATGGATGGGTGCATTGAGGAATGGATGGATGGATGGATGGATGGATGGATGGATGGATGGATGGAAAGGGGGAGGGACGGAGGGAGGGAGGGAGGGATGGATGGATGGATGGATGGATGGATAGGTGGATGGAGAGGGGGAGGGATGGAGGGAGAGAGGGTGGGATGGATAATTCACAATAAGCTCCTTGCTCCATGTTCTGCTGTCTCATGGATGGGTCACACACATGCTTGCCCTCCATCAGGTCACACTTCCATCCTCAAGTCACATTCTTGCTCCATCCTCAGTGCCCTGTGTCCTTGTCCTCCTCACTAGTTCCTCTGGGAGAAACAGTCCTGCATGTCTCACCAGCCAATGGGTTAAGGGGACAGGGGGGTAGTAGGAGGCCATAGGCAGCATGGGGCCCACCTTGGGTAGGGTAGTGTATGACAAAATGGGGGCTTCCCCTGTTGGTAGAGAGGGGCAAGAGGGTGTCACCATCCCTGGCAGGAACGCTGAGGGGTAAGGTAGGTGACAGTGGGAGAGAGGACAAGCCTGAGGAGGCCAGCAGCAATGGGTGGGGAGGAGGGCTGGGCCCCTCGCTGGGGATCCCCAATAGCAGGGTCCTCTCCTGACCAATCCCAGGATCCATGCATATGGTGGCCTCGTTCAGGGCGCTGCAGGGAGAGCACATCCTCAGTCGGCATGTGCAGCCACTGTCACTCAGGTCCCCCCACACCCTCTCTTCCTCACCTGGTCTGGGAGGCTCTGTCAGAGCCTGTGTCCCCAGCCCTGTCCTGCGTGGCGTTATCTGCATCTGAGTCTCATCCTCTGTCTGTCTTAAACACCCTCTCCATATCCTTGTTTCTGTCACCCCAATGTCTCTGTGCCTCCATCTGTCTCTGTCTGGTCCCCGAGCGTCCATCTCTCCCCCACCCCGTCCCCGCATCTCCATCCTCCGGTCTTCATGCCTGCCTCTCTCCCCACAGGGACCCCCTCTCCCAGGCTCCGTCTCCCTCGGTGTCTCTGTCTCTACCCCCACATCTCCTCACCCCCCTCCCGGCCCCCCTTTGTCTGCTCCAGCTCCGGCTCCGAGGCGCAGATGGCGGGACGTTCACGCCGCAGTGCCTGCAAGCACAGGGCCATGGCTGCTTCGGGGACATCTTAGCCGCCACCAACCCCCCCTGCCCCTGAGGCTGCGGGCAGCAGTCAGTCATCTGTCCGGCCTGCTGGGGACTTCCACTCACCCCTGTGGGGCCCTCAGCAACCAGGCTCTGGGTCAAACTCCTCCGGGGAGCAGGACTGTGGACCCCCTGCTGCTGAGAGCTCGGTGGGGGTGCCCCCTGCTTTCCTCAGGGACTTGGGCAAGGAGATGCTGCAGGCACCCCTGACGGATCCCTTTGATTTCCTCCCCAAGGGAGTGTCCTTCTTGACGTCTAACTGAAAGGCTTCTTGCTGCCGCTTCATCAGCCCTCGGTCTCTGTGACTCAGCTTCCCCCCAGGGCGGTCAAAGCCTCCGCCAGCGGCACATTGCGGGATGCAGCGCCCCCCCCCCGGGGGGGGGGCACCTGGCAGCGGCTAGAACCGGGGTGAGGGAGAAACGGCTCACGGAGCCAGGGTAACGGGAGGGCAGGGGCTGCCCTCACCAGCCTGGCAGAACAGAGTGCCTCTCCCCAGGAGGCCAGCTGAGCGGGGGTGTGTGCACACCCGTGCCCCGTGTGCCCGGACACCACTCGCCCACCACAGCCACGCGCCCCACCTGCTGGCGCCCCAGTTGGCCTCCTGCCCCCTCCCCCCACACCTCACCTGCAAAAAGAGGGAATCCGGCATAGCCACCTGGGGGCAGGGGGAGCCCTGAGGCAGGAGGAACGGACGCCAACATGGTGTGATGGTGATGGAGGAGGGGCTGGGGCCGGGGTGCACCGGGTTAGGAACCGAGCGCGCACAACATGGAAGGCACAGAGGGCGGCAGGGGAGGGGAGGGGGCTCTGGTCCCCCTGAAAAGTGAACATCTCCTATCAGCTCCAGCCCTGGCTTGGACCTGTGCTCCCCAGCCTCAACCCGGCCCCTCCCTCCCCTCCCCCATGAGCACCACCTGGCCCACGCCCACCCCCTCCTCACACCCCCTCAGTTCTGTGCCAGGAAAGGTCAGGCTCTGGCAGCCCAGTCCCCTGCTGGAGCCCCAGGGAAGCAGGAACACCCCGGAAAGAGCACAGAGGGGCCCAGAGGAGCACCTGCTTACTGACTTCCTCTTCTCCTGAGAATCAGCCAAGGGGGTGACCCGGAAGGCCAAACTGGGGCAAAGGGCTGCCTCTGGAAGGAACCCTGTTGGGCGGGCCAGCCCCAGTCAGTGCGGAGGGTCAGGGACGGGGTGGGGGGTCCCCCAGGCCACCCTTCATACACTTGTACAGCCCTGCGAGTGAGAAGAGCCCCCTCCCGTTCGGCCCAGATCCCATCGCCCGCAGCCATCAGCCCCACGAAGCAAGCCTGCTCCCTCTTCCACATGACAGCCCTTGAAATATTTGACGACAGCTCGCCTGTCCCCGCTGAGCCTCCTCTTCTCCTGACTAAACATCCCGGTTCTCAGAACGCTTCCTCAAACGCAATGGCTTCAAGTCTCTTCAGCATCCGAGGCGTTCTCATCCGCCCAGCCGCCCCACTCACAGCAAGGCTCCCGAACGGAGGCCGAGAGCAGATGGCCTCCCTCCCTACCAGCCAGGCCTCAGCTCCACCAGGGCGCAGCCACCAACCCTCTCCTCCTCGCCCCTGCCTGCTTCCAGTCGGTCACACCCCCAGTTACTGAGTCAGGTGAATGCTGGGGTGGGCAGCACTGGGCTTGGGGAATCCCCCAACACCTTCTCTCCCCTTTGTATTTTCTCCAAAGGCCCAAATCTCTTCCAATAACATGTCCCTTCAGAGAGGCCTTGTCCACATCCGAGGCTCACCACTCACCCACATCCTTCAAAGCCCACCTCCTCCGGGAAGCCTTCCCAGATAGAACACACTCAGCTCAGACCTTGCCCCTGCCCCAGGCAACCTCCAAACACACAGCCTGTGTGGCATTCACTGGTTTTCAGCCCCAAAGGCCCCACACATTGGTGCGTCTCCCTCCTGTCCTTCTCCCTGCCATCAGGCCAGCAGCACGGAGAGGAAATTGGACATGGGGGCAGGAGGGGAGGAAGGCAGAGGGCCCGCGGGCCCAGGGACCGTGCCCTGGCACATGCCCCTACCTGTTCATGGTACTCAATGCCCATGCTGAGTGTGTTGACCAGGATAGCAATCATGATTCCCCGGCCGAAGTACTTGCTGTCCACGATCTTCCGGAAAGTGTCACAGATCAGCCTCCAGAAGGCCAGCACAGAGTTGGGCTCCACGTCCAGCCCCAGGCTCTGTCGGTGCCGGCTGTGAGGGTCCCGGAGATCACTGTGCTGGGCGTCTTGTGTGAGCTCATAAACCGCTTCGCTGTCCGAGTCCGGCATCTCCTGGCCGGCGAGCTCCACCTGCCCTGCCCCCACCCGGGCACAGTAGGGGCAGCTGTCTGGGCCACAGGCTCCGCTGTCCGCCTTCAAGCAAGGGCTGGAGATCTTGCAAGAGCTTTGGCAGGCGCCTGGGACAGGAGGGTAGAGGTTAGAGGCTGCAGGGTTTCCTACTTGGGGCGGCCCTTCCCTCAAAGCGCATATGAAATGAGTTGGGAAGTGAGGGGTTCTTTCAATGATGGGGGTGCCAGGCACTGAATGGGCCAGGGGTACTCGGTGCTGCCGTGTGGGCAGTCCCGAGCTACAGAATGCGCCCCAATGCCAATAGCGTTCCATTGACAGTCACTGATGGGTGTTCTAGGCTTTGGCAGGTGGCCTTGATGTCCTCTGAGGTCCTGGGCAGCTGTCCTGGTTAGGAGCCATTAGCAAGGAGCCTAGACCGCCCCCTCCTTCCCATGAAATCCAGCCCCGCACCAGCACTGCACTGAGTAGCATTTTCCAAGAGGTCCTTAGGACACACCCACAGATGCGTGCTCGTACACACACACCCGACACATGCACGCATGCGCCGCGGACACATATTTGCATACACACGTGTACCATGCACGCATCCACACTATTTGGGAAGCACACACCTGCACAGCCGAACACAAGTGTGCACAGACACATGCACGTTATACAACGCACCTGTGCCAGACACATGCACACACGGGCACCCATCCTGACCAGACAGGAGCACCGCCTTTGTGAGTGCACACATTCAATTGCACGTATCAGACATGCGTGCACACAGACACGCATGAACATCAAACGCGTGTGTGCACATGGCTGATACAGACACCTTCCTGTGCGCACACACATGCACGCCAGACTGCACACGCTCAAGCACACAGTGATCTATCCCAAACCACCAATGGCCATTTAAATTGGCTTTGATCCTAGGATCTGAGAGCTGCAGGGCACCTCGGAGGGCATGCAGGGAGAGCATGTGCGTGAGGTGAAGGTGCCTCACTCGGGGCCTGGCCCCTCCTAAGCATCTAATCACGTGTCCCCTTCTGACTGCACTCAGGAGGGCTCACCGGCAACCACGGCGCCCCCCACCGCCCGCCGTCTACACAGGACAGAGCTGAAACACACGTGCATGTGACTGGCTTACGTCCAGGGTAGTAGAAACCCTGGCACAGGATCCCCTCGCCCGGCATTCCGCAATGGCACCTTCCTGTCCCCGCCCACGTTCCCACACGACATCCCACACATATCCCACTGCTCCCACGTGCCACAGGCTTCCTGAAACCCAGGCCCCCGGCTTCGGCTGCCGTGCGTCTGCCTCCGGAGGAGGGCCCGCCACCCCTGTCTGACGGGGGGTGGGGGGGACGCCCACAGGCAGCGAGTGTCTCACTTCCCCTGTGACGCTGGGTGTTCCTCCCACCAGACTAGCAACCCCCTGAGAACTTCCTGCTCCGGGCCCCCGGTCTCCCTGTGAGGAGGGAATGAAACTCCGAGTCTCCTTAGCGGAGGCGGCGGGGGGTGTGGGGTGGGGGGGTGGGGGGGAGGGGGCGCCATGCCGGCCACAGTCACACACCATTGCCCCTCTGGGCCTCACAGTGTAGCGTGTGGACCTCAGAGTCAGATGGCCCTGAGTTCACCCTTCACCAATAGCACAACCTTGAGCAAGTCAAGTACCCTCTCCCAGCCTTCTTTTTCTCATCAGTAAAATGGGGACGACAAGAAAGCGTATCATCTAAACCGTTGAGAGGATCCAATGGGATTCTGCCCGCAGGGCATGTGATAGCCACTTAGCAATCCATCGGCAACGCTGTCCTCAAAGAGCAGGGCAGATAGCAGCAGGTGCTCACTGCATGATCGTGATCGTTCTTGTTCCCATTACAACGTAGGAATTCAGATTCCCCTTTTAGCGGATGAGACAATTAGGGCTCCAAGAAGCAAGGGGACTGAATGCCTGAAGGTCCCAAAGCCTCAAGCAGCAGAACTGGAATCAGAGGCTGGTCCTTGGGACACCAGGCCCCCAACCCCCTCTGGGACACCGCCTGGCCCCCAGGCAAGGGTACCAACATGCCCCCACCCGGAGCTCTCACCTGTGCTCTGTGTCTCTAGCAGCTTGTGCATGGAGCTGTAGGGCCCGGGAGGGATGTTGAGGCTGGTGAGGGTGGGGGGTCCGGAGGTGGGGGCCACCTCCACCAGCGCTTTCTCCTTCAGCATCTCTGGTGGAGGGCTGGTGTGCACAGTGGGGTACACCTTCCCGCTGCCCACAGTCCTGCCCGACGCCTCGGACGGTGATCTGGGAGGGGGTGCCTGACAGTGGACCGGCTCCAGGTGGCAGTCAGCGTGGTAGAAGCTGTGTACAGACTCCGCACCCCCAGGGGGGCCCCCGGAGAGGGCGGGTGTTGAGGGCGGCGGCAGCATGAGCCGGCGGGCCCCGTTGGCATCCCTGTCCTGGATCTCCGGGCTGGCCCGGGGGGCCCTCAGCGTCCCGTTGCCCAGGTGGTAGTGGTGGTGATGGTGGTGGTGGTGGTGCACGAGGTGGTGGACAGATGGACGGCGGTGGGAGCGAGAGCAGCTGCCGCCAGGCTGGGGCTCCTGGCCTCCACGTGGCACCGGGCTGCTCAGCAGCCCGGCCCGCACACCCGCCGCCCGGGACACCTGGGCCAGCCTGCGGGCTGCTTTACGAAGGATGTATACCAGGTACTTGAGCAGCTCCTCGTAGCAGCTGCCTGGCTCCGAGAAGCTGGCCAGGGTGCTGGCATTGGACAGGAAGCGCACGCGCTGCTCCCGCATCAGCTGGCTTTCCCGCTGCTTGGTCTCTGAGAACTGCGTGGCGATCACCACCAGGCACAGGTTGATCATGAAGAAGGAGCCCACCTGTTGGGGTGGGGACAGGAAGAGGAGAGGTCCTGAAGAAAAGAAGACCATGCCAGTCACTGCAGACCTGGCGCTTCCTGTCAGTGATCGTCCATCTCCTTCTGTTCCCACAATGGTCTCAAGAGGTGACACTTTTCTAAGCTCCACTGGACAGGTGAGAAAACAGGCTCAGAGAGGTCAAGGCATTTGCCCAAGATCATTCCGCTAATGCACAGCAAAGCTGAGACTTGACCCAAGCTCTATGGAATTCCAAGATTATTGATCACGTTATTGATCACGATGGCATCCTGCAAGGATAACTCCCCCCCCCATCCTAAACATGTTCATCCGTGGAGATTCTGAGCAACCCTCCCCAGTTCCCATTAGGAGCAGAGATGACTATAGAAATGAAAGCGATCATGGAAACATGGGGTTTTCACACTGCATTGAGCCTTTGAGATCTTGGCAAAAACACACTGCTCCTGAGACTCCTATTTGTAATCCCAAGTCTAACTGCATGCCCTTGACCTTGAATGAGACCCTTCACCATGGGGCCTCGCTATCTTCATGATCATTGGCCTTGCCTGTATCTTATTCACCCTGTGCCTCTCCCCTCCCTCAGCCAGGTAATGGACTGAACCCTGAGCCCTGCAGACTAGCCAAGCTGCCAGTCTTGACTAGCCCACGCTCCCTCGTCCCCGTCTCCATGCCTCAGTTTCTCCAGGACTCCAGGATGGCATTGCTGGGACAACAATCCAGAATGAAGGAAATGAATATTTATGGTGACAAGGCAGATTTTTTTTTTCTAGATTGTGTCCTAGTAATTATGATAATTAGCTTCACTAGTATGATTCCAGAGAGCTGTTTGGAAGATTCTTCCCAGAGTGTGTGGGTGGAAACTAGGCCCCTTACCTCCCTGTCTGCTTCCGTCCCCTCCCCCAAGCCCAGGGAGAGCAGCATAGTGAAAAGCCCCCGCTTCCCAGAGGTGCTGGCCTCACTCCGCAGGTGATGGTGGGGGGCGGGAACAGTCCCCAGGCGTGGCCTCCACAGTGGCCTCCACAGTCAGGGGCGGAAGGATGGCCTGGAGGCTTTGCTTTTTCTCAGAGCTTCTGCCTCTCACCCAGAGCTGCCTTATTCTGTCTCCACCTCTCTCTGGAGATTGTCCTAAATCCTGAGTAGATCTTAATCTCTGTCTTCATCTCATGCTCTCAATATCTGCCCCTCTCTCTGGCTCTGTCATTGGCCTCTTGGTGACACGGAGAAGGGCTAGACTTGGAGTCCATAGCCTGGGGTTGAGTGCTCGGCCCCACCACTTAGCCCAGTGACCAGGCCCTCCGAGGCTCAGAGTTCTCATTTAGGAGGTGGGACCACACCCCCTCCAATCCATCCCCCGCCCCCACCAAGGGCACCATGAGGATTAAGCACGCAGCAGATGTCACAGCACACATCAGCAGCAACGTCCGCCCAGCGAGATTAATCCACGGCCCCCCGCAAAGCCCATGACGGGGACAGACAAATGAGGAAACATGGGTTTCCTCTCTATAAAATGGAGAAGCTAATAGGATCGTGGTGGGGATTCGACGCACCAGCACAGAAAAAGTGCTTAGAGCAGGACTGGCGCATAGCAAGTGCTCAATAAATATTCACTGTAAGTACTAGCAGCCCAATTATTAACTATGAATGGGAGTGATTAAAACTATTAAATATTGCTACTTTTGCCTCTGTCTTCTGCCCTCGGGAAGCCTTGGAATGTATGAGCTGGAAGGAACGAGAGGTCAGGCCTTGTTTCTCAACACTGAAGGATGGGGTTGGGGGCTGGTGCTGTCCTGTGTTTTCAGGATGTTTACTAGCTCTCCCCAGCCCCCCAACAAAATGCCAGTAGTGCTCCCCCAGGCCCCATAGGAAAACAGGACCACCCTTTGCCATTTCCAAACACTCCCTGAGAGGGGTGATACCAGCTTGGGTTGAGAATCGCCCGTTTTACTAAGGCCTAGGGCGGGGCTGGAGGCCTTGTGGGGAATGACTTGCCCAAAGTTACAAGTGGTAGTAAGCGATAGAACCAAGCCTTGACCTTGGATTTCCTCCGGACTCCTCATGACAGGTGCCCTCTCTGCCTGCCTCTCTATGGGACCCGCCCTGAGGGCTAGAACTTCAGACCCAGCAAGGCTTCCCCTCTCTGGGTGCCCCACCCTGTGTCCCCAGGACCCCCCATTCCCCCAGAGGCCCAAGGAATCACTCACGATGATGAGGAGGATGAAGTAGATGAAGTTGTAGAAGGAATGAGCATCCATCACGAAGTACATGATGTCGACCCAGCCCTCCAGCGTGATGACCTGGGGAGGGCGCAGAGGGACAGGCTGATTTGGAACCCCTTCCCCAAAGCCACCTAAGGCCTCCTCAGCGGCTCTGACCGTAGCCCAGCCCTGAGGACGGCCGCTCGGAGGCCAGACTGCATCCTGGCAGGTGAGTTCTGAGGACCCTCCCAGTGCCCAGGCCACCCACCTGGAAGATGGCAATCCAGGCGTAGCCGATGTTGTCGAAGTTGATGGCGCCCTTGAAGGGGTTGTGCTCCCCTGCGGAGCAGTTGGTGTAGTACTGGTTCCAGTTGACACAGGTGGTGTTGCTAGAGCTGTTGTAGGCCTCGTAGTCCAGGCCGCAGGGCGGGCCGCCACCGCCCTCCCCGCGCAGCGTGGGCACGCTCCTGCACGAGCGCATGCCATTCTCCCGCGGCTGGGAGCAGATGAAGGGGTTCTCGTCCTCATTCTCCGTCTGGTAGTAGCGCTCCAGGTCCACGCTCAGGGGGCTGCGGAGGGGACAGGGAGGAGCTGGGGGCGGGGGGGTCTCCAGGGAGGGGGCCCAGGAAGGACGAGCCGCGTGAGCGCACGGAGACCTGCAGGGTGAGCGGGGCAGGGACCAGAGCCAGGCACACACTAGGCAGGGGCAGGGATCTGTGGGTGTGGCCTGGCAGGGGCCCCAGGAGTGTGTGGACTGAGTGTGAAATTCCGGAGTCGGGACGATGGAAGGTCACGTCCTAGACAGCTGCACGTGAGGCTCCCTGCAGAGCTTGTGGGGCTCCCCATGCCCGTGCTGAACCCCAGATGGATGAAATCAGAATCTGGGGGCGGTGGGGGGGATCCAGGTCTCCGTGACTTTTGCAAAACCACACATGCCACCATCGTGAGGACAGAAACGTCAACAGCAACAGGGACTGAGGAGGCCCCAGCCCCACGGCCACTCCCAGGCCACGCCCACCCTGGGCAACACTCACAGGCTGAAATTCTCCGGCAGGAAACATCGGTTCCGAAGGAGCCCTGCCCACAGCTGGACGCCAACGATGCCGAAGATGAAGAAGACGAAGAAGCAGAGCAGCAGGACGTTGCCCAGCATGGGCAGCGTGTCCAGCAGCAGCGTGACAAGGATGCGCATGCCTGTGGGGGCAGAAGCCACGCTGGGGGGGCCAGGCTGGCTGCCGAGGGCCCGGCAGCACTCCCAGAGGAGGCCCATCGGGGCTTCCAGGGCATAGACGCCCGGCTCAAGCTGGAGGGGAGACCAACAGACACCTCTAACTCCAAGGGCAGCCCCGGCAGCCCCTGCCCACCACCCCTCCTGGCCCGTCCATGTTAATCAGGGCACAGTACCACCAAGGACAACACATGGTGATCAAGGTTTCCAGAGCTTTCTCCTGCACCACAGCCCACCTAACTCCCCCCATCATCTCAGCTTACAGATGGGGATTGAGGGTGCCCGGAGGCCCAGAGCTGCCCGGTTTTCTCTCCCCAGATCCTACCCCCAACACACACACACACACACACACACACACACACACACACCCCTCCTACTTCCTTCTATCACCCAACACAGTCACCTGACCTTTGTAAGTTATCACCACTGTAGTCCCTGGGGAAACTGAGGCAGGGAACTCCAAGAGGGACCTCAGCTGACAGGCTATCACTCTGAGAGCCAGCCCCTCAGTAGGGGTCCAGATGCCCTGAGCTTCACCATGGTTCTGAGCCCCCTGCCCTGAGTCCATTCTCTGCTTGATACAGGTCCCCACATCGGGACGTGAGGAGACACAAGGCCATCTTTTTGAGTGGCCGTCAGTTAACGAGTCCCTCTGCAGGGAAAGCCACCACAGCTTTCCCAGCAGGCCCAGTTGGAGATACTGCCCTCCCTCCCTGTTCCAAGTCCAGGACCCAGTCACCCCACATGGTCTGAGGCCAGCCCCAAGCCAACAGATAACCCTTGTTAAGCACACAGACCTCTGATGACCAATTTTGACCCGCAAAGTGCCACTCATGGCCCCCTGCCCCTCCAGGGAAAAAGCTTCTAAGCAGCATCTAATTACCCCTCTTGGCGACTGCAGCCGCCCTGGCCCTGCCTGGCCCTTCCAGCTCAGCCTTCTCTCTCAGTCCCTCACCCCCTCCTCCAGCCCCATCCTCCCTCGGCTCCTCTGTGCTCCAACTGAGATCAATTCCTC
Organism: Hyaena hyaena; assembly: GCF_003009895.1. NCBI lineage: Eukaryota > Metazoa > Chordata > Mammalia > Carnivora > Hyaenidae > Hyaena > Hyaena hyaena. The sequence continues at coordinate 4,481,127 of NW_024080661.1, read as the reverse complement.
AGGGTTTGCATTAAGGGAATTACACTGGTGGTTAGACAGAGGCCTATAAATCTGGCAGCCATCACCTGGGGTGGGAGTGGAGGCGATAGCATGCCCCTTGTCTGGAGCTCCTGTTAACACCAACACCCTACACGCTGAGCAGCTCTGCCCACCCAAAGGCAGCCGCATCTCATACACACGCACACACACGCACACAGCACGGGGGCTGCTGCTCCATCAGGCGCAGAACCCCGAAACACACCCCTACCCCTCATTTCTGGAACTGCAGTGGAGACCATTTGCAGCTTGTGTAGGTTGGGGAGTTGCAAAGGGGGCCTGAGCAGGGAGGGGGGGCCGGATGGAGGGGGAGCCAGGGCTGCCAAAGGTTCGCTGGCTCGCGAAACCAATGCGGTTTAATTTAGATAATGGTCCCGGCAGTCAGTTGCGGCAGCGGGTTGGAAGGGGGTGGGAAGGAGGAAGGGGACACAGGCGGAGCAGGAGACATGGAGTGGCCTTGTGTTGAGAGAAGTCATGCTCAGTGTGGCCAGGGCGGGCTCGCCAACGAGAACCAGACTGCCGGAGAGGCGGTTCTGGCTGGAAAAGGCCATTATGCGTTTGCACCCACTCCTCCTGGCCTACCGGCGTCTCCACCCGGTTCCTACCCTCCACCGCTCTTTCCACCGGACGGAGTGGTCTTTTAGCTGAAGGGAGGGGGCCCTCTGAGACATTTCTGAGACTCTGACCCTAAATCAGGCTAAAATAAGGGAGAGGGTCTTTCCGGCTAACTCTCCCAGTGCCACAGCCAGGTGTGGGGGCTCCGTTTGGCTCCAGGGGCCCCGGCTCCCCACCAAGCCCTTCTCTGATGAGGTCAGCCTCAGAATGCCAGGCCCCGATAAGCCCTATGAGTGGTCAGGAGGTAGGGGTGGGGTCTGGGATCTCCATATTCCGTCCAGGGGTTGAAGGCCAAGGGGTCACTCACTGGGCACCCGGTTAATGGCCCTGAGGGGTCGCAGCACACGGACTGTCCTGACAGCTGAGAAGCTGACGTTCTGCAGGTCCAGCGAATACTCCAGCATCCTGCAGGGAGGGGCCCAAAGGGAGGCCCTTTGAGTCTGAGGCCGCCGTGGGGGTCAAAAGAGGTCAATGAGGAATCCTGCTGCATGGGCCCCCGCACAGTCTCTGACCCTTCCCTGCCTCCACCAAGGGGCCCTGAAGAGCCCGCTGTCTGCAAGGCCACCCCCAAGCCAAGGACAGCTCCCCATCAGAGAACGAACAGGGAGGGTTCGGATGCAAGGGCCATGGAATTCAGAAGTACGGGCTAGAGCATTACAGGCAGAACAGCCTGGAACCCTCAGTGGACAGCCAGGGAGAAAGCCTCGCTGTATGTGGGCTGGGCAGGGGGCAGGGCCGGGGCCTAGAACCCCGGCCCTGGGGTGGGGACTGATCTGGTCATTGCTCCTGCACCAGCAGCCCAGGCCCTCACCCTGCAATGACGATGAAGAAGTCAAGGCGGTTCCAAGTGTCTCCCAGGTAACACTTTTTCCCGAAGATGCCCAAGGCCACCATCTTCACCACCATCTCCACGGCGAAGAAGGCAAAGATGAAGTCGTCAAAGGCCTGATGTGGGGACAAGAGGCTTTGGAAACTGAGAGGGGGGAGGGGGAACACCCCCCCCACACACACACACTCCCACGCTAAGGGGGTCAGGGCCTCTCACAGCAAAAGTGACAGTGTTGTTCAGATCAGGAGCTGCCCCCTCCCCCCACCACACACACGCACGCGCGCATGCACTCACCTGCAGGATCCGGCAGCGCTGCGAGTCGCAGGCGATGTCCTCACATGGCCGGAACATGCCCAGGGTCACACAGTTGAGAAGAATGACCAACATGCTGATGCGCTCAAACCAGGTACCCAGGCCGTCAAGGAAACAGCTGGCGGGGCTGGAGCCGAGCCTGTGCCCCGTGCCCCCACGCCCGCCCACGCGCCTCCCGCTCCCTGTCCTCCCACCTCTAACCTGAGTCAGAGCCGGGTATAAAAGGAGGGCCCCGGCTCACTTGTCTGACCGACCCCCGGCTAGGGCCCACCTTGGTCATCACCTCTCCGGACCCAGATTCCTCAGCAGTGAGGGAGGAAAAGCCACAAATACCCTGACTATTTGCACAAGCCATCCGGGGGATAAAATCGATCGTGCTTATGGAAATGCCAGACACCGAGAGTGTGCTGCTGAATCTGAATCCTATTCTCCCTACCTCGCAGGGAAGATGTGAGAAGCAAATGAGATAATGCATGTGAATGTGTTCGGATTATGCCTGCCTCACAGTTTACCAAGCACCTTCATGCCGTGCCACATCCGAGGCTCACAACAGCCCCGTGGCGTGTTGGGGGCAGATCGTCTTCTTCCCCAGAACCCAAGCACACGGAAGCCCAGGGAGCCAAAGTCATGTGCTAAAGGTCACGGGAAGAGCCAGGATGAGACTGGGATGTCCAAGGCCCGGATCTGGGATAGTTGTTTCCATAGTTGCCCAGGCCCATGGGGGAGGGGCTGTCAGGACCATCCGGGCACCAGACAGACAGGCAGAGCTAAACAACACGCTTCTCCACCCCAGCACAGCATCCTCGGCCTCCCAGAGCCCTCGACGGCCTCCAAACACACTCACGCATTTAAACCCTGAGCACCCACTCCACATCGAGCCCTGTGCTAGACCTGTCTGCACGCACAGGCCCTGAGTCTTTTCCATGTAGTGGGTTTTATTAAGGGGCTCACTTCTAGCCCATCAGCGGGAGAATGTACAAAGTGGCTTCTGGGCCTTAGAAGGTTCTGGACACCGGACTGCCAGCTAAGTGACCCAGCAACCGATTCTGCCCAAAGAAGATGGGGGGGGGGGGAGGAGAACAAAGAGGCTAGAAAAGAGCAGAGAGTGGAGACTGGGCAAGGGAGGGGGCTCGGGGATGGAGGTGGGGAGGGCCTCATGGTGGCCCACGGCATGAGCCACGAAGCCAGACTGTGGGGCACAGAGGGCCTAGAGCAAACGGAATCTTCCTGTCAGAACCCACTTCTGGAGTGAGAAGGCTCTGTCAGGGAACCCCAGGGCTTTCCTCCCAGCTGGTCCCAGCCACCCCCCCATCTCTGTCTTGAACCTCAGGCCACCCCAGTCTGCAACAGCCAGCAGTGCCCTCAGTCCCCTCCCAGTCCTCCTCCGCCACCCAGGCCCTTTGCCGCCACATCTTTCCCACTGACAGGCACCCAAATGGGCCGAGGCACTACAGTTTCCCCTGCCTCCACCTCCTCCTCACAAGAACGAGAGTAAAAAAAAAAAAAATAGTTCTAGGTTTTTGGGGTAAGTAGATGGAAGAGGTAAATAAAAAGAGTGCTCTGTATCCATGGAGCTGTTTTCCAGAGTGAAGCCTGAGCCCAGTGGATCTCTCCCCAGAATGGGGGTCAGCCAGGGGTCACCTTGGAAAAAGGAGGGTAGGGAGGGAGCTCTCTTGGGGTGATTATCTGGAAAGAGAAGGACTCGATTACCCTCAAGAACCGGTCTGCTCTCCCCAGGCTAGCCCCCTCCTCTCCTCTGCAGGGAAGGGACCCATGTGAGCAGCTGCCGCTACAAGGGGGAACGCAGGCAGTTCTGGGGGGAAGAGCACCTGGGACACCTGCTTGGGCCCCTCTAATGGCAGTGACTCCGCTGTATGCCGACTGTGCCCCGGTGTCACCTCCCTTGCCGAGGCAGGGACACTCTGATACATCTTTACATCCCCTACAAAGCTTACAGTAGTGCCTGACCTGTAGCAGATGATCAATGCATCGGGGAAATGAATGAACAAATGAATGAGTGAATGAATGAATCGATCAATCAATCAATTTCCCTGCTTAGAAGCCAGATGTATCTCCCCATTCATGTTTTCCTGCCTCAACAGTGATAAATTGATAACTGGGGTGGGGGGGGGGAGAGGAGAGGACAGAAGTGACACCACAGAGGAGCTAGGACTCTTGTCGCCACCTTACACATGCTCCCACCGGGGCCTCTTATAGCTGGATTCTGCCTCCAAGTAGCCCCAGCCCCAGCTCCAGCGCTTAACCACGGAAACCCCCTGGCAATTCAGCTTTACTCCCAGGTACATCTAGTCTGCTCTCTACCTTTCCCCTTTCCCTACAGGTACACGTACACGGACGGGGAAGACACCAAGGCACAGGGAAATTTGGGACAGTCTGAACCAAGAAATAATTGATGCGGATGGGGGTCTCTCATCCTTCTTAGGGTAAGGCTCGTTTCCTTGGGAACATGGCCTTATGTCACTGTGTGATGTTCTTCCGTTGCCATAACGACAGGACGTGTCACCAGGTGGTGTGGATTTGTTGCTATGGCAATCAGAGGGACCCCCCCCCCACACACACATGAACTCCCCTTAACCAGACTGCTGTCTCGTCCTCACGCAGGGAAGGGAAAGCAGGAGACCCACAGGTTATCAGGTTGGGGGGAGACCATGTGACAAATCCCCATGGCAACCGAGGGAACGGGGGACACTGGTTGCCATAGTGACTATGAGAGACCTGTGCGGTCACATGTCTACTGTTGCTATGGTGACTGTCCGGGCTGGAGTGGATCCCAAAGGGGGAGGTGGGTAGGAGAGGGGAGGCTCTTTCTTCTCCCCACAACCCACCATCAAAAGCAGAGAAAAAGGAAATGGCAGGGCGAGGAAACACACTTCCATTCCCTCCTCCTCTGTCCCTTCAGGAGAGAGAACTGGAGCATGTTATCTGTCCAACTGAGTCCTCTCCGTGGGGCTTTATCTAGAGCCCTTGCCTAGCCTGGCAGCTGTAGGGGAGAGGGGGCAGAGGAGGGGGGAGGAGGGCAGGGGCACCTCCAGGGGCACAGGGGCTTGGGGGTGACTGAGAAGGCAAGCAGGCCCTCCCAGCTGCCCCGCTTCCCAACTGGAGCCTGGAAATCTGAGGCTGCGGAGCGCTGAGGAGGAGACGGGCCTGGCCCCAGGAAGCCTGGCCTCCCAGTATGAGTTGGGAATATGGGACCCTAGTCTGGTCCACCCTATGAGAGGCTGGCATCTAGGGGGTTCAGCATTCCCTGGGGAGGAGGGTGGGCTATGGGGGTCCAGCAGCATGGCTGGCACTGGGCAGGTGGAAAGGGGGATTCCCCCAGCCAAGCCCCCACTCCCCCAGCCCCGTTCCCCAGTGGTCTCCTCTGCTCTAGCCTGTGGGCGTGTGGGAGAGAGGTTTCCAGCTGAACTGAAAACCGAAGCCCGAAGAAAGGCAGCCAGCCCCACCCAGAGACAGAGACGTGAGACCCAGAGACACAAGAGAGCCGGCCTGTTGGAATCTTTGGAAGGGGAAATAGGCCAGAAATCTGATTCAAACGTCTGTGACTGTGTGTGTGTGCGCGCGCGCACACACACACACACACACACACGTGTGAGTAGTTGTGTCTGTCGCCACCCTGGCTGAGGCAGGCAGGGCGGGGTGAGGGCTGGGGCGGGAGCAGACGAGGGGTGAGGGGGGGCTGAGTGGTGGGGGCAATCCCAGGAAGGGCTCCAGCTGGCGCCATGGGTGACGGGGAGTCCCCCAACAGTCCCGTGGAGTAGAATGGGTGTGTGACCCAGAAGGACGGTGGACCTGGAGCAGAAGGAGCATAGGCCATGCTCTGCCCTCCCCAGGCCTGTCCAATTCCCCAGCCTCCACCTTCCTACCCAGACCCCCCACCCCCACCCCCACCCCGGAGAGTCTGGAGTTTTAAAATGAGGAGAGGGACTTGGTGAGGAGACAGGAAGAACGCCCCCTCCCATTTCCTCTGGGGACCAAAATGGAGATTTCTCCCGAGGTAAGCGACACAGGCAGACTCGAGGCACTGGGACAGCGGCGAGGAAAACTCGAGAAATTCCCGGTGCCCCCTCCCCTCCGGACGCACACACTCAGACGCGCACACACAGTGACGCAGTGGCACACTCACTCACACTCACTTCTGGAAGCCATTAGGGCTCCAGCCTTTCGGGCCTCCCCCTTCTCCTCCCCCTACTCCTGGCAGGCTCCCTTCTCCCCCTCTGGCCCCCCTCCCGCTCCCCCCCTCGGCATCCCAAATGCCAGCCTGTGATTTCCAAATGAGAAAAAGCTGTGCTGGGCTCTGAGCTTGGAGTAACTCCTACACAAACTTCCAGATGTGACACAACAGCCGGAGAGGGAACGCTCAGGACCTCCTTCCCGGGAGGGGCCACACGCTCCCTCACACTTCTAGAAACACACGCTGGAAAGTCCAACACGCTCCCCTATAACCAGGGAGGAGGGGGCCCTTCCGACGTGAGTACCCCTGGTCTACCCAATACCAGCACATGCACTTCTGAGCCTCTCTTCCTTTTTGCTGCCCTCCCCTCCCCCCAACACACACACACACACACACACACACACACACACACACACAACTTCCTACCTGGGTCTACATCTCCTCTCTAGGAAACCTGGTGTCTTAAAGAGACTAAAAGAGGAGGGGCTACGAAAAATGCCAACAAAAGTGGAACTCGCTTCAGACAGTGGGGGAGGTGTCCCTCAGCCTCAGAGGTGCAGAAAGAACCTTGTGGAGCCAAGGGAAGCTGCACTGATACCAGAGAGAGAAGGGAAAGACTGAGGTCCAAGAGTCAGCCCAGAGCCCTCCTGGCAATGACCATACAGGTTTCCCTCAGCACTCAGGTGTGACAGGGTCGGGGGGGGCACAGCTCAGGCGGCTCCCTTGCCAAGAAACTGTTCTCAGCCCATCCTCAGCCAACCCAGGCTCAGCGACTTGTCTAGACCTGGTGATGCCAGTGCCTCACACCGCAGACTCCCACCACCCCAGACGTAGGCCGGCTCCTCCGCTCCCAAGATGAGCCCTGGGATCCCACCTCTCTTTCCTCATTCCAGCTCTCTCCCCCTGCTCCCTCCCAGAGCCCCTCTGGGAAGGAATCTGCACCCAGACCGTCCACTAGCACCCAGCAGTAGGGCAGGTGGGGAGATGCTGGCCCAGTGGTCTGGTTGTTTTAGAGGGAGAGAGAGAGGGGAGAGAAGATCTCACACTCTCTCTTGGACCCCTGAAGGGAAGGGAATGGTGCCTTCATCCCCCCCCCCCACCCCATTCATGGAGAGGGCAGGTGGCTAGGGGTCAAGGGGACGGATGCGCAGAGCCCGCCCTCTTAGAGGTATTTGTTCCCCAGGTTCCTCTCTGCCATGGAGAAAGGGGCCTCGGGGCAGGGGTGGGGAGGCCCAGGAGGAGTCACAGCCCTCTGAGACCTCCTACCTCTCTCTTTCGGCTGCAGCGCAGGGAGGAAAGAAGAAGGGGCAAGGTATGGAGAAAGGGGAGCTTCCGAAAGACCCGCGGGGTGTAGAGGATGGGGGGGGGACCCAAGCTCACATCCCTGCTTTGCGCACTAGAGGCAGTAGAACTGCAGAGTGAGGGCGGCACCAGGCTTCCCCCACACCTTCCCCAAAGCAGAGTCCCGGCCGGGCTCTCAGGGGTTACAAGGGAAACCTGAGTCCCCCACCCGAGTCTAAAAGAGCCTCGGGCTGGGAGGAAGGAGTCAGGAGAAGCTGTCAGGACCTGGGATGGCATCGCACCCCCCTCCTTTCCTTCTGGCAGCGACGGGACCCACCCGGAGCCTGGAGCCGGGCATTAGTCGACCAGCGCTTTGTGCTAGGGGCTGAGGGGGAGAGGCCGAGGGGCTGGGGGGCTGGGGTCTCCCGTGCCACCCCACACCAGGCAGAGGACAGGGGGGCAGTGCGAAACCTATCTCCCTGGAATGTGGGGCTCGCATTCCACAAACCCAGCCAAGGACCTTCTGGGGTGCTGGACCCGAGTCTTCCTTAGCCGACCAGCTCACAGCCTCTCTGTTCCCCCCAGTACTTTCTTGAAGGGCCGCATCTCCCATACCTGCTCTGCCCTCAGGCGGGAGCACTCTGGATTTGTGAAAGGGTAACTTGGACCCGCTCGATCCCATCCCCCGCTTGCCAAAAGCACTCGCCACAGTCTTTCCCCCTAGAAGAAAAAAATCTAGCACAAAACTCCCCAACCCACCCTTAAGCAGCCCTCACTGAATAAAGAAACCCGGAGAAAGGCGGCACTCCGGCCACTGGGCTCCAGCGGAAAGGGTCTCTACTCCAGCTCTGGGGGCAGACAGCTTCCCCTTCACCACATCTTGTTCTCATTCTGCGCCCCTGACATCAGCCGCCGCCGGAATCTCCTTGTTGTGCCTCCAACCCGCGGGTGGGGGTGGGGGAGTTGGGAGCCGGTCCCCGCCCCCCCCCAACATCTCCCTCTGGGTCAGTCCAAACCTCAGTCTCAAGGACCAGGTTGGGGGTGGGGATCGGACCCTAGAATCCACCTCAAACTTTGAAGCGGGGGGGGGGGGGCAGGAGGGAAACCCAGGAGATTGCAGTCCCCCTCCCCCGTCCCCGCAGCTTCCTCCCCACCCCACCCCCCCAAACTCGGAAACCAAACCCAGCTCGCTAACGGGCGGCGGGCGGAGTAGAGCTCCCAGGCTCCTGAAGCTTCCCACATCTGGAGGCTGACGACCCTCCCCTGCCCACATCTGGAGAGCATCCAGCTACAAACCAGCGGGGCACGTCTCTCTTTTCCTGGCCTGGATCCCAGCCCCCCAAGGAGGACTGAGGTGTGTGTACCGAGGTGGGGCTCGTCTGGGGTATCAGCCAAACCTGCTCGCGTCTCCGCTCCCACTCTGAAGCCCCCTCCCTCTCTTAGCAGCACCCCCCCCCTCCGCCCATCTGCCCACCTTCCAGGCTCACTTCTCCGACTCACCTGGCTTTCGGTCCCCTCCGGCGGCGCGGCCCGCCCCCCTGCGGACCCCCCAACCCGGCCGGCCGTCGTGCCCTGGAGGATATGGGTTACAGACCGTGCGGAGACACCAGCTCCGCGGGCGGCTGTCCTGGCTCAAGTAGAAGAAAACCACCGGGGCCAGCGCCGGGTACGGCAGCCCCTCCGCCTCGGAGTCCGCGCTGCCCGGGTCCTTTTCCGCCGACCCCGGCCCCGGCCGGCCCCCGGCCCCCGACAGGTCGTTGAGCCGCATGAAGCTCCGGGGCTGTCCTGACTCCTCGGTGCCCGCTCCATCCTCCTCCTCGTCCATCCTCTGGCCAGCCGGGGCCCCGGGCGGTCTCGAGAGGGGCGAGCGGCGCCCCTCAGAGGAGGTGTCCTCACGCAACCGGGGGGCCCCGGCGGGGGCGCATCTGGGGGGCTCTAGGGCGCAGGCTGAGCCCCCGGGAGGGCCAGTTCAGCCCAGCTCCCCCTGCCCGCAGGGGCATGCTGCCCGCGGGGCGCCGGGTCGCAGGGAAGCCCCGCCCGGCGCGAGTCCCGCTTCCCCAGGGCTCCTGGGGCCCCCCGGGCCAGCCGGCCGGCTCCCCCTCACTTTGTTCCGGCTTCTTCGCTTCGCGCCCAGGCTCCGGTCGCCCGATTCGGCGCTACCTTCGGCGAAGCGGCCGGGAGAGGGGGAGAGAGAAGGGGGTCGGAGAGCAGGGGGGTACGGGGGAGGGGCGCCCCCTCTTCCTGCGGCGCAGCTGGAGCAGGATCTAAGGGGTCAGCATCGTCCCGGCTCCGCGCCAGCGGCGGCGGGGGGAGGGGAAGAGGGATCTCTTTGGGGGTGGGTTTGGAGGGGGTGGGGGGCGGCTCCTTCCTCCGCCCCGCGGCGGGCTCGCGGTCCGGGAGGGGCGGGGAGACGGTGGGGGGCCGTCCCGGGCGGGGGTGGAGGCGGAGATGCCGCCGCCGCAGCCGCCGCGGTGGCTGCCGCTGCCGTAGCTGTCGCCGGCGCCACTGCCTCCTCCTCCGGCCGAGACGCGGAGCGAGCGAGCGAAAGCGGCCGCGAGGAGCCCGGCGCACACCACAGCTGGATCCCTCACTCCAACTTCAAGCCTCGGCCCCGCCTCTCCCCAGCCAGCCTCGCAGCCAATCGCTGCGCGCCGCCGGCCCCGAGCCCCGCGCCCATTGGCGGGACGCCGTGGCAGTGCGGGCGGGGGCGCCGGGGGAGAGAACCACAGCTGGAATCCGGTTCCCACCCCGAAGCCCAGGCCCGCCCCTCTCCCCTCCCCTTGCCCCTGGGTCCGCTCCCAAAGGCCACAGCCAATTAGACGGCTACCCAGACCGAACCCATTTTCCTATTGGCCGCTGGGGTCTCTGGGACTCCCCTGGAGGGAGCCCCGGGGAGTCAGAGTATTCGGCGCCGGGTCCCGGGATAGCACTGCGGGCCCCCGGGCATCCTTTGTCCAAGACCCCTGAATTGGACCACAGCCCGAGGGCGGGGCTCAGCTCTGGGCAGGCCTGGAGCAGAAGAGAGGCTGGCGGCCGGGGCTGTGGGTTGTGACCAGGGTCCCAGAGCGAAACCCTGGGTGTCCACCTGACTAATCGCCTGACCCTAGCCGAGCCTGGGAGCGGGACTGAAGGAGGAGAGGAGCGGCGTAGGATGTCCCGGGGGTGGGGGCTTCAGGCCGGAGGGGGACGGTTTTGGAGAAACAGGCGGAGCCTAAGAAAGTCAGGGGCATGCAAGGTCTAGGCGTGGTTTCCACCAACCTCCTTGTTAGACCCCTCTCCCAGGGCCACTTCTGCGACTTTGACCCTGACCTTCTAACGATAACCCGCCGACCCTGATCTCACGTCAACACTCCTGAGCTCATCCCCTCTGCCCCTAGGGATCCTTTGGAGGCCGTGGATCTCTCGCAGGGGCCTCGAGCTCGAACACGTGGCCCCAAGCTAGTCAAGCCGGTCCCAGAGCCCAGGGCCCCAAGATCCAGCTGAGGAGCAGAGAGAAGCTCCTGCGAAGGGACCTGCGGGGGCCTCGGGTGTGTGGGAGGGAGTGGAAGCAAGGAGCTGGGCTTTGCTGACTCTCGGCCTGGAAGGTCTCACCAACCCCCCGACCCCGTGTCTCAATGTCTCCCTCTCGAGTTCTAGTACGGCTTGGAAGCCGGCCTCAGGGGCTCCGCGTGGCTGCCCTCGCACGCCTCGGCTATCGGGGGCGGGTCCTCCGTGTCCGCGGCTCTCCACTCGAGCACACGCGTGTGTGCCCCGCGGGCCTCGCCCCGCCCCACCTTCGCGAGTCCCCCCCCCTTCCCCGCCTCAGTCAGCTCCTGCTCCCTCTCACCGCCAGCGTCGCCCCAAAAGGCTGTAGGTAGGTGACGGGGGGGGGGGGGGACAGAGCGCCGCGGGAGCGCCGGAGCGACGGTGGGGCGGGGAGGGGTCGAGAATTAGACGTCTGGAAGCACTTCCCCACCTCTGGGAAGGTGTACGCAGCAGCGGGACCAACACGGCAGTCAGTGCTGGGTCCCGAGACTTCGGGGCGCTGACGCCGCTGCGGAGAGGCAGAGGCGGGGACCGGATGACCTCCGGTCCCCGCTCCCCGACTCCCAAGGCTGAGCCACTAGAACGGGCACCCCCCCACCCACCTACCCCGCGCGCCTCCCGCCGCCCCGGGGTGGGTATCTCGGCTCCCTCGAGGGCGGGCTGCAGGGAGTGCAGGGGGGAGGGCCAAGGGGCCGCAGCCTCCCGGGTTGCCCTTTCGCCAAATCCGGGCACCGAGTTGTGTAAATGAGGCCGAGCTCATTTGCATTGCATGCTAATGAGCAGATCCCTTAAGTGTCTTTCCCTCCTGGCGGGAGTCTCTGCTCTCATTCCGCGTGTGCCGCGCCAGGCTTGAACTCTCAGCGGTCTTCTGGGAAGAGGGGCCTATTTATGGTTCACTCCACGTGTCTGACACCTTCATCCCTCCCGCAGGTCCGCAGTCTGCCGGGTTGGCCTGCCCTTCCCCCACAGCGTCTAGAAGCCCCAGGGCTGGCACCAGGAGGTAGGGACTTTATTCATCCCCTCTTTGCAGAGGGTACAAAGAACCCAGAGAGGCTTGCCCAGCCCAAAGGTCAAGCTTCCTGGCCGTCAGCAGGCCCCACACCTCCAGCCATCATCCACGCCACCCCTGTCTCTGGGCTGAGCTCTGTTCTAGAACATACCCAGAAAGGAGACACGGGGTGTGGGCAGACACACATTTACCTCCCTGGCCTTGGGACCTGGGGTGACCTGCCCCCTAATGCATCCTGATCGCTGAGTGGGGGCACCAGTGGACTCTGCCTCAGATGCTCTCTTAGCCTGAGTGGGTAAGAGGAGAAGGGAGGCAGGACCTATAGAGAAGGCAAAAAAAAAAAAAAGGGGGGGGGTGAAACTATCTTTAACTCCCACCTCCCAAGTCATCACTTCCTCAGAATGGCCTTTTTCAGCAAGTATTGCAGTGCTTACTAGGGGCCAAGGTGCTGAGGACACAGTACAAAGCCAGACGAGAATCTGGAACCTCAAAGGCTTCACCCAGACTTGGATTATAGGTGTATGTTTGTAGTAATGAAACGATTGTGTCCCCTGTAGGCTCTACGTTCCCCCAGGGCAAGAGTTATGTCCATTTTGCTCACCAGAGCCTGGTCCTGTGTTTGGCACATAGCAGGCACTTAATCAATCTGTGTTCGATGAATAACCTCAGGCAAGGAGGAGAGTGAGAGGGACAAGAAATTCCTTTCCTGGGGCCTCAGTTTCCTCCCAAAGAAGTTAGGCCTCAGTGTGTCTAAGATCTCCTCTGGGCTTGAGGGGGAGCCTTCGTATAGGACCTCTCTGCCAGCCCCTCCAGCCCCTCCCACCCTCTCCCCTTTACACCTCCCTCACAGCCTGGCTGGCTCCCTCAGGAACTGAGATAATCTTCCCATCTGTGACTCGCTCTGCTCAGCGATGATACACCATCCCATGTAGTCGCCTCGCAGCCTTGGGAGCTGGGTGGTGGCTGGCCCATTTGTTCGATAAGAAAACTGAGGCTCAGGGAGCTGAAAATATTTCAGTGACTTCTCAGACTGTGAGGCCCTGTCTCCAGTGGCCCACAGCTCTTCCAGAACAGCCCTGCTGCCTGAGCAAGGAGCCGACGGACGCAACAGGGAGCAGCACAGGGATGGGAGGCTGCAGACTTTAAAAATCTCGTGTGTGAGCAAGACTCACGTTCCGCTTTGTCCTAGTCAGAAAATGCTAGCTCTCCCGGGAGCCCTAACCCTTTAAGGCCCTAACTCCTTCCTTTGAACCTATTACAGAATCCCTTTCTTAAGCGCATGCCTGCTACCAGGGGAAGGGAACTGAGGACACACAGAGCAGAGTGGAGACTGGCTAGAGAGGTAGGAGACACCAAAGGCACCCCCTTTTACAGCTGTGCTTGCACCTCCTGGAGGAAGAGGAAGGCTCGGCGGTTTTTATTGTACCCGGAAGACTCCAGAAAGAACCAGATGTGCTGCGTGATCGCAGGTCCGTCTGTTACCCTCCCTGGGCCTTGAATATCTGACCATAGAAGGCCAAAGGGGCCTGCCTCACCATCTCAGGCGTCTGGGTCAATGAGATGGAGACAGAGGGTTTTGCATACTGCCAAGACTTTCCAGAGCCAGGCCTGGGGCTGCCAAAAAGGCCACCTGTGCTTCACCACGCTCCACCCTCCCTCCACACTGCCCCCCAGACCCGGCTCCACCGGCCCAGGCCTCAGACTTCCCGGCCAACGCTGAGCAGGCTCTAGCCAGAAAAGGGCCACCCGACCTTGTTGGCCAGAGCCTTAATCCCCTCCAGATGGGCCTGGGTGGCCTGCACCGAGGGCCCAGCTGCCCAGCCAAAGCTGACCCCAGGCCCACTGAGCCTGTGTGACCATGCGCAGACCTCGCAGTGACAATCCAGTCTCCCACTCCTCCCTGCCGCTGACATCCCCACAAACAGTGGCCGCATTCCAGTCTCGTCTCCCGCAGCCTCCTCTGGCTGGCTGTACCGCGTGGCTCTGGGGCTGCCATTGGGCCCAGGCTCGCAGACCCCCGAAGGGTGTGGGGAGGGAGACGCTCCTCCCCCTCCCCCCCCCCACCTGTCAGCCTCATCCCGCTGCACCTGCCCTTCCCCAAGCACCCTTCCCCGCCGCCGTGGAAGCTAGGAAGCTAGATGGTGTTTCTGGGGTCTGTGACGTGCATGCCAAGGACAGGGCTCGTGATCATCTCCCAACCCTGACGGGACAGGAGGAGGCCACAGAAAAGTGCCAGCTTTCCGTGTAGCAGGAAGGAATCAGATTCGGGGAATGACTTCCAACCCAACAGACGTGCCAAAGGAAAGAGGACTCTCCCTGGACTGGTTGGTGTGAAAGCAGGGGCGTGGACGATATGACCTCCTGCAGGGAGGGCTCCATGCTGGTAAGGCTGGACACCCCCGAAATGAGCATCCCTGCATCCTCTACCTCTTCCCCAGCTTAAAACAGAGACAATAGGGAGGAAGAGAGCAGGCCTCTTTCTTAACCCCACCAAGGGCAAGGACTAGCCTCCTCCCCTCCAGGACAAGTCCACACCCCAACCCCACCCCTGGTGGCTGTTACAGGCCCCCTGCCGTCAGTTTCAGTCAAGCTGCAATGACCGTGGACGGGGCAGTGTCAGCCTAGTGACCTCTCAAGGCGAAGAAGGAATCCAAGAAGGCAGAGGGGTCAGCCAGAGGCCCGTCTCTCCCAAGCAAGGCTGAGGCCCTGAGATTTCCGCGGGACGCTGTTAGGTTTATTCCAGGGTGAGTGGGTGCCCATGGCGGGCCAGTGAGGATGTCCAAGGGCATCCGGTGACAGGGTGCCCGGGGATGGCCACAGGGTGCACCGGGCCCTGGCAGGCCTGAGTCTCTGGTCAGCGGGGAAGCTCTCCCTTCTGCCCCAGCCTGTGGCAGGCAAGGCAGTCACTGATGTAGCAGTTTCCGTAACTCACAGGGCTCGGTGATGGGCATGGAGCAGGCCTGGTTCTCACACACATAGGCCGTGGCCCGGTCTTCTAGCCGTCGCAGGGTACTCAGGAATGGCAGCTGACGGGACAGGAAGCTGGAGGGGTCCCCGTTGGCCAAGATCAGCACCTGTGATAGCAGCAGAGTGGGGATGGTCACCCAGGGGGTGCTGGAACACTGGCAGAGCCCACCGGTGGGCTTCCTCTCCCAGGCCTACAGAAGAGGAGATACTGGAGAGCTGCGTGGGGGTGGCAGGCAGGGGAGTGGGGGGGGGCGGGCTCACAGTCTCGAACCTTGTTAGGAACGTAGGTGGCGTGGACACACTGCAACAGAGCCTTGGTATCCTTTGCCTGGGGGTCTCCGCAAATCACGATCTGGCCGGAACAGAGAGGTTAACTCTAGGGTCAGGTGCAGGGAGCTGGATCGGGACCTACCTCGGCTTCCCCATCCTCCCTCCACCCCACGCTCTGTCCCCAGGAAGGAATGGGGACTCAGCTGGGTATCTTCCAGGCCCGCTGCTGGGAGGCCGCCTCAGAGTTACTGCTCAGCGCGTGGGAATATGTCCGTGCATACATGAGCATACACAGAGCGGCAGTGCTGCACACAGCAAGAGAGGTATGGACACAGGGAGATGCACCCATAAGCAGAGATGCCAGCACGTGTGCGCACGCGCGCACGCACACACACACACACACACACACAGGACTTGATATACCAGAAGACACACAAACACAGGGAGATCCAGGCACAAGGAGACACAGGGCTGTCACATATACACACAGCAGATACCCCCATACAGGCAGAGGCTACACATTCAAACACCAGACACACACACACACACACACACACACACACACACACACAGAAGCAGAGATATATAGGCAAACATGCAAATATAAGCAGGCAACCCTGAACATGGGGCCATACACGTGCAGACAGGCAGACGCATACTGGTGAACGCACACACTGGCCCATACTCGGCGGGGATGCAGACACAGTCACACACCTCCAGGGTCACACACCTCCAGAGGGGCACACACAGCAATGCAGATGGGGACATGCATGCAGATGAACGTGTAACCACACTCACACTGGTGGGCCCGACTACACAGATACACAGGGGCACACAGAAACCCCTTACCAACCACAGGGACCCCCAGTTATCCCCTGCTTCTTCCCCACCCGACTCTGAGAGCCCCAGGAACGGGTACGCACAGAGGCGCTTGCCCACCCGAGGCCCGGCGCCTCTGATGCACACTCACTCACGTACCTCCGCCGCCTAAAGCAGCCTGTATAGATATTTCCCCTGCAGACATGTGCACACACACTCCTAGACGGCCGCACACTCATGGACCTGAGCTCTGGGGGACATCTCCACCCCATGCCCCCGACCCCCACTGCCACCCCGGATCCCCTCCCCCCCCAGAGTCCCAACACAGGTGCCCTCGCCCCCACACACACCTGCTTGAGCGTCTGCTGATGGGCTGAGAGGGCGCGGACCATCTCGGGCAAGGCCACTGGGACACGGCGCATGCGCTCGGAGAAGGCCGTCAACAGGCACACGCACTTGTCCATCCAGTCCTTGTGGCCCGTGAAGCCGTGCAGCCGAAGCAGGTTGTGTGCCGACACGGAGTTGGCACTGGGCTCCGCGCCATCCTGGTCTGCGGGGCGCAGTGGGGGTGGCGGCGGTAAGAGGGGGTCGCTGGGTCCTGGGACCCTGCCCCAGGACTGTGGCCAGGGTGGTGGGGGATGGGGATGGGAGGTGGAAGGGTCCACCCGCCGCCCAGTCCTGCCCCAGCTCTGAGGGTAAGGCCGCCAACAGCTGCTGGTCTTTGGCTCTCTCAGCCACCTGCCCCAGGCTGAACTGTCGGTCCCCTTCACCCCCATCTCACTGGGGACTCTTCAATCCAGCCACCAAGCTGCTCAAGCCAGAGCGCTATCACCCTCGCCCCTCCCTCCCTCTCGCTCACCCCCGCTCCTAATCCACCGTGAGTCCGCCAGGTCTGCAGCCAGGGTAGACCGGAATCCTACCACTTCTCCCCATCTCATCCTTCCCGCTTGTCCGAGCGTTTGCCAGCCCTCGCGGGACTGAATGCCACTAACAGTCTCCTAACGGGTTACCCTATTTCACCCCTTCGGAAGGTCCCGTCTCCACCTTCAGTCGGAATGCCCTTCTGAGACCTAACCGGCCCAGATCACAGCCCACTTAAAGCCCTCCAGGGGGTGTCCACTACCTGCCACGCCTTGTAAGACCCTGCAGGGAACCAGCTTTGCCGACGTGGGCACACCTCACCTCTGCCTCCACCCCGTCTACCAGCCTCCCGGCCTCTGGTAGCCCTTGGTTAAATGACACCTGTCCCAGGTTTGATCTGACTTCCCCCTAGCTGGGTCGGGCCCCTCTGTTCTCTCCCCGGGTTTCTTTATTCACTCAGCTCACATTTATGGAGAATGTACAAGGTGCCAGACCCGCGCTAGACCTGCGCATGCGCAATAAAAGGAAAGGACACTTACATTTGAGTCAGGGGACAGAGACCATTAACAGACATGTCCGGTGATGGTGAGCGCTACTGAAAAGGAAGGGGCCCGGCACCTACTTCTTTAATGGCACTCACACTCAACCACCCATCTGCGTGTGCACTTTTGTGTTAGTTATTACTGTCGATTAGTTGTTTCCCTAGCTACGTCGTATTTCATGAGGGTAGGGACCAGGCGGGCCTTGGCTGATACCTGAATCCGAGCTTGGCAGTTACTGAGGCCAAGCGCATTCGCATAATAGCTAAATTCATCTCTTTAGCCACCCTGCAAGTACCAACATTAGCTGTTTCACATATCAAGAAACCAAGGCTCTGGAATTTAATAAGACCAACCCAAAGTCAGTTGGGTAATAAGCAGTGAAGATGTGAACCCACGCCGGCTCTTTACGACCACGCTGCGCTCATACCCCCCTCCCCGCCCCAGGGAAAGCCAAGCCTTTACTGGGTCCCAAGCCCAGCTCCATGCCCACCACTGACCGTCCTTCAGACGCAGGGGCAGACTGGCCCCCAGCTCAGCCTCACTGCAGAAGTAGCCACCACCTCGGGAGTCCCAGAAGAGCCTGTCCTGCGTGTCCTGCAGCCGCAGAGCCCATTCGAGCCACGAGCTCTCCTGCGAGGCCTCGTACAAGTCCAGCAGGCCCCGTACCACAAAGGCATAGTCCTCCAGGAAGCCCCAGCAGGGCGGGTTGCTGGGGGTGCGGTAGGGGGGACAGACATTAGGGAAGGGGCCGAGGACAGGCCCCAGGGAGAGGGGGGCTTTCCCAGAGGAGGCCCTTCCCATACATCCTTTCACTTAACCCTCACAATCTACCTCTTCGTTACCATTAGCCCATTTTCTAGATGAGTAACTGAGCCCAGGGAAGTTCAGAGCTCCTGGCGCGCGGATAGCAGAATTGGGGTGGGGGCCAAACAGGAGGTGGGGAGAGGAGCAGAGACAGGCCTGGAGGTCCAGGGAGACAAGCCTTCGCAGGCAGCCCGGCCCCCTCCCACCTGTGCTCCACGGTCCCCCCGGAGCCCGCATAGCATGTCCGCATCAGGCGGCCGCTGGCCACGTCGAACATATGGCGCTTCAGGAACTTGGCACCGCTGGTGGCATAGCTGATCAGCCTCTCCAGGCCCAGGACAGCCCCGGTCACGGCGAAGCCGGACACCATCAGTCCTGGACGGAGGAGACACCGGTGGTCATGAGAAGCTGGCTGGGGGCCTCTCGGATATGTCCACGCTGACCCCCAAGCCCTGACCTCTCTGGAGCAATGGAGTGAACGGGTAAGAGTTCCCGGCCCCTGTATGTGACGTCGGGGGTGGGGAGGGGTTCCCTTAAGCTCTCCCAGCCTCGGTTCATTCATTGGTAAACTGAGGATGAGACACAGCGTAAAGGGAGAATTGATTTCTAGCAGGTGCCTGACACACAGAGGGGCCTGAGAGAGACGGCAACTCTGTAAATGGGAGCTAGGCCGCCCCACCATTCCAGGCGGCCAGCATCTTGCTGTCCAGGTGCGGCTTCGGCCGATGTTTCCGGGCCTGTAAGAGCTTCTCCAGCCCCGAATTGAGCAAGGTCCGCACGGCATCCACATCCAGGCCGAAGCGGGCGGCGGTCAGTTCCAGCGAATACCGGACGGTCAGCACATTCTGGCCCTGCAGCTCCCCCTTGGGGTCCTGAGGAAAACAGCCCTTGTGAGAGTGCGTCCCCCTGGCCTGGCTGGCTTCGGGACCCCTCCCCCAGCCCCAAGCGTCCCTACCTGGCTGGGGCTGATGTTGCCCGCCTCCGTGAGCCCGTAGTGCTTAATGAGGAGCTGGCCCGAGGTCAGGGGCTCAGTGGCACCCAGTACGGGCTCAGGAAGCAGCTGCTGCACCTCTTTGACCGTCCACACGTAGAAGGCACCCTCTTTGGGCCTCATGCCCCGCTCTGGAGGCGAGTCTGCGTCCTCTGCGCTGTAGAAGCCTCCAGACTGTGGGGAGAGGAGATTTCGCTGGCCCCAGCCTTCAGGGCATGGGAACCCCCCCACCGCCGAGGCCTCCCGCAGCCAGGCCCGCCCGCCTCGGGGGACACGCACCCGATGGCCCAGGTTCCGAGCCACATACTGCAAGATACCTCGGGCTACATCGGAGTAGAACTCGTCACCAGAGATCTGAGTGGGGAGGAAGGAGACTGTAAACAGAGTGCCCGGCCACCGCCACCTGAGGACAGAGGGGACATTCAACATTGTCCCAGGAGGGTGGGGAGGGAGCCTGGGTATATGGGAATTAAGAATGAAGTTGAAGGGGAGCCTCAAGTCCCCTGGAAAGCCCTCAGAGGGGCAGCCGGAGGGAGGTGGACAAGCTAGGGGTTCAGGGGTCACCTGAAAGGCCTGCGAATAGGCCACCGCCAGCTGCGCCTGGTCGTACAGCATCTTCTCGAAGTGGGGGATGTGCCACTGGCGGTCCGTGGAGTAGCGGTGGAAGCCCTGCGCAGGCGGGATGTGGAGCTGGAGGCCAAGCTCAGCCCCATCCCACCCTCGCTGCCCCCTCCCGGCGATGCCTGAACCCCTCACCTGTCCCACGTGGTCTCGGATGCCCCCGTTAGCCATCATTTTGAGGGTGTGCAAGGCCATCTGCTGGGCCCGAGAGCCATCCTGGGTGAGTCGATGGCTGAGCCAGTAGGAGAACAGGAAACTCAGGATCACTGTGGATACCAAGTGCACTTGGGTGAGGGGACAGGGGACACCCAGGGCAGGGGTCTGGGCGATCAGAGCGCTGGCCAGGCTGGGGTGAGGAGTCCACTCAACAGGCGAGGGGTCAACGGTCAGCCCACACGAGCGGAACCCGTCATCCAGGTCAGTGTTGCGGCTGCTGCTAAGACCACAAGCGAGGTCTTCATTGGGTAGCTAGTGACAGGCTGGGGTAAGGAGGTCGCTGGCCACTCGGGACAGCGGGAGGTTAATGGCCAAGCCAGAGGTCAGAAGCTGGTGACCAGGCCAGGCACCAGAAAGCTGGGATGGGGAGGGGTGGGCTCAGCGGGGACACTGACCCGGCGTGGGGAACTTGGGGGACTCAGCGAAGCCCCCGTACTCCTCATCGTAGCCCTCGTCCAGCTGCTGGAAGCAGCGGCTGTTCATGGTGGCAGCAGAGGGTGGCAGCTGGCGGTCACCCGTGCTGATCTCTGAGCGGGCCAGCAGGGCTGTGGTGACTCGCTGGCTGTTTTCTAGCAAGGTGTTCTTGTTCTGTTTCCACTGTGGGAGGGCAGGGGCAGACCTGGAGGTCAGCGTGCGGTGGGGCGGGGGGGGGGCCTTGTTTCCTTGCCCTTGACCGTGCCCCCCCCCCCCAGTTCCCAACCCTCTCTACTCCCCAGGGAGCCTATACCCACCTGCTCCCGTATCCTCAGCAACACTGTGCGGAAGCCAACTCGGGTCAGGCCATCCTCAGGGGGAAAGTAGGTGCCCCCCACAAAGGGCTGGAGGTTGGGAGTCAGCCACACGTTCATGGGCCAGCCCCCACCGCTGCTGGTGGCCTAGCAGAGAGAGGGCGGGGGTGAGGGGGCGGCCGGCCCCCTGCGCAGGGACCACCTCCCCCCACCCCGCCGCCCGGCCACTCACTTGTACGAAGGTCATATACGTCTTGTCCACATCAGGCCGTTCCTCCCGGTCCACTTTCACGCTGACAAAGTCCTCATTGAGCAGGCGGCCAATCTCCTCATTCTGGAAGGACTCCTCCTCCATCATGTGGCACCAGTGGCAGGTGGAGTACCCCACTGGGGGGGGGGGCGGGCGGGGGGGAGGGGGGACCAGTGACTGGCTGGAGGCTTCCCTGGAGGCCCCAGGCCCAAAGGACCCTTCTTCCCCTGCCCCAATCCACTACCGCCCCCTTCCTCCCATCCCAGGGAAGGTGGCTGTGTTACCTGAAAGGAAAATGGGCTTGTTTTCTTTCCTGGCCTTGTCGAAAGCTTCCTGTCCCCAGGGGTACCTAGGCCGGGCAGGGCTGGGCATCACTCACTGGCCCCCAGGTGGGGGCGGAGGGGCTGTAGGAGGGGCTGGGGGCCCAGCTGCCCCCCCCCCCGGGGAAGGGCACCGGGAGCCATACTCACCAGTCGACAGGATTGTGGGCGTGCTGCAGGAGGTACGGTGACTTCTCATTGATCAGGCGGTTGGGGACCTTCTGGGGTGTGGATGGGGAGCAGTTGGTCCGGTTTCCCTTCCCTCCAACAGGCATGGCCACTGAATTGCTGACCGTCACACTTCGGTCCTTGTCCCGGGAGGAGCTGCCCCTGGCACGGGCAGGTGGGTCGAGTGAGGAGGGTCACCTCCTCCTAGGTCTTCCCCAGAGGCCCGCCCCACTCCACCCAGCCCTCTGGCACCTTCCCCCCACCCCCGACCCCCTGCTCCCAGCCCAACCCACCTTTCTGAACCACGGGGGAGACTGTGGCCTTTGTGCTCCCCCTTGTGTTTTTGGGGGGGTGAAGGAAGGTGGTTCATTGGGGGCTCCCTGCCAGGTTAGTCCCCCCCAACCTCTCGGACCTGGCGGTGGGAAGACTGATGACTGTGAGGTCAGGGTGAGTCACAATGGGCAGAATGGTCCTTCAGCCTCCATTCTTTCCCCCCAACAGGGCCCCTCCCCGGGGAGGCTGTGCGGGAGGGGTCTCCCCCGCGGGCGTGGCTTGGTGGTCTGGGCAGGAAGCTGCACGCTCCTGGTGGCTGGACAGGGCAATAACTGGATCTGGGACCCGGTGAGGGACCACTGGAGGGAAACTGCCCCAGGGGACCCTCTCACTCAACATCCATGCCCTGGACACTTCCACAAGGCCAGACCCACAGGACCCCTAGGGAGCCAGTAACTGGCTCAGATCTCATAAGGCTCAGCCTGGGAGCCTGGTGCCCCAGGGGCAGACCTAAATGACCAGCCCCTGAAGCCATGAGGACTGTGACAGATCAGCCCACCGTGCTGCTGGATAAGGCCCAGCATTGGGGCTCAAGGAAGGCTTCCTGGAGGTGGTGTCTGAAGAGACAGACCCAAGGGAGCTAGCCCTGCTGCCGGAAGGGACTTGAAAAGAGTAGAGGGAAGGACCAGGTCGTGAACGCGGACTTCGTGGGGCGGAGAGTTCGGCGGAGAGTTCGGGAGGAGGAGGCGGTAGGGGCGGCGGGGCAGGCACTGGGGCTCCCCAGGCTCAGCGCGCGCCGCAGAGGCCCACTCACCCGCCTGTACCTGGGGCTCGCGGCGAGGCCCACCCGGGCGGAGGGCAGCAGGAGGCTGCGGCCCAGCCAGGCGCGTGCGCCCAGCATGGCTGCTCGCGGCCAAGGCCGGGAAGCTGCGGACCGGGAGGAAGGGCGGCGCGCTGCGAGGGGCGGACCCGGGCACCCACCCGGACCGCAGGCGGGTCTTCACCGAGGCTCCCGGCCGGGTGGCTGGTCTCCGCGCGCCGCCCGGTGGCCGAACTTGGGATCGCAGACCGGACAGCCCGGGCTTGGGAGGACCAGAGTCTGTGCACAAAATTGGGCAGACTCAGCCAGAATCATCCTCAGGAGGAGAAAATGGACCGTTATGAGGATGCCAGAGCCTCGGGTCATTTTGCCAAGCCTTGCTCATTTTACAAATGAGAAATGAGGCACGGCTTGGCCAGGACCACCTGGCCAGCGAGCTTTGGCTCTGCCTCTCCATCTCAAGTGCCTGCTCAAATCCCCCCCACTCCAAGAAGTCTCCCCTGAATAACAACGACGAGGCAAATTTGTGTAGTATCATGTACTTTACACATTTGCCTCATTTGCTGCATTTCACCAATATTTGTTGAGTGCCTACTGCCTGCCGGGCGCTCTGCTTAGGTACAGTGATGGGTGGAGAGAGACCAGGCGCCTGCCCTTGTGTTGCTCAGTCTGTTGAAGGATACGGAAGCTAATCTGACAGCCATGCACACGAATGTACAACCACCCACTGTAAGAAGGGCCATGACTAAGTATAACAAGGAGCCCGGTCTGGTGGGAGTGGCAAGGTGGGAGAGGCCTCCCTGAGGAAATCACGTTTGTGTGGAAGAACAAGAGGAACAAGAGGATGGAGTGGGGGGAGGGCGTGGGAGGGAGTGCTGGGGAAGCAGGAGGAACATGTGCAAAGGCCCTGTGGCATAGTGGTGAGTCAGGGCTGAGGAACTACGGAAGGCCAGCATGGCTGCAGGGCAGAGAGCAAAGGGAAGAGACATAGTAGACGACGTTGTGAGGCTGGAGGAGGGAAAACATCCAGGTCTTGGAGGGACTCCAGAACTTTGAGTAGGACTTTTGGCTGTTGATGAAAGAAGAAAGATGTTGAAAGCCTTTGGTCAGGGGAGTGATCTTGCACTTTGGAAAGGTCCCTCTGGCTTCCTAGGGGAGGGTGGGTTGGAAAGGGGCAGGAGCGGAAGCAGGATTGGTTAGGAGGCCACAGCGGGACCCAGGGAAGATGGTGAGGTCTGCACCAGATGGAGGTGGAGGTAGTGAGGAGGGTCTGGGGGCCTGTAGAGGAAGAAACATACTCAAAATTGGCAGTGAGGAGAGGGAGGTATCAAGAGTGGTTTGCAGAGGAGGGATTATGCTGGGTGGTGAGGCCATTTGCTGAGGAGGGGCCACCGAGAACCTCAGGTGGGGGGTTGTGAGGTCATTTTTGGACATGTTGATTTGAGGTGGCTTGGAGATAACGGCACTGGAATGCCGAGGAGAGGTCGGTGGGAGGGATCGGGGCGCTCATTGTGGAGACAGTGTGGGCATGGAAGGGGCCATCCGGGGAGCAGCAGGAGAGAAGCAGGCTTGGGCCTGGGCTCAGGGAACTCAGGAGGCCCCTGTGAAAGAGCAGCAGTAGAAGGTCAATAGAACACCACGAGTGGGTGGTGTCCCAAAGGCAAAGGGACAGAGAGTTGCAAGGAGGGAGGATCCTCATGGTTGGATTCTGGAAAACCCAACCAGGATGCGACTGAAAAAGGTCTACTGGCTTCAGCATCATGGCGGCCACTGGGTGGACTTGGCAGTGTTCCAGGGAGGCGGGGCTGACAGCAGAAGCCAACTGGAGTGGTTTAAGAGGACCGGAAAGAAAGGGGACATAAGGGAACACCTGGGTGGCTCAGTCAGTTGAGCTTCTGACTTTGGCTCAGGTCATGATCTCGGGGTTCCTGAGTTCAAGCCTCACATCAGCTTGCCGCTGTCAGCACGGCGCTCATTTTGGATCCTCTGTCCCCCTCTCTCTCTCTGTCCCTTCTCCACCTGTGCTCGCTCTCTCTCTCTCAAAATACAGATAAACATTTAAAACAAGAAAGGAGACATAAGAAAGCAGCATGGGTGTTTGATATGAGGGGAAAGATGGCTTTCCATCTTTCCATCTTTCACGATGGATGAGGCTGATTATGACAAATATCAAGGGGAAGGATTTGGATGAGAGAAGGCAATTGATGACATCAAGGTTGGGGTCATGGCAGAGAGGGTGGCAAGCCGGAGGGGATGGTAGGTGCCCAGGAATGAGATTAAGATCAGAGAACAGGAAGCCTGCCTTGAATGGGGAGGAATTTGGGGTGATGACAAGCCCAAAAATGTGACCATGGGTGGGAGGTCAAGGTCATCTTCCTGAATAACAGAGTCACATGGGGTTAAGCAAGATCTGGAGGAGAGGACTGTGAGCCAAGACTGAAGCACGATGCGAATGAGGCAGGGCACAGCCCCAGGCAGAGAGGTGGCAGGGCAACCCAGTGGTTTGAGCCTCTAAGAAGGAAGTCTCTCATTGGAGGAAAATGGTCCAGAAGTAGCCACAGGGAACAAGGCTACCAATCTCTTCTTCGTGGGGGTCAAGCAGGACCCCTTGGGAGTCCTCGGGAAAGTAAAGGCCACAAGGGAGAGTCAGTTTAGAAGGAGAGGAGGGTCCAGGTAGGGAAGGGGTGACAGGTGGGCAGGGGCCAAGAACGATGGAGACCTCCCAGGTGGAGGCGCACATGCCAGAAGACGGACGGGGGCTGGACTCGGCACCTCCTGGCAAGACCAGGAATGATGGGTATGATGGGCTCGTTGCTCAGGGTTAGTCTCTGAAGAGGGCAGGCCCTGGGCCACATGGACTGGGACTCTGGGAGGAGCCGAAGAGCAAACCTCATAAGGAAGGAATTCTTGTTCCCATCTGACAAGTAAGGAAGTGGAGGCACAGAGTCATAGAGGGGTTAAGTAATTTACTCAAGGTCAGGGAGCATAACCACTTATTACTAAGTGATTATTATTCTTATTGTTATTAAGTGCAAATCTTGGAGCACAGTTTTGAACTCTTATCGGTCTGACTCCTAGTAGGTGCTCTTGTCCATCACGCCTGTAACAGTCACAGTAGAACTCCCTCCCTCCCTCTAAAAAAACACCAAAACCAAAATCAAAACACAGCAGCTCCTTTCCCTGCATCCCCCCCTTCCACTTAAAAGGAGCAGCATCCTGTCCCCCTGACCCCCACTTTTCTTCTGGCCTATGGAAGGCCATTTTCCCTCCGTGACCCAAAAGGGGGTGGGGGCCAGTAGCAGGCTACTTGCAGGACCAAACCCTGAGCACTGAGGACAAATCAGTGTCCAGCGGTCCAGTGGTGGGAGAACATTGAGTGGAAAAGGAGTGGGGGTGACCAAGGTGGCCCCAGGATGAGGCACCAGGTCCTGCCCTTCCCCTTGCTATAAGCCCCCAGCAGGGGTCAGGCGCTCTCAGCATGGCTGAGATGGAATTTCTTGCCCTGGTGAAGAGGGGGAGGGGATAGAGCTAGATTTAGGGTGACTGACTCAGTAAAACAAAGAGACATGAGGGCTCCGGGCTTGTCTCCCCACTGAGTTCTGAGCTCCTGGAGGCTGTGGGCTTAGCAATCCTTGGATCCCTCCCAGGAGAGCCCACCACTTTGTTCCGGGGCAGTCAATATTTGCAAATGAAACCCAGGGCCCAGCCCGGGGGCGGGGGCGCTCAGGGCTGTGGAGCCAGACAGTCTGAATCCCAGCCCCAGTGTGTGCTAGCTTTGTGACTTTGAGCATGCCACTTAACCTCTCTGATCCTGTTTCCTCGCCTCTCAGGTGAGAGCAGGACCAAACGTTGTAACTTGGTTTACTGCCCTGCTGCCCCCGTTTTGAAATTCTTAATTTGGAACAAGGGCCCTGCATTTTCATTTTGCACTGGCCCCCACAAATTACGTAGCCAGTCTTGAATGGGAATAGTATTATCTACCTCAGACAGTTGTTGCAAGGATTAAATTAAATAATCTGTCTAAAGTGCTTAGCACAGAGTGCGCAATGCATGGGAACAACTGCCTACTGTTCCCTGCCATTAGATCATCCCCAGTGCTGATCTGGGGTAAATGAATGAAATGAGATAATGAGCGAAAGCCCGGGGAGCATCTGGAAGCGACGGTGCCGGGCGGAGGAGGTTGTCCGGGAAGTGGGGACATTTTTGTGCCCCACATGGCAGAGCACTTGTTCCCACGGCCGTGACTGGCGCTCATTTGCGCTGTGGTCCTGATCCAGACACCACGCCTCGAAACAGTCCACGCGGTGGGGGCTGAGGACGCGGGCGTGGTCCAGGCCCCGGGAAGTCCTCGGCGTCAAGCTCCCGGAGCTGCGGAGGGTCGGCGGGGGCCTGTTGGAGCGTCCGGGCGGGGCTGGGGGCGGAGTCGTCCTTTCCGGCCCTCCCGGGGGCGGGTCCTGGGGCGACAGCCCCGCCCCGCGCCGGGGGTGGGCGGGGGGACGGGGCCTCGCGCATGCGCCGGCCAGCCGGGGCAGGGCGGGGCTGCGCTCAGAGGAAGGGGTTGGTGCCGGGGTGCGGGGGCGGCTGGAGCGGCCCCGCCGAGCCCGACGTGGGCAGCAGCGGCTGTGGCAGGCTGGCGGGCGGCGGCGTGAAGGCGCCGGCCTGTGGGAAGACGCTGACCGAGGCGGGGAGGGTCACGCCGGCTGGCACGCTGCTGAGCGGGAGAGGCAGGGAGGCGCTGTAGGTCATGGAGCCCAAGGGCGCCCCGACCGGCCCGCCGGCCCCCAGGCCTAGCGCGGGCGACCCGGTGCGCATCTGGTTCAGGGTCGGCCTGGCCTGCTCGCCCCCACCGAACGGGTTGGTGGGGGATGGAGCGCTGAGACCTGCGGAGGAACGAGAGTGGATGGGGAGCTTGGAGTGCGCCAGGGGACACAGCCTTCAGTGGGGTGGCCGGGGGAGGGGGGAGAGGAGGCACGATCTGGAGTCTCAGAAACGGGGGAGAAGAGTAAAACTTTTAGGGCAGGGCCTGGGCTCTGAAAGGAGTGATGGGGAGAGCAGGGGTCCCCCGTGTTGCCACCCGGCAGGGACAAGGGGTGCCCTACCTGTCAGAAAAGGGTTTCTCGTCTTTGCAGCCTGGGGCGCCTTGACTAATGAGTCAAGGTTGACCAAGGAGGAAGCCGAAGGGCCCAGGAAAGACTCAGGAGTCGGGCAGGCGCGGGCCTCTTTACTGGGCTGGGTTAGCGTTTCCTCCAGTACACCCAAGTCAAAGGCATCTGGCTCCTTGGTGCCATTTTGCTTAGAACTGGGGATGGGGTCTCCAAACAGGTCCAGCTCTGGAACAGAAATGATTGAATTCATTGGTTAGGGACGGGGAGTGGTCATAATGTGGGAAGAAGGCGGGACAGAGGCCACCTCTGGGCAGGTCCCTCATTCCCCAGAGCTGTATCACCCCCTGCCTCCTGCTTACCCACAGGGCTGCCTGGCTTCCCGGAGGGCAGGGCCTGGGTACTCTCTGGCCCCTCCTTGGTCTCTGTGGATACTGAGGGTTTGGCAAATGGGTCAAAAGGTGAGGTACCACCTAGAGCGAGCCAAGGAGGAAGAGGAAGGTGAGATAGGCTGGCAAAAAGGTCAGGCACTGGTCTGACCCCTTATAGGCAAGGAGCCTAATCTTAATCTTAATACAGGATGTGTTGGCACTGGAGGGAGGGGACCCAGAAGTCCTCTCAGCCCCCCACCCACACCTTCTGGCCCTCTATGTACCAGGTGCACTGGAGATCTCCACCGAGGCTCCCCAAGGGTCAGCCCCAGTGTTGGGGAGTGGGTGATGAGGGGAGGAGTTCTGTGCCCAGAGGTCTGCGGACGGGGGTCTGGCAGGCAGCACTGGGGTCCGGCCCCAGGGCTCAGAGGAGGAGAGCATCGGGGGCAAGTCCCAGGGCTGGCTTCTGGACAGGGCACTTCCGGAGGGGACAGGAGACCAGGGATCCGCAGAAGGGCCCCAGGAGGAGCCACTGGGCTCTGTGTTCGGCCTGAGACCTAAAAGGGGAACAGTACAGACATGACCCCAAGCCCGCCTTTATACTCGGCCCAGGGCCCTCCGCAGCTACCCAAAGTTGGGAGGCCAAGGGTCCCATTTCACAGATGGGATGCTGACTCGGAACCACCCAGCAAGCCAGAGCCCATATTCGGCAAGTTCTTCCAGGAGCGTGGAGTCCCAGGCGTGGGCAGCTCAGGCCACCTTCCCAGTCAGGGCAGGGATGGGCTGGGGCAGGAAAGCCAAGGTGACCGGCGGGGGGGAATGAGAGAACATCTCGGAGTTTTCCATGAGCTGGGCTCTTCAGATGTGCTCTCCCATCCCTCACTACAACCCCACGTCCCAGAGGAAGCTGAGGCTCAGAGGGGGTAGTGTCTTGCCCATTGGCCCTCAGCTCTTGGGGGGGGGGGTACCAGCAAGTGGCTGGGAAGGAAGAGGCTTTCCAAGGCCAGCCTGGAAACCTCCCGCAGCCCTGCGTGCCCACCTGGGATGTCCCACGGATCGGCAGAGCAGTGTGTGGAGGCCGGGGCCGGGGCGGGTGTGAAGATGTCTGCCAAGTCCAGGATGGAGGACTGCGGAGGGGGAGAGGCAGCCATTTGCTCAGAAGTGGGTGAAACCAAAAGAAGGGTGGTCCCTAGCCTGGCTTCCTCAGTCCAGCTCATTCTCTCCTTTATTCACTCACAAACATCTACTAATGATTCCTCGTCTCTGTACATTGCTTTGCAGTCTATAAAACCTTTCCTCATCCACTTTGTGCCTGTACAGCAGCCTTGTGCAGTAGGTAGTGCAGGTAGTGGTGTGTCCATTTTATAGATGCACCAGCTGAGCCTCAGAGAGAGGAAATGATTTGCCTGAGGTCACACAGCTGGGGAGAGGCAGAGCTGGGATAATCCCAGGCCTGCCTGACCCTTCTTCAGTCGTCCTGCTCCCCAGCCCATCCGTGGTAAAAGACAGCTTTTCTGACCAGTCTGCCTTCATAAGTCAGAAACTAAGCCACAGCGAACATGGGCAGAAAGGGGATAGAGACATCCTCGCTCCATGCACAGCTTTGGAGGGTGGCCTTGTTCCCAGAAGCTACCCACTCCCCTATTCTTGGAAAGTATGTATATGAGCCCAAGATATTGTCAGCACATGTGCCTGAGCCCACCTCCCCCCACCCCCCGATCTGGATCCGCAGTATCACGTAATCCTAGAATACCAGGGGTAGAGCTGCCCACCCAAAGGAGGAAATTGAGGCCATCACAGTGATGTGCCCCAAGTCAAAGTAAATGACAGCAAATCTAGAACCCAAATCCAGCAGCGGCGGGGAGGGGATTGAGATTCTTTGTATCGCACTGGGCTGTCAGCTCAGTCATCAGCCCATGTGGTCGGCCTGGGGGCTGCTGCACCCCCTCTATCCCTGTTTTCATTGAATAAACGCTTAAACAGTGCTTACTATATATGAAGTGCAGTGCAAATATCAACTCAGTTCCTCTTTCAGGCTCACTCAGCCCCTGCAGCCCAGCCCCTCCCTACCTGGCTGGTTTTCAGCTTCTCCTCCTCCTTTCTCTCTTCTCTCTCCGGCTCTTTGTCTTGCCAACGGCGGACTGCAGCCCCAGCACCATTGGCCACAGGGGAGTCATCTCCCCGCCAAGACCTCACCTCCTGCGGAAGGCACAGAGGGGTGAGGCCAGCATGAGCAGCCCAGGTGGACTTGAGAGGCCTGGAGCTGGAGTGAAGAAGAGTGCAGCGAGAGAGGTTAGGCAGAGTAGGACCGCTGGGTGCAGTGGGAGGAGCCTGGTTAGTGCCTGTGTAACACCTGCACCAGCACCTGCACCTGTACCTTCACCAGCATCTGTACCTGCACCAGCACCAGCACCTGTACCTTCACCAGCATCTGTACCTGCACCAGCACCTGCACCTGCACCAGCACCAGCACCAGCACAGGAGGCCTGGCCTGCTACCTTCTCGTGCTCCTGCTGGCTCAGGCGCAGAGCCAGCTGCAGCTGCAGATCCTCATCCCTGTGGGAGGCTGGGGGGACGGGCTGCAGAGGAGGAAGAAAATGGTGAACTGGGCCCAGCGCTCCCACTCCTGGGCAGGGGGAAGGGAGGTGGAGAGAGAAGGGCCCACCCTGAGTGGATGTGGACATCCTGACCCCAAGGTTTGTGTGGCCTTCTCCCTGCCTGGATCTGCAACGCAGTTTCCAAAATCAAGGAGATGGATCCTTGGCTTCTGGGTCCCCTGAGCATCCCCAGGCCCTGCTGTGTGAGACTTCCTGCCCCAGTCTACCTGGATCCACAGAGGTGATGGCAGAAAGGATGATTACGGGGGGCTATCCCTGACCCCCAAAAGGACAGCTGATGGCAGCGGTGGTGGGAGCAGCAATATCTCTGGGTCTCCCAGGAATGCATCTGTCAGCACGCTCACCGCTTGCCTTCCATGGGGCCGCCGCGGGCCCATAAGACACATGTGCACCCTCAACCCACTCAGTATTCACTGCCCTTTCCAGCCCCAGCCAGAGGGGACTGCAGGCGGGGAGGCAATCCCTGCCAGGACAGTCCCAGGGACACGGACAGGCCCTGTGCTGTCCCAGAGCAGAGGAGCCTAGGAGGTAAGGGTGTGGGGCAGTAGTCTCCTCGCCAGGCCCCCCGGGGATCCTCACCTTCTCAGCCTCCTCACGGCTCATGGCCAGGGCCAGCTGCAGCTGCAGCTGCTCTTCTCCTGACGTCTGGGGCCGGGCCTGCTCCAAGTCCGACGTGTAGCGTGGGGAGGAGGACGAGGCTGCAACGACCATGGACCGTCGGCCATCGTGGCCTCTGTAACCGACGTGCCGTGCCCCTTCCCAGCCCTTCCCCCCCCAACCAGGAAGCTCTAAGGCTCAGAGGGGGAAACTGATGAAGGAATTGACTGGCAGCCAGGGCTCCAGGGGGCCTGGCAGTGTGCTTGGCACTCTGTGTGAGGCTTTCCACGCCACCCCCAGTAGAGCCTCCAGTCCTTCCTTTACAGATGTGTCAAATAGCCGAGGGTTGCCTGGCCAGGGTCCTGAGGTAAGACCTGAAGCCAGGTCCCCTGACTCCGGCTACTGCACTCTTCCAGGGGGGCCCCATCCTGCCTGGAGTCACGTGAGGTGGGAGGGGGAGAGTGCCAGTCAATCAAGGCTGAGGCTCTCAAAGCCCTCGGCACACTGTCAAGGGCTTTATGAAAGGAGGACCATCCGAGTCCCCCTCAGATCCAGGAAGCCCACATCAGGGCAGGGAGGAGAGTCCAGAACTACTCTGCAGGGGTGCAGTTGTGGGGGGGCTCAGTCAGTTGAGTGTCTGACTCTTGATTTCGGCTCAGGTCATGATCTCCCGGTTCGTGGAATTGAGCCCCGTGTTGGGCTTTGCGCTGACAGCACAGCGCCTGCTTGGAATTCTCTTTCTCTGCCCCTCCCCCACTCACATTTCTCGGTCTCTTTCTCTCTCAAAAAAAAAAACAAAAAAAAAACCGCTCTGCAGCACCCTGTTTTCAAGGACAGTGCCCTCAAGCAGGGGGTCATGAGGAATGCCACTGATGGAGCGCCTTGTGCCCTGTGTCTGGGCACAGGGCCAGGGGTATTCCTGACCCTGATCTCCTCGATTCTCACATCCAACACCTGAAAGATGTTCCCTGCTTCACAGATGAGGAAGCGGAGATTCAAAGGGGCGGCCGTCTAGATCCCTCCGCTCGAAAGGGGCAGAATAAGGCATGCTGCGGGACTCCAGAAGCCTGAGCATCTGCCACCACCCCAGCCCACCAGGCACAGTCCTGCTGTCATCTGCGCTAACTCGTGGGGCACCTCCTGGGGCGTCCCGCCTTCCGTGCTACATTGGTCATCTCCCTGAATGCTTGCAGCATCCCTCTGACCTCAGGCTGCCTCCTGGCCCCCAGCCACAGCCCCGGGGCCCACTCACAGTTGTAGGAGGATGGGGAACCGTGGCGGCGGCCCAGGCCCAGCTGCCCACTGCCGATGCCCATGCCCTCCAGTGCCATGCGCTCCTTGGTCTTGAGGGCGTGGGTCCGCTCCTGCCGGAGGCGCTCCTCGTCCCTGAGCAAGGCCATCACCTGCTTGACCTTCTCGCGCACATTGACGCCCTGGTCCTTGCCGTCGCGGTCGATGTACTGGAAGTCCTTGAGCGTCTGGACGGTGTAGAGGTTCTCGCGGCACTGGTGGGCCACCCGCTCGGAGCCCGTCTTGAGCAGGTAGTCCAGCAGTGTCAGCGCCTTGTACACGTGCCGCCAGTTCTTGCCGCTGTCATTGAGCCGCCGCCACAGCATGCCCATGACCTCGGCGAAGGCCACCGTGTTGAAGGTCAGGTCGGCGATCTCCGACATGAGCGAGCTGGGCGGGCCCCACGGGTCATTGCTGGTGGCTTCGCGCACCTTGATCTCCGCCTCCGAGTAGTTGTGCACGATGTTCTTCACCTGGCGCCGCAGCGCTGAGGTCGTCATGGCCGGGGGCTTGCAGATGGGCAGCCCCCGCCCCAGCCAGAGGTGGAGGGCCGAGGGCCACCGTTTCGAGGTCACGGTCTACAGGAATGAGCCGCCGAGCTCTCAGCAGGGCGGCTGCGTCCTTGGGTTCCACATGGGTCTGAGGAAGAGAGGGACTGGAACTCAGGAACGTGGGGGTGATGGCCCCCTTCGGCAGCCACTCAGCCACGGAATGAAGGCCTGGCCGGGGGTCCCCGCTGTCAGGAACAGCCGCTGGCAGAGCTCATTCTTATGTTTCTTATCTTACTATTATTCTCGCAGCTATGCATGCCCATTGCTCTTTTAGTCGCACCACAAAGACGAGATGCGATTATTATTATCTCCATTCACAGATGGGAAGTGAGGTTCAGGGAAGGATCAAATGACCAGTTCACAGAGCTGGTATGAGCTGGGAGTAACCCAGGCAGATGCACTCCCCAGTCCTCGCTCTTAGCGGGAGACAGGAGAGTGGCCCTCAGGAATCCCTGCTCACCTCCCTCCTGTTTGTCTATAGTTCCTTTTAGGACAGGATCTAGCTTAGGACCTGTCCCTTCCAGCTCCTTGGTCCCCACTCCTCATTTCTCACATCATTAGTTTGTGCAGCTTAATTCATCCGGCACCTAGTGCCTGGGGCCTTCTCTGAACCTGATACTGT
Organism: Hyaena hyaena; assembly: GCF_003009895.1. NCBI lineage: Eukaryota > Metazoa > Chordata > Mammalia > Carnivora > Hyaenidae > Hyaena > Hyaena hyaena. The sequence goes on along the minus strand of NW_024080661.1, from coordinate 4,447,527 downwards.
GCCAGACACAGAGCACAAGTCCTGGTCCACACACGTCCAGATGCGGCACACAGACGATCCAGCCTAGCATGGACATGCACAAGAATGCCCAAGCTAGGAAAATCAGGGGAGACTTCCCAGTGGAGGTGACGGCCTGAGATTGAAGGGGGAGGGGGAGGAGGAGCAAAGCCAAAGGGCGAGGGAGAACAGAGCAGAGGGAATACTTGAGCTGGGCCAGAAGGCCAGAGAGGGAGATGGGGCCAGAAGAGGGGGCTTGTCTCTCACAAAGAGACCTAGCTGCCACCACCCCTGTCGTACACACAAGAGCACTGAGGCCAGGGAGGGGACGCGGCCTGCCCGCCGTGTCACAGTGTGTAGGTGGCATTGCTGGGACTAACACCTAGGTCTCCAGAAGACAATCCAATACTTACTGTCAGGGCTACTGGTTTTGCAGTTAATTCATCTGATTGCTTTATTGTTTCCGTTCCGGCCACCTCAGCCGGAAGGTAAGCTCCCTGAGGGCAAGGCTGCTCTGGGCTCCCCACACCGGAGGCCCTGGGTGCACTGATACCCCAGCCGAGAGGGAATCCAGCCCCCTGCCCTCCCCACAGCGTCAGGACCAGGCCGTCTAGGGAAAGCAGGCTCAAGACAGAACAGTGTTCTGCCAGGATCCTACCAGAAACCAAACCCAGAACCCCTCTGTTGCTCTGGTGTGGGTACACACACACACACACACACACACATACACACACACAGGCTGGACCCATCGAGCCTGCACATCACCTGGGGACCCACACCACCTGGGGACTCCCAGCCCCACATACAGAGATGGCGCCTCCCAGCACCTCTCAGCTCTACCCTGGGACTCGGCAGGAGTCAGAAGCTGCCTGCCCTCCCCTGCCCTCCCCTCCCCTCCCCTCCCCCAATCTGGGCTTTCCCTCCACCCAGCCCTGCCAACCCCGGGCTCAGTTCAAAGCAGCCGGGGCAGGCCTTGGCAGGCTTCTCCAGGGCCCAGGTGCCTGGGAGAGCTTGGGCCCGGAGGAGGGGACCCTGTGGGAGAGCGGGCGGATGGGGTGCTGGCTGGAAGGCTGCCTACCTTCTGTCTGCCGTTCCGTCCGTCCAGCCTGGCAGGCCTTCTGTGGGGATGTCACGGCCAACGCTTGTTTCACTCCTGCGCTACTCACTAGTGACTCAGACCTGTCTGTACCTCCCCAGCTGGTGGGCTGGAGGGCGGCAAGAGTCAAGACGAGAAATAATTGTGCCCCACAGCCCGCCCGGAGTGCTCGCCCCTCCCAGTGCTGGCCACGGAAACCAGCAAAACCAGTCAGGCATCTTGACTCCACCAGCAGCCCTACCTGAGCCTGGCTGCCCCAGCCCTCCAGCCCAGCCTGGGGTAGTGGGAGGGGCCCTCAGTGCCGACCCCGGTGGCCCTGTCTGGACTTTCCTTCTAGAAGGGGGAATGGAGGAAATTCCTCTGCACACCTCTGCTGGAGCTGGGGGAAGAGCGGGATCAGAAACCCCAGGGAGGCGCATGGACCTCCCTCCCCTGAAGTTAGAAGGGACGAGGTGGGGGGGAAGGGGGAAGAGGGGGCGGGGTGAGGCTTAGGGAGCACGGAAGGGAGGAGGAGGAAAGGAAGGATCACAGGAGGGAGCCACTGGGAGCCCTGCCAGCGGTGCTACAAGCAAAGGGTTTTATCGAACACAATATGCCCAGAAATAAAAGGGAGTGAAACAGAAACCCAGCAGCCAGTGGCGGCAGTGGCAGGCCCGGGAGGCCGGGTATGGAATTACTGCAGTGACCTTGAGCCAGACCCTGTCAGGTGGAGGGAAGGACACTGAGAAGGCAGAGCCTGAGAGGCTAATTCAGAGATGGCGGGGGGGGGGGGGGGGGGGGGGGGGGGGG